>NC_047087.1:256790887-257096602 GCF_902459505.1 Geotrypetes seraphini
GCAGCATTTTCCACCTTCTGCTCGTGCCAGCCTCGGCTCCCCTCTGACGTGATGTCCTGGTACCACGATTAGGAAGTGACAGAAGGGAGCCAAGGCTGGCCCGAGCAAGGGGGTGGAAGATGCTGCTCGCACCAGCAAACTTTTCAAGAGGTATGCAGGAGGGGCAGAGAGAAGACAAGTCACCGATGCCCCCAGCAATGCAGAACCCTCGCTCCCCTTTACTATGCCACTGGGGCGGGGAGGAGAGGAGGAAAGGCACCCATAGTGATGTGGCAAGGATGATTCATTGTGGCCATGATGAAGCAACCCTTACTGAAATGGCCGAGATGAATCATCCTATTCTGTGTCCTGCTATGTGCAGCCAAGTGTCACTCCTTGGGTGTGTGACTAGCAAGTTAGTTACTTCTTCATTTAAAGGCCTACATAAGAAGTGCCGCTGCTGGGTCAGACCAGTGGTCCATCGTGCACAGCAGTTCGCTCACACAGCGGCCCCTAGGTCAAAGACCAGTGCCCTAACTGAGACCAGCCCTACCTGCGTACATTCCGGTTCAGCAGGAACTTGTCTAACTTTGTCTTGAATCCCTGGAGGGTGTTCTCCCCTGGGTGAAGGGTCAAGATTTCACCTGCTTCCTCAAATAGAGGTAGTTTTGTGTTAAGCAAAGCCTTTCATGGAGTATATTCCACAGCGTGTGGACTACTCCAGAGAAGGTTCGCTGGCAAGTATCGCATCGTGTGATTTCCTTCAGAGAAGGTGTGGTTAGGGATACTCCTTGGGACGACTTTAGTGACCTTGAAGGTGTGTAGAGGAACATCCTGTTCTTCAAGTACTCTGAGCCATTTCCTTTGAGGGGTTAAACATAGAGTTTTAAATTTAGCTGTGTTTTGTACTGGTAGACAGTGAAGTTTTTACAAAAATGTTGTGATGTGGTCACATTGCCTTCAGTCATCAGTTAGACTTGCTGCAGCATTCTTAATCAATTTGAGCTGGTGCACATCCTTTGTAGTCAGACCAATGTAGAGTGCCCTACAATAATCCAATCTCAATCCACATCAACATCTCAATCCACATCAACCAGACAAAGAAGAACCCACACACTATTCACACACCCGCCAACCAAAAATGTCAAACAAAGAAAACTATATGACAACCTACTGGCCACCAGAGCAGCAAAACTGGACAATCTGCTGTCATCGACCAAACAAAACCTTAAAAAAGAAACAAAACCCTACTCTTCAAAAAATACATAAAACCTATATAACACAACCAGATTATCACAGCAAAAAAAAAATGTTCAATCTACTCCTTATGTATTTCCAAATATCATGACAACTCATATGTTATCCGCCTTATTTATTTAGCAATATGACAGTTCTTATATAATCCACCTTATGTATTAGCAATATCATGACAATGCTTATGTAATCCGCCTTGAACCGCAAGGCGGAACCGTAATGGCGGAATAGAAATCACTAATGTAATATAATGTTATCAAGGCATGCACAAGTGATCAAGATTTGCCTTCCCAGTGTAAGGAGAGAGGCTGTGTAGGTATCACAAATGATAGAAACAGCTCTTGATGGTTGCTTGGATTGGGGGGATCAGATTATGTGCTAAATCTATCTGAATTCTAAGGCTCCTGGTTTGTGATATGAGGGGGCGTTCGTATCTCCCACAAGAAATTTTGATGTCAGGTATGTGCCTACTTGTGTTAGGGACCCATAGACGTTCTGTTTTACTTGGTTTCAGGCAAAGTTTGTTCTTTTTAGCCCGTTCTTGAATTGATGTTAGACAGGTAGTCAGTTTATTCAGGGCTGCGGTTCAATGGGTATGGGCTGCACATCATCAATTCTCTGTTCTTCAAGTCTCCAAATAAATTTTCACATCAGTGCAAAGTGCAGTCATTTGGTTCTCTATTACTGGAAGCCTTTGATCTCCTAGGCCTGGTCTGAATTTATAACTTTCATGAGGTCTGTTTTCTGAAACCTGTTGACTTAAAGCCTTTAAATCTGCCAACCAACTGGCAGGATTGCTGATTCACAGAGCTTATAGGACTGCAGTGCCTCCTAGTGAACTAAGGTGCTTCTGACATGTGTATGTGGCTTGGCACAGCAGAACAAGAGACCTCAGATCTCAGTGGTGTGAGGGAGAAAAAACTATATTTCAGTTTACAGGTTGAAGTAATGCACTTTGTAGTTTCTGGTTCTGATATCCTTGGATGGTCCAATTCAGACTGGCTGATGTAGGCTTTTTCTTTTGTTAGCCAGTTTAAGCAGAATAGACATGTTAAAAATACATAAACAGAATTTATCCCAATAAAGGCAATTCTATAATTAGGTGTTTAAATTTACATGCCAATCTGCCTAGATGTACAGAATACTGCTGCAATGACATTTGGGTGCCTAAGTGGTATTCTAAAAAAAGTGGTATTCAATGTAGCTAAGTTTTTTTCAAACACTCTCCATTCAACATATATCCCACACCTAAAACCAGTATCGCTATTACTCAAAACAACGCATTCATATAGTGTTTGCAGAGTCTTCAGAAGTGCCTCCTGCCAGCCACCCAATGTATTAATGTGCTCCATGTTGTTTACGATTTTAAAAAATCACAAAGAACACAGAGCACATTAATAGAAGCAGGTTGATGACAACACTGGTGCCAACATTCTGGCTAAGCCATGAAAAAACATTGGGTGGCTGGCAGGAGGCACCCCTGAAGACTCTGCAAACACTAGATGAATGAGTTGTTTTGAGTAATAGCGATAATGGTTTTAGGTGTGGGATAAGTGGTATTCTATACATATGGGCAGGCGCGCAGGTAGGCAGGGCAGATATATAGGCCAGCAATTTAAAGAATACTGTTGTCCTCATGCCCAATTTAACAAGTAAAATAGTGGGATGTGGGAGGGGCCAGCTTGTCTTATCATTCCCTCTGTAATTCCCCCACCTGAGCACTGTTTATTATGCACCTCCTTGGCCAGTAAGTCTATCTCTTTGACGTTTTGTACAGTGCTGCATATGTCTAGTAGTGCTATAAAAATTATTAGTAGTATACAGGCTTTCCACACAGAAAATGTTTTTAACAAAATTACCTCCACTGCACTTCAAGGCTTTATATAACCTATCAAGAAGAGCATTATGAGAAATTGTTATCTGATGAGAAACAGAAACTAGAGTAAGGAGTCTTCTATTTACTGAGATTAGAATGTAATTTGGAGCCCAAGCATGCTGGCATTAGTTCTGTTCTGGAAGCTTTAAGCATGATCAGTTTTGGAGTTAAAGACTCAGTATCTCACTCCTTGTCGCATAGGGGTTAAGAACATAAGAACAGCCTTACTGGGTCAGACCAATGGTCCATCAAGCCCAGTATCCCGTTCTCACGGTGGCCAATCCAGGTCACTAGTACCTGGCCAAAACCCAAGGTGTAGCAATATTCCATGCTACCGATCCAGGGCAAGCAGTGGCTTCCCCATGTCTTTCTCAATAACAGACTATGGACTTTTCCTCCAGGAAATTGTCCAAACCTTTCTTAAAACCAGTTACGCTATCCACTTTTACCACATCCTCTGGCAACGCATTCCATAGCTTAACTATTCTCTGAGTGAAAAAAATTTCCTCCTACTGGTTTTAAGAGTATTTCCCTGTAACTTCATTGAATGTCCCCTAGTTTTTGTAATTTTTGACAGAGTGAAAAATTGATCCACTTGTATCCGTTCTAATCCACTCATGATTTTGTAGATTTCAATCATATCTCCCCTCAGCCGTCTCTTTTCCAAGCTGAAGAGCCCTAACCGTTTTAGTCTTTCCTCATACGAGAGGAGTTCCACCCCCTTTACCATCTTGGTCACTCTTTTTTGAACCTTTTCTAGTGCCTCTGTATCTTTCTTGAAATAAGGACCAGAATTGAATGCAATACTCCAAATGAGGTCGCACCATGGGTTCCTCCTTTGCTTTCCTTTTTCCAGTCACCTCTAATCTAGGTTTCTTCTGAGTAAGGAGCCTCAACAGAAGCTGGCAAATCCCTACAAACCATGGAAACCTCCTCCGCCAATAAGGCTGATCTGTAGACTAATTCCATACACTCGTATCGCCTCAAAAAACAGACTGGGCAATAGAATGTGTGGTTGAAAATATATGGTCCATCATACGCTTTAATTAAATGTTAAAACATTGAAAGATTTGTTAAACATTAATTTTCTGTCTCACACTCCTGTATTTTATTCATTTGTTCTTTCAAATGACTCCTTAGATAATTATTGTATAAATCTTAGACCCATTCATTTGGTAGCAGCTATTGTCTAAATATAACAGAACCTTATTATAAATTCCTACAAGTTGGAACAACCATATACAAAACAAGAGCTTTAAAGAAATGTGGTGAATACCAACAAAATTCTATAAGTGTTAAGATGGTAGAATCGACCCAAACTGGTGGTTTGTGTACTAGGCTAACTACTATGTAAGTCCAGCTCAAATTCGGCTGCTGCTCCTCCTTGTTGTCTTGGGTAGGGTTCTCCTATGGCAGGAGTAGGCAATTCCGGTCCTCGAGAGCTGGAGCCAGGTCAAGTTTTCATGATCTCCACCATGAATATGTATGAGATGGATTTGCATGCACTGCCTCCTTGAGATGCAAATCTATCTCATGCATATTTATTGTGAATATCCTGAAAACCTGACCTGGCTCCGGCTCTCGAGGACCAGAATTGCCTACCCCTGCCCTATGGCTACAGAAAAAGGAGTAAGACTGGAAAAATATGTCAATTAGCTCTTGTGGAAGGAAGAAAGCCTCAGATCATGTGTCCATTTTCACATACCAGCCCACTGGCCATTCAGCTAATGTGGACATCAATTTCAATCACTGGCCTTCCTCCATCCCCCTTAATTACTATGCAAAAATCATGCTGTGCAAACTCACATTGATAATATATAAATAATATGAAAAGTGTAAAATCCACTTATCTTAATAATGTCAGATGGTTACACATAACTGGATGAATTGCGGTAGACTTAATTACACATTTTGGTGGGCAAACTTATGTTCAACTTATAGGTATGAGAGAATGAACGCTGAATGTTTAGGACATAGTAATGCATTCAATAAAGTGTGGAATCCATTGACTACATATATAGGGTCACATTAGCTAACATTTACTTTTTCTTATTAGATTACTTCCTTGCACATCCAGGGTGGGAGGGAGGGAGGATAGTAATATTATGTATGCTATATAGTTTATGGAAATTATAGTTATATGTATATATTTCTAATTATTGCTAGTTAAGGGAAGGGGAGAAAATGATTTGTTTTAAAATGTTTATATGTGTAAAGTGCTTTTTCTGATTTGCTCTTGATAATTCATTGTAGTGCACTGTTATTATTTTAAAATCAATAAAGAATTAAAAAAAAAAAAGTCAGGCAACTTGATTTAGACTCATTCTGATTCATTCTGATTCTGACGAGCTCGCTTTGCAATATCTTCCTCAGAGAATCAGAGAAACCATAAAGTGTTTGTAATAACAAAGCTGTCAGAATCAGAATGAGTTTAAAACAAGTTGCCTGACATTATTAAAATATGTGGCTTTTACACTTTTCAATGCGAGTTTGCACAGCAGTTTCTTCCTCCTGACTTTAAAAAACCAAGGTGGCTAATGGCAACCCTCTCTCAACCATCTATGACTTAAAAAAATTCCAAGTGTCTATTGGCACCCTCCCCCGACTCTTCTCCAAACCACTGTACTTTGAAAGAGGCAAACAATATCCATTCACTCCTGCCTCTGCACCATCATCTTGAAATCTGATTGTACCTAACCCTGCACCGTGCATCCTGGGATGGACCAAGCAAGGTCAAGCTACCAAATGAGGGAATTTTTCATTTCGTGGCAGTCTGCACCCAGATAACCAAATAAGGAAAAAATGTCCATAATTGGCAAACTGACCTTGCTTTGTGCATCCCACTTTTTTAGATTTTCAAAAAGCTTTTGACAAAGTTCCTCATGAGAGGCTCCTGAGAAAATTAGAGTCATGGGAAATAAGCAATGTTCAGTTGTGGATTAGGAATTGCTTATCAGACAGAAAACAGAGGGTAAGGTTAAATGGCCATTTTTCTCAGTGGAAGAGGGTAGAGGTGTGCCGCAGGGTCCTGTACTGGGATTGGTGCTATTTAACTTATTTATAAATGATCTGGAAATTGGAATGATAAGCGAGGTGATTAAATTTGCAGATGACACTAAACTGTTTTAAAGTTGTTAAAAACACATGCAGACTGTGAAAAACTGCAGGCAGAACTTAGGAAATTGGAAGACTGGCGGCCTCTTTTACAAAGCCACGCTAGCGGCTGTGCTGTGCTAACGGCCCCGAAGCCCATAGAGATTTAAAGGGCTTCGGGGCTGTTGCCGCGCGGCTTTGTAAAAGAGGCATGGGTGTCCAAATAGCATATGAAATTTAATGTGGAGAAATGCAAAGTGATGCACATTGGGAAGAATAACCCAAATCATAGTTACCACATGCTAGGGGGTTAGCACCCAAGAAAAGATCTGGGTGTCATTGTAGGCAATATGTTGAAACCTTCCGCCCATTGTGCGGCAGCCTAAATAGCAAGCAAGATGCTAGGAACTATTAGAAAAGGAATGGTAAACAAGACTAAAAATGTTATAATGCCTCTGAATCGCTCCTTGGTGCGACCTCACCTTGAGCACCGAGTTCAATTCTGGTCACCTTATCTCAAAAAAGTTATAGTGGAACTAGAAAAGGTTCAAAGAAGAGCGACCAAGATGATGAATGGGATGGAATTCCTCTCGTATGAGTTAAGACTAAGGAGGCTATAGCTCTTGAGCTTGGAAAAGAGATGGCTGAGGGGAGATATGATAGAAGTCTATAAAATATTGAGTGGTGTAGAACACATACAAAGTGGATTGAATTTTTACTTCAGTAAAAATTACAAAGACTAAGGGACACTCAAAGTTACACAGAAATACTTTTAAAACCAATAGGAGGAAATATTTTTTTACTCAGAGAATACTTAAGCTCTGGAATGCATTGCCAGAGGATGTGGTAAGAGCGGTTAACATAGCTGTAAAAAAAAAAAGTTTGGACAAGTTCCTGGAGGAAAAGTCCATAGTCTGCTATTGAGACGAACATGGGGAAGCCACTGTTTGCGCTGGATCGGCAGCATGGAATATTGCTATGATTTGGGTTTTTGCCAGGTATTTGTGATCTGGATTGGCCACCTTGAAGACGGGATACTGGGCTAGATGGACCATTGATCTGACCCAGTAGGGCTATTCTTATGTTCTTATGAACTCTCAAAAAGAAATTGCACAATTGTAATACTAACCAGAGCGTCTTCTTAAGAGTAGCCCCCACACTATGTATTTTACTTCCAGAGGGGTTAAACTTAACTCAAGATTACTATTTTAGGAAACAGGTGTCACCAACTCACTTCACATCTAGACTAGCTTGCTGCATACCTTATAACAAAGAGCAGTCCCACATTCCTTATTCAGCTGGGCAAAACTTGCCTTCAGTTTAGCCTCCCATTTGCTTTCCCCCAATGATTTTGTCCTACTTATTTTTTTTCTGCCTGTGCATATCTGCAATTGCTCCCACTGGCTGCCTATTGAAGTGTCTCATTTGTATTGTACTGGCAGTGTATCATATTTATATTAAATGAATGTCCTTCCATACTATTATGATTTACCACTTGCATTCTTCCGACATTTATTATTTTTGTTATATGATTGTTCTACTGTACTGTTTTAATGAGCATAATTCAGATACTGTAATATCTGCCTGTTTCTAAGTTTACCTCATTTAATAAAATTGCGAAAGCAGCTATAAGCGCAGGCCGGCACGCTGAATGCTCTATGCTGCTCCTGACACTCACACAGTTCTTATGAGCATCAGGAGCAGTGCAGAGAGCATTCAGCACGCTGGCCTGCACTAAAAACCCCTTCTGTGGTTTTGTATAAAGGGGGGGGGGGGTATTGTATTTATGCATATATTTGGTCAGTTTACTATCCTTATGGTGTTAACACAATTGTAAGTTGGTTATGTCAAGCTTTACCTCTTGTACACTGTCTTGGATGAATCTCTCCATAATGGCAATTCATAAATACCAGATCAATCAACCACATTTTTTACCCCCATTCCTCAACTCTGCTATTTCTATTATTGGGGGGAAAAAAAATTTGAAGCAGAAAATCTTTTGCAAGAATAAATTACACACATCATTCAAGGCTTCAAAATTTTTTTTTTTAACTTTAAAATAATTCATCCAACAAAAGAAATAAAAAGTAACAAAGAACACATACCAAACAATACACAAACAAGCAAATAATTTGTCTCAGGAATACATGGCACAATGGTAGAATGTTCCGGGCTAAGAAGAGACCGATGGAGTACAATTGGAGTACAATTTTACACTGAAATGCCAATGACAATCAATAAGCCAAACACTCAATGGTCATTCTTCAATACTGGAACACTTGTTCACAAGTCAAATCATATTCTATTCAATTTAATATTTCAATATAGATAAATCCATTTAGCTTGAAGAACCTACCTACACAGTTTGACTCGGATAACATGGTGTAAGGATAACACGACTGCTGTTTCAACTATTCCCATCCCCCCCAAAAGTGTCTGCACAGTTTTATAAACGTGCTAAAATCTGAAGGAGGAAGAGGAGCAATGCAGTTGCACTATACCTCCAGCACTGACCTGCTCTGCTGGACACTCCGTGTAACAAAGGGGCAGTGTCTGCAGGCACCTGCAGCTGTAAAATGCATACTGCACAACACCCACAGCACAGCCCAAACTGATACCAGAGCCAGCATGCCATGTGATAAACTGGAAAAGCATAATCATCTTTGTTCCTTTGCACCTTCTAAGCTCCCTCTCTCTCCAAAACCTTGAGTTATGGGAATAACGCTTTTTCTTGAATGCTATTGTTGAGTGTTGATGAAAAATGGGAGCTAAATGATATAAGGGAGAACATTATAACCACGTGAATTATCTTCTATACACTTTGCCACACGATGCCCCTAACACTAGGGAGCCATTATTGGCAGGCTTGTTGGAGCATGTGGGAATAAATTACTTGAATTCTTATATTTACTGCATTTCCTCTGAAAAAGACTGAGGCTGAACAACAAAATGGCTCAAGACTGACAGTTTCAAGTGTCTCCAGTCACAAGATTAAACAATGAGTATCCTGCTTCACTGAATTTACAGAGGCCTACTATAGCTCTGCCTAGGGTACAGCAAATGTTCTGTCTGCCAACAATCTATTTCCAGATCTCTAAAACTGCCCTTCCCTCAGCCATCACCTCCCTCAGCTTCAGTGGTAAGTCCTTATAATGCAGTTAACATGGAAACTAAGCCTGTGCTCAAGCCAGGGGTGGAGCGAGTGCAAGCTTGGTCTCCATAGTCACTGCACTCAGTGGCGCAGCGAGGGTGGGGGCGCCCGGGGCGGTGGTGCCCCGCCCCCTTCTGCCGCACGTGTGCCCCCTTCCCCATCCCCGCACCTGTTTAATGTTCCTGGCGCAAGGAGCAACCCCAACCTGCTGCTCGCACCTTTGGCACTTCCTCTACGTTACTTCCTAGGCGCGGGTCCAGGAAGTGACGTCGGAGGACGAGCCGACGCTAGTGCGAGCAGCAGGTTGGGGTTGCTGCTCGCACATGGAACACTAAAGAGATATGAGGGAGGAGAAGGGGCAATGTGGTAGTGGGGGGAAGGAAGGAACAGAGAGGATGAGTGCCAGTGCTTCCAAAAAGATGACACCTGGGGTGGACCGCCCCCTCCCCCACACACTACACCACTGACTGCACTCTGACAATCAGATTGAGGTGCTGGTGTGCAGGTCCATGGAGGAGGGACATGGTGAAAAGGAAAAGCATGAACATCTTGGAGGGAAAGAAGAGGGGGAAGGAGGCCATGTGGCACCTGCATGGAATGATCAGACGCAGCATCAATCAAAATCTAAATGATTAGGCAAAATGGAAAAAAGAGAGCACATTGCCTTTGTTTTCTCGGCACGATGAAGAGCTCCTGCATTCTCGACTGGCAGAAGTTTGAAGCAGCAGGGCAACGGCTGTCAGGAGTATCATAGAATACAGACCTACATCCCTCATTAAATCTAGGGATATTGGGTTTATACTCTTTCCTCAAAATGGCTGCCCTGCATCAAAAGGAGTATAGCCAGTCTACACTTTCCTGTACTCTACATTTGCTTTCTATGTTGTTGTTTAGTACTTACAAGCACAAAACATACGATGCAGCTGAAGCCCTAACATTAAACCAGGGGTGTCAAAGTCAGTCCTCGAGGGCCGCAATCCAGCCGGGTTTTCAGGATTTCCCCAATGAATATGCATGAGATCTATTTGCATGCACTGCTTTCATAGTATGCTAATAGATCTCATGGATTGCGGCCCTTGAGGACCGAGACTTTGATACCTGTGCATTAAACCATCCTAACATTGCACGTGATCATTCATTTAATCTTAAAAATGTCAAGTCTTAAAAACTGAATTTGATTATTCTATCAACTACACATTATATTTTTGACTAAAGGTAACATTATTATTTAGGTTATGTAACTCGTTTCTTAGATCCTACATGATCCATTTTATAAAACCGATGGCATCTCCAGTGCAAATGCGTGTGGTCTTGAAGACCCATCTTCAAAATGGAGATTAAACTACAGTAACTTTTACATGGTTTATAGAACTAGAATCACAGGGTTTGATTTTTCTTTCAGAATATCACCACACATCTGGTCAGGATTTAAATAAAATCTCTACACATCTCCGTTTTTAACCATGCATTATAAATACATATCAATGCTAAACCCTAAAATGTCCATGGTCATTGCACAAGATTCTTACAATTAGCAGCCATCATATAATTTTTGAATCATTAGTTCTTTACATGAGCACATTATATTGACACTGTTCTTACTTGTGTGCTTACATTTGGTAGGTCAAATTGTACACTCCTACACAAAATGTAGCTCACCTAAAACAATCCATATATACAGAATCAGTACTTCACGAAGAGCAGGACAAAAGAATTTTCATCTACATAGACAGATCCCAAGGGAGAGGATGACAGTTGGTGGCTTAGTTTAGGAAAATTAAACACTGCTACAAAATAGGAACTACATCATCTTAAAAAATTCATTGGTTTTGAAACAAAGAAGAAAATCTGGAGACCACCAAATAGAACCAAAGCCAAGACTCTGCTTAATAGGTCCATTGATGCAAACATACATTCTAGAACACTGTTTTCCAGGAATCGGTGTCACTTCAAAAGACGACGGAGGCCTTGGAGTATGCTTTGGGAAGGGAAGCATGGCTTATGCAGTCTGGCAAGGAACAGTCACTTGAACTGCATAATCGCAACAGCACATCCATTCAAGTTTCAGCTTCAATAATGTATTTTTAAAATCCTACATTTCTGTTACACTGACAAAAGAGAAGTCTTCATTTTTGTAAGGCGCTAGGTAAAAAAAATAAAAGGTAGTCCCCTGTATGCAAGTACCAAGACACGAATGATGGACAGGGGCTGCCGATTGTGTTAACAGTTTCTTGGCGGACTCTTAACAGGGTGGTTAGCCATTGCCTTCCCCAGTCATCTTTATGTTGCTAGAATAATTATACAAACAATACAAGGCAAGGAATGTAGCTCTACCATTCAGCTTCTCCATGCTACTGAACATTTTAAACCATCAGTTAAAAACAGTTACCTTTGTGGAATGGATTATTCCAGGAGAAATAACATTACAGCAATAGCTCCCAGTAGTGCTGCCCGATTCACGATTCAAATCAATTCACCGATTCATTTCGGGTGAATCGATTTGAATCGATTCAAAACCCAAAAAAATCGGCCTCCCAATTCACCCTCGCCCCCTAAAGCAGGATCAGCAGCGCTGCCTCTTCCTGGCCGGCGCTGCTGCTCCTGCTTTAGAGGGCGAGGGGGGAGGATCAGTTGGGAAGTGCTGCAGTGTCCAGCTTCCCCCCTTGCCTCCCGCGCCTCACTTTACCTGATTGCGGCAGAAAGCAGCCTGCAGAAAGGATCGCGGGTACTTTAGCAATCCTTGCAGGTTACCATAGGCCTCTGGAGCTGTCGTCCCTCTGCCGCGATCCTGCCTCTGACGTCAGAGGAGGGGTGGGACTGAGGCAGAAGGATGCCAGCTCCTGAGGCCTATGGCAACCTGCAAGGATCGCTAAAGTACCTGCGATCCTTTCTTCAGGCTGCTATCAGGTAAAGGGAGGCACGGGTACGAGAGGGGAACACACAGGCCTTCCAGGGGGGACAGTCCTTCGGGGGGGGGGATGATGACAGGCCTTAATGGGGGAGGGACAGGCCTTCAGGGGGGATGTAGGCCTTCAGGGGGGGTGCAGGCCTTCAGGGGTGGGGTGTAGGCCTTCAGGGGGGACAGACCTTTGGGGGGACAGGCTTTCAGGGGGGATGCAGGCCTTCAGGGAGGATGCAGGCCTTCAGGGTAGGGGGTCCTGGTGTAGAAGTACACGGAGGAAGGGAGGGAAGGGAGGTTCAAAGATAAGTACATATGCCGTACTTTGGGGGGAAGAAATAATTGGTCTAAAAACAGAAGAGTGGGAGAGAGATGGTGGATAATGGGATTTAGGGAGGGAAGGGAAAGAAAGGGAGAGAAGTTGGACACAAGGGATGGTGTGGAGGGGGGGATAGAAATACTGGATAAGAGGGTAGTTGGGAACAGAAAAGGAGAGATGGTGGACCCTGGGGTGGTGGGGAAGGAGGGAGAGATGCTGGATGAAAGGGATGGAGAAGAAAAAAAGGAAAGATGCCAGACCTCCAGGGGAGGGAAGGGAAACGGAAGGGGAGAACAGAGATAGAAGATTGATGGTTAGCACGGAGAAAGAACAAAAGAAGGAGACCCTGGCAAGCAAGTTATCAGAAGACAACCAGAGCCTGGGACCAGATTTGACTATTGACCAGACAACAAAGGTTGAAAAACTAATTATATTTTCTGTTTTGTGATTACAATATGTCAGATTTGAAAAGTGTATCCTGCCAGAGCTGGTGTTAGACTACAAATGTGAGCTAGGATTTAACAGAGAGGAAAAGTCCTTTTTGTTTCTTTATTTTGTTTACATCACAGTGCTAGTGTGGTTAGGAGAAGCCAAAGGGGGTGAAAAAGCTATAAAATAATCCCTCCAGGATGTTTGAAAAAAACACCCAATTGGGCAGGAAAATTGAATCGCATCGAATCGAAAAACCAATTCTATAGGCTGAATCGAATCAAATTGAATTTTTTTTTCCTGAATCGGGCAGCACTAGCTCCTAGACCTTTAGCCAGATGGTTTTCAAGACATCTGCAATGGATGTATGTCAAATACTTGAATGTAAAGGAGGCAGTGCATGTAGATATCAAGAAAATCTGACTTGATGGGGTTCCCCCAATAAAGATTTGGGCATCACTGGTTTACACGTGTATTGTTTTAAATAAAAGTCACCCTCTGCATAAACCGAATAACCTTTTCCCGTGGGGGCAAAAAAAAACAGGGCAGAGTGCATCAAATAACATCTGCAAAAGGGCTATTAAAAATAATATGCCACAACTACAGTTCTTTCTTTTCAAATTTCCATACTGACACTGTATTATTTATCTATTTAATTCATTTTCTATCCTGTCCTCTCCAAAGTGCTCAGGACGGGTTAATATTGCAATATTTGTATTAAAGCAGCATAATTTTTCAGAAGTAAGGGGTGTACCTTCTGAGGATTTCAGCTGATCATTTAACTGCAAAGTTCCAGACGAACTATAGTCTGGAAAAGTGTCTCAAATCCCTCCCCCCATTGCATTCTGAGGAAATTCCCTTCGGGCTCCAATGAACACAGAGGGCCTACAATTTCATGTACTACGGGTCTTCCAGTTGTTGGTGAACACAACAAGGCTAGGGAGGAGAGAATTGAAATCCCACTACAAAAATGAAAAACTCCTCTTTATTATCTTTCAAAAGCAAAGGGGGCTTAAGAGAAGATAATGCCAGAGTACATCCAAATAAGCTTGTTATATCACTAAGGGGTTCATAATAAAAAAAAAAAAACGTCTAAAAAAGTGTCCTAAATGGCTACTTGGACGATCCAAAAGCCCGATCGTCCAAGTACCCATAACCAAAGCTGGTTTTTAGACGTATCTAAAACCAGCTTAGGCCTTTCCCCTGCCTCTAGATGTACAGAGAGAAAAGAGGCGTGTTTAGAGGAGGGGAAAGGGCGGGCGGAGGGCGGGAGGTGGGCCGACCTACACCTAGGCGTACAACACATATAATCAAAACATTTAACAGGTTGCCTAGTCGGCACTTATACCTTTTTGACTTAGACGAAGTCAAACCAGGTCTAAGTGCCCAACCCGGCCCATGTTCTTAAGGCCTCGCCCACAGGAGACGCCTAAGGCTCCTGGGCCTATTCTGATTGGCCCAGGCACCTCAGGACCTACCTGTGGGAGGGGTTTCTGCCGCCTGGGCCAATCTGGCCCCATTCTGGACCCGGTTGGCCTGCCGGACGGGCGGGCTTGGCACCCATCCGTCTGGTCAAAGTTAAAGGTACGGCGAAGGGGTGGGGGTGGGGGGTCGGCCAGAGGGGTCGCGGGTTGGGGCCGATCGGGGATTCTGGGGGGGCAGTCGTTGGGGGGAGGGGGGTTGTGTCGAGGTCAGGAGGGCCTGGGATCCCTCCTGCCCGTATTGTAGTGGGGGGTGGGGGGTAGGGGGTCGCCGGGGCCAGGAGGGCTTGGGCTCCCTCCTGGCCCAATCCAGTCGGGGGGGTCGCCGGGGCCAGGAGGGCTTGGGCTCCCTCCTGGCCTGCTCGTACTCGGTGGGGGAGGGGGCATGATCGCCGGGGCAAGAGGGCTTGAGCTTCCTCTTGCCCCAATGTCATCGGGGGGTCGCAGTTCGACGGGGCAAGAGGGCTTGGGATCCCTCTTGCCCCGATGTTGTCGGGGGAAGGGGGGGGTTGCGGTTCGACAGGGCAGGAGGGCTTGGCTACCCTCCTGCCTGGATCGTTGGGGGGGGGGATTCTGTAACCGGTGTTGTTTTTGACATGACACCGGTTACAGAATCCAGCTTTTAGGCAAAGGACTGGCTCCTCCTTTGCCTAAAAGCCCTTGTGTTGGACGTTTGGGGCTTAGGCGTTTTTTTTGGTTCATTATGGGCAAAAAGTGTAGACGTCGTGGGGGTGTACTTCTAGACGTAGTGGTGATCTGGGCGCTTAGTAGAGGCAGGCCATAATCAAAACAAGGACGTTTGTTTTGGTTATGGACACTTTCCCTGCTTCTGCTTTGAACATTTAAGGACTTAGGCCAAAAGGGGACTTAGACGGGTTTTTTTGATTATGCCCCTCCACATTTATCTGACTTCTAAACTTGACCAATACCTTGGGCTCATGAATTGGAGAGGAAAAGAATTTGTTATTATCATCGGTTCCTCACTCTTGATCTCGGGAACCCAAAATATCAATTAGAAAACTCATCTGCATATATTAGCATATGATTAAAACCAGTGGTGCACCTAGCATGTGGCACCCGGGGCCCATCATTTTTTGACACCCCCTCCCATCTGTATGAAAAACATGATTTTTAGTAACAATCCACACGTCACACAAGAGTTTACCTAGGAAAAGGCAGCATCTTACATACTGCAGTGAGCCAGTGGCGTACCTAGGGGGGGCGGGGGGGGCGGGCCGCCCCGGGTACCAGCCCTAAGGGGGTGTTCCCGGCCTTGCCGTTCAGTCCCCCGCCACCCCCGAAGGACCGCTCGCCCCCCTGGCCTCCCCGCACCACCTATGAACAGCCGCAGCAGGATCGCGAAGTCAGCGTCAGCATCCCTGCGCTGCTTCCTACGACGCGATCCCGCCCCTCCTCTGACGTCAGAGGAGGGGCGGGACCGTGGCGCAGGAAGCAGCAGGGATCGCTGACGCTGACTTCGCGATCCTGCTGCGGCTGTTCATAGGTGGTGCGGGGAGGCCAGGGGGGCGAGCGGTCCTTCGGGGGTGGCGGGGGACTGAACGGCAAGGCCGGGAACACCCCCTTAGGGCTGGTACCCGACGCTGACTTCGCGATCCTGCTGCGGCTGTTCATAGGTGGTGCGGGGAGGCCAGGGGGGCGAGCGGTCCTTCGGGGTGGGTCGGGGCATCAGGCCTTCAGGGTGGGGCGGGCGGGCAGGCAAGCAGGCTTTCAAGGGGGAGGGGGTGACAGGCAGGCAGGCAGGCCTTCAAGGGGGGACAGGCCTTCGGGGGGGGGGGGGGGCAGACATTCGAGGGGTGCAGGCCTTCAAGGGGGGCAGGCAGGCCTTCAGGGGGGTGCAGACCTTCGGGGGGGGGGTGTAGGCCTTTGGGGGGGTGCAGACCTTCAAGGGAGTGCAGGCCTTCAAGGGGGGAAAGGCAGGCAGGCCTTCAAGGGGGGGACAGGCCTACAAGGGGGGGGGACAGGCCTACAAGGGGGGGGACAGGCCTACAAGGGGGGGGACAGGCCTTCAAGGGGGGGTGCAGGCCTTCAAGGGGGGGTGCAGGCCTTCAAGGGGGGTGCAGGCCTTCAAGGGAGTGCAGGCCTTCGGGGGGGGTGCAGTCCTTCAGGGGTGGGGTTTAGGCCTTCAGAGGGGGACAGACCTTCGGGTGGGAGGTAAAGTCCTTCGGGGGGTGCAGGTCTTCAGGGGTGGGGTGTAGCCCTTCGGAGGGGGGACAGACCTTCGGGGGAGGGGGTCCTGGTGTAAAAGTACACAGAGGGAGAGAGGGAAGGGGGGGTTCAAAGATACATGCATATGCCAGACTTTGGGGGTTAGAAATAATGGGTCTAAAAACAGAGGAGTGGGAGAGAGATGGTGCATAATGGGATTTAGGGAGGGAAGGAACAGAAAGGGAGAGAACTTGGAAACAGGGGATGGTGTGGAGGGGGGATAGAGATACTGGATAGGAGGATAGTTGGGAACAGAAAGGGAGAGATGGTGGATCCTGGGGTGATGGGGAGTTGAGAAAAGGTGAATCTGTGGATGGAGACAAAAAAAAGGAAAGATGCCAGATCTCCGGGAGAGGGAAGGGAAACGGAAGGGGAGAACAGAGATGGCAGACGGATGGTTAGCACGGAGAAAGGAGACCCTGGCAAGCAAGACAACAAGAGCCTGGGACCAACAAGATTTGAATATTGATCAGAGAACAAAAGGTAGAAAAAATAATTTTATTTTCTGTTTTGTGATTACAATATGTTAGATTTGAAAAGTGTACATGAGACAGCTTGAAATGGGAACTTTTCTATTTTTGTGAATGGCAAGGCTGAGTTCAGTTAAAATATATGCTTTATAAGAAAATATAATAATGTGTTTTATAAAGTTTATAAGCATTGCTGGCATACTCGGTGAGGTGTTCCTAGTGTTGGTGGTGGTGGTAGCATGTCAGTGTGTTGAGAGGAAGAGGTAGTCTGGGAAATTCTGCTGAGCTAACTCTGGGCCCATTTCCATCCCCAGTTAGTCCACTCCACTCAACTGGTTCACACACTGAGTGGGTCTTTGGGTGTTATTTCTGGGTAGTTGTTTTAGAATCTCTTCCAGTGGTTTGTCAGTATCTCCTTCTGGTCCAAGGAAGGAAACTTTGTCAACCTTAGCATTGACCTTCAGAATATGTTTGTAACAGCGCTGCTTGTGTGGCATTAGGCTATGTAGTGATCGAAAGAAAAAAACAGACCTTTGCACATTTTTGCACTATATGGTGGGTGTATGAGGAGATTCATTTCCTGCACAGTTAAGTCCATTTTTTCTACTGAATAATAGTATAGGTACAATGAAAGTAAATAGCAAAAATGTTTGAGTAGATAATTAAGGAAATCTTTTTCATATTGCTTGCTTATGGACTGGGAAAAAAGACTGTTCAAGCAAATGTCTCCAGAACTGCTTTAATGGAAAAATGTGATTTTTTTTTTTTTAAGTACTTTGTGAAATTTATTGTTGTTGTGAAATTTATTGTTATACTTTGTTTAAACTTAAAAAGCGGTGTCATTAACAGTGAATCTAATCGAAAAATCGATTCAACAGGGTGAATCGGATCGAATGAAATATTTTTCTCTGAATCGGGCAGCACTATTGGCTACCATGAGAATGGGCTACTGGGCATGATGGACCATTGGTGTGACCCAGTTAGGCTATTCTTATGTTATGTTCTCATCTGTAGGGGCCTTTGTTTTCACTTCTTATTTTAATGTATTTTTTTCCTGGGAACTTATCAGTGTTTTTTTATAATGGGAACAAAAATGGAAGAGAATTAATGTGTGTGGAATGGGGGGGGGGGGGGTAACTAATTTCTTCAGCTAAATAATTCAATCCACTTCAAACAGACATAGGAGAACTCACGCACCATTCACACACCCTCCAACCAAAAACGTCAAAAGAAAAAAACTGTTCGACAACCTCCTAGCCATTCGAGCTGCAACACTTGACCCCCAACTCTACAACCTATTGACCTCGACCACAAACTACAAAACCTTAAAAAAAGAAATAAAAACCCTTCTATTAAAAAAACACATAAAACCAAACTAACATAATCAGAACTGTCCCAAGCATCACCTGCAACTACTCCATATGTACTTCTGATGTCATGACAATTCAGACATAATTTATGTTATGTTATGTTTGGAATAATGGTTACATAAATGAGGTTCAATAAAAGAAAATTTTCTGTGGGAGCATTTGTTGGAACTTCTGTTATGCTGATTTCTTCTATCTGTGGGCTTTCTTTAGCTAACCTACTTATCTGGGGCTTTCCACTTCTGCAGCTGCCCTTTTCACGGTCCACTTTGCGCTTGCACTCTCTGGGGAGGGGGGGTTGGGTCTGGGCTTGGTGGGGTAGGTGTGTCTGGTAGTTTTGTCTGGGTGGTGGCTGGGTGTTTCTTGGGTGCTTGTTGTGCGGATTGGTGTGTCTGGTGAGCGGTCTGGGTGTTGTTGCTTGTGGGGGTTTTTTTCATTATAAAATATGGCTGAGGGTCTAGTCCGGCTTATTATTCTTGTGGGTTCTGGGGTGGGATTTGTTTGCTTGCCCCAAGTTTTGGCCTTTTGTTGTGTATTGCTATGCCTCTCATTGGCAATTTTCTCTTGGGAGAGGCTTGTTCATGCTTGTTGTTGCTGTTACTCTCATTCTGTGTTCTTTTTGATAATGTATAAGTTTCTGTACAGACCATGGTTGCTTGTCTGGACCTTTTGCCATTCTCAATAAAAATACTTTGGAAAAAAAAAAAAAAAAAAAAGAAAATTTTCACTGCCTGTTTCTATTCTGACCATTTATTCCATTTCATGGTTATTGCAAAAAAAAAAAAAAAAAAAAAATTTTACATGAGGGGGGGGGGGGGGTGTCAAAAAATGATGGGCCCCGGGTGCCACATACCCTAGGTACGCCACTGCAGTGAGCAGTACGTCAATAAACCCATTGTAAAATTAAACAAGCCAGACTAGTACAGATCAATCCTACACAGTCAATCCTAACAGAAAACCATGTCTTTTCAAACACAGAAAACACCTTCACCTAGTATGTAATCACAAACTAACCCCTCCCCGTTTTACAAAACTGTAGTGTGGTTTTTAGCCACGGTGGTAACAGCTCAGATGCCAACACTAAAAAACGCTCTTCAGTTTTGTAACTAGGGAGATAGAATAAAAATATGTAGACAAAGGTTAAACTGAAGCATCAAGAAGCTGTATTCTACATACAATGCAACACCACAGAAACAGCAATGCATCTTCTCTAAAGCAAAAAAAAGAATTTTTTTTCTACCTTGTCTTCTCTGATTTCTTTCCTCATCTTCTTGTCACTCTCTTCCTTTCATCCACTGTCTACCCTCTCTCTGCCCCTTCTATATGGCATCTTCTCTCCTTCTATTCACTTTCCAGAAACTTTAAGCCTCCCCTTCCATCTCTCCCACACCCCCATGGTCTGGCATTTCACTCTCTCCTTTCCCTTCCCCCCAATTCCATCAGCATCTGCCCCCTTTCTCACCCTTCACCACGCTTACATACCACGCTGACCCCCTTTCTCACTTTTCACCACGCTTCCATACCACCCTAACCCCCTTTCTCACCCTTCACCATGCTTCCATACCACCCTGATCCCCTTCGCCATGCTTCCATACCACCCTGACACTTTCTCACTCTTCACCACGCTTCCATACCACCCTACCCCCTTTCTCACTCTTCACCATGCTTCCATACCACCCTGACCCCTTTCTCACCCTTCACCACGCTTCCATAACACTCTGACCCCCTTTCTCACCCTTCACGCTTCCATATCACTCTGACTCCCTTTCTAAACCTTCACCACGCTTCCATAACACCCTGACCTCCTTTCTCACCGTTCACGCTTCCATATCACTCTGACCCCCCCTTTCTCACCCTTCACCACGCTTCCATACCACCCTGAACCCCTTTCTCACCCTTCACCACACTTCCATACCACCCTACCCCTTCTCACCCTTCACACTTCCATATCACCCTGACCCCCCTTTCTCACCCTTCACCACACTTCGATACCACCATGACCCCCTTTCTCACCCTTCACCATGCTTCCATACCACCCTGACCCCCTTTCTCACCCTTCACCATGCTTCCATACCACCCTGACCTCCTTTTTCTCCTTCCACCACCCTGCTATGCTTCTTTTTCTCTCCATCGAAATCAGCAAGGTCGTAAATGACTACTTCTGCTGCCTCTGCTCTAGAAGAGATAAGTGACGTCGGAGGGGGGCTGTGCTGACAGACGCAGGGAGTTGCGGCAAGGTCCCGTGATGACTGCAGCTGCCGGTCCACCCCCTCTGAAGTCACTTACCTCTTCCTAAGCAGCGGCAGCAGAAGTAGTCATCCCGGGACCTTCGTGCACTTCAGTGCGGCTGCCGACTCTGCTCTGGAATAAATACGGCAGCCACGCTGAGGTGCCATTTTCTGCAGCACGGGAGCTTCCGGACCCGGCCAGCTGTGCACCCCCTTGGAGCATGCACCCGGGGCGGACCTCCCCTCCCCCCCCCTTGGGACGCCACTGATTAAAACCATTCTTACATCTTCCAGTGTTAAGGAACACCACCTCCGTAATGCAGATCTACTTACAGTAGCTATGGATAAGGGAGCTCCATTCTTAAACATACAGCACTTTAGTGTTGAATAGTTAGCAAGTAGTCATCCAAAGGAAGCACTGTATTGGTCTTGGAAAGATATTAATACAAAAGCCTGAGATGGACAAATTTAACACACCATTATTTTTTCAAAAGGCATCGATGAATTGGCAAAAGCTGCCTGAACCATCATTCTTACACATCAGCAGAGTATGTCGAAGTAACCTCAACCAATACTGACAAATGCTTTCATGGGAATGATCATTGTTCCTTGTATAGTTACATCATTTTTCAGGGCACTTTTCTCAATAAAATACAGCATTACAACAAGAGACATAATTAGTGTTTATGGGTAAATCTGCTACTTTTGCTGTTTTTACCTGAAGCAAGGAACACATTATGAAGCATTTTTGAAAACTGAAATCCAGAATGAAATCCCTTGGAGCACAGATAGTCCTCATCAGAAAAAAATAAAATAAAAAAGTGTACCTTCCTTATAATTAGATCATTTAAACATTATCCAGCTTTTTAAAAATCATTACATAAAATTAGGACAGTATTTTTGGCCATGTTGCACATTTGTGTTTTTTTTAAAATACAATACAATGGAAAAAAAAGGTTTATCTCCAGTCTGAATTTTGATGCACGTCCTTAAAATCCAAAAGATGATGACAGTCAGCTAAAAGGGATCATGATTTAAAAAAAGATATTACAGATACAGCTGGTACAATGGCTTCATTCCCTTGCTACTAGAGGCTTCCATTCATTCCAGGAACAGCAGCGGCCTCTGAGAGGGAACATCCTTTCTCCAAAACACCCTTCAGTGGTCATCATCCATTTTAAGTAACTCCAAAAGGGCTCCAACTGCTCCAAAATAACCCTAAGAAAGAAGAATACTCTAGAGTTACTACTTTTCTTTTGATTGCCACTATTACACTCTCAGTCAGTATTTCTGAACACAGCCCTCAGGATATACCTAAAAGAGAATGACATGGGGACGAATTTTTCCCCATTCCCACAAGAACTCATTTTCCCATCGCCTTTAGATTTTTTTCCTGTCCCTGCCCCATTCCTGCAAGCTCCATCCTCATCTGCAAAAGCCTCAAACACTTTAAAATCATAAGTGTTCAAGGCTTGTGCAGTTAAGGCAGAGCTTACAGGAATGGGACAGCGAAATTGAGCTTTCTGGGGATGGGGATAAATTTGTCCCCAAGTCATTCTCTACCCATCAGATACCTACAATGAATATGGGACAGATTTAGAATGGAGATAGTTCATGCAAATATCTCATTGTAACAAAACCTCTTCACCAGATTACTAAGCAATTCACTATGAATGAAAGATAGTATTATTATCGGTTCCTCACTCTTGATCTCAGGAACCCAAAATATCAGTTAGAAAATTGATCTGCATATATTAGCATATGATTAGCAATTCATAGTGAATTGCTTAGTAATCTAGTGGAGAGGTTTTGTTACAATAAGATTAATTTCCCTCCACTCTATATTTTTTTGATTTTGCAAATTATCTCATGCATATTTATTTATTTTTATTTTACAAATTATTCAATTATTACAAGCATATACTTGTCAAAGAAAGTAGAGTTACAATAAAGAATAAAAAGGAAAAAACTTTAACCTACTTAACATTATCATGTCCCTCTAACTAAACCAATGTGAAAAATGTGGAGTAAATGATTGTTATAGCACATAATTGTTATATCACAACAATATTATCCTCATTCCATATTCTTCAAATCCTATATAATAAAAGACTAAGCGCACATGCGCACTTAGGATTTCGTGTTGCCTGCCGCTGTGGTGTGTGTTCCGTGGCAGCCACCCAGCGGCAGGGAACATTCCCCTCCTCCCGCCCTCACTCACCATGGAAGCCAGGCAAGCTCTCTCCCTGCCCGCGTCCTCGGCAGGGAACACATCTCGGCCCTCACTCGCCGCCGCCGTCACTGCTGATCCTCCTGTAAAGAGCAGCCTGCGATGGTGGCCGGTTTTAGCGAACCTCGCAGGCCGCGATCCCGTGCGTCAGAGGGAACGTGCTACCGAGGCTGGAGAGCGGCCTGCGAGGTTCGCTAAAGCCGGCCACCATCGCAGGCTGCTCTTCACAGGAGGATCAGCAGCTGAGAGGAGCTGCCGCCGGCACTTTTAAAACTTAAAACAAAAATCTTCGGCAGCAGCAGGCCAGCCCGCTGGAAGAGAAGGGGAAGGGGCCGAACAGAGCAGGCCAGATCGCAGGGAGGGGCTGAACGGAGCAGGATAGCTCAGGTAAGAGAAGGGAATTGCTTCAGCAGGGACCTGGAGGGGAAGGGAAATATCACTGCTGCTTCTGCAAAGGAAAGTGGGGGGGGGGAGAGAAGGGAATGGGGGGGGAAATGCTGCTACTACTTCACAGGGACCTGGAGGGGAAGGGAAATATCACTGCTGCTTCTGCAAAGGAAAGTGTGGGGGGGAGAAAAGGGAATGGGGGGTGGGGAAAATGCTGCTACTACTTCACAGGGACCTGGAGGGGAAGGGAAATATCACTGCTGCTTCTGCAAAGGAAAGGGGGGGGGGGAGAAAGGGAATGGGGGGTGGGGGGAAATGCTGCTACTAATTCACAGGGACCTGGAGGGGAAGGGAAATACTGCTGCTGCTTCTGCAAAGGAAAGTGGGGGGGAGAGAAGGGAATTGGGGGGTGGGGGAAAATGCTGCTACTACTTCACAGGATCTGGAGGGGAAGGGAAATATCACTGCTGCTTCTGCAAAGGAAAGTGGGGGGGGGGAGAGAAGGGAATGGGGGGGGGAAATGTTGCTACTCCTTCACAGGGATCTGGAGGGGAAGGGAAATATCACTGCTGCTTCTGCAAAGGAAGTGGGGGGGAGAGAAGGGAATGGGGGTGGGGTGGGGGAAAATGCTGCTACTACTTCACAGTATCAGTATTCGCCGCCGCCGCCAAACTTTGCAACATAGTAGGTGAAAGCAGTTTGCCTGATAATATGACGAAGGATCTACTGCTGTTGGAACAGTGGTCAGCAACATGGCAACTAGGCTTCAATGCTAAAAAGTGTAAGGTAATGCACCTGGGTAAGAAAAACCCGCCAGAACTTACGTACTAAATGGTGAGACCTTGGCCAGGACCACGACGGAACGTGATCTAGGGGTGATCATTAGTGATGACATGAAGGCTGCCAAGCAAGTGGAAAAAGCTTCCTCCAGGGCAAGGCAAATGATGGGTTGTATCCGTAGAGGTTTTGTCAGCAGGAGACCTGAAGTCATGATGCCGCTATACAGGTCCATGGTGAGGCCTCACTTGGAATATTGTGTTCAATTCTGGAGACCACACTACCGGAAGGATGTGCTGAGAATCGAGTCGGTTCAACGCATGGCCACTAGGATGGTCTTGGGGCTAAAGGATCTCACATATGAAGAAAGACTGAGGCTGTACTCACTTGAGGAACGAAGAGAGAGGGGAGACATGATTGAAACGTTTAAGTACATCACGGGCCGTATCGAGACGGAAGAAGATATCTTCTACCTCATGGGCCCCTCGACCACCAGGGGGCATCCGCTGAAAATCAGGGGAGGGAAGTTCCATGGCGACTCCAGAAAATACTTCTTCACCGAAAGAGTGGTGGATCATTGGAACAGACTCCCACTGCAGGTGATTGAGGCCAACAGCGTGTCAGATTTTAAGAGAAAATGGGATATTCACATGGGATCCCTAAGGGAGTGGAACCAGGGGGCGGGTATTTGGAATGGGCAGACTTGGTGGGCTATAGCCCTTTTCTGCCGTCTTTTTCTATGTTTCTATGATCTGGAGGGGAAGGGAAATACTGCTGCTGCTTCTGCAAAGGAAAGTGTGTGTGGGGGGGGAGAGAGACAGAAAGAAATACAGACAGACAAAGGAGGCCAGGGAGAGAGACAGACAGAAATAAAGACAGACAGAGGACCAGAGAGACAGACAGAAATAAAGACAGACAGACAAAGGGTGCCAGGGAGAGAGAGAGAAAAATAGCAGGAGGGAGAGAGACAGAAAGAAAGGAAGAAAGAGACAGGAGCAGGGAGAGAGACATAAATAAAGAAAGACCGACAGGCATATATTCTAGCACCCATTAATGTAATGGGCTTAAAGACTAGTAAGGATATATTGACTGATTGGATATCCTAAAAAATCTGAAGATTGTCATGTATATGTGGAGAATGGAAAGACCTCAGCAAATAAATTCCCAACTCATTATAGAGTCAATCTATTCTGTGGGATTTTATTATAATCATTGGTCAACCACCTCTTACCATGATACTATAAATAAATGTATTCAACATTATCAAAAAATAAGGAACTTAGCTGTAAATAGCAGCTCAGAACTCTTTGTCACTGATCTCAACTGGGCCCATTTCGCCCTTGGCTTCTTCAGGAGATAAAAAAAAAAGCTTCATACCAGAGCCATGTTCCAAAAACATGCTTTTAAATATCTTGCATTCTTATGCATTCATTGGCATACTCAAAGAAATTCTCCTGCATAACCGACAGCAGCATTCTCAAAGTGCTACTTTCAATAATGAAATTAAAAGTCTGGAACTTCTAGCCTGGCCACTTAATACAATAGTAGAACAATAGCCTAATAATTAGAAAAGATGGGTGGAGACCCAGAGATGCTAGGTAGAGAATGATATGGTGACAAAATTTGTCACCATTCCCATCTCCATGTCAACTGGGTAGCGAACTTACGAAGAAGTTTGGGGAGGGAGCAAGAGATGGTAGAAAGAGGGTGAAAGATGAGGAGGAAATACATAAAAAGGAGACTTAGAAAAGATCTTCAAGTGTGGAAATGTGTTTCAACTTGTCCAAGCTATGGTATTTTCAAAAATCTACTATGGATGCAAAGGTTGGTCAGTAAAGAAGCATGACAGGAAGAAAATCAATGCCTTTGAATTATAATGCTGGTGAATACTGTGTACATATACCATGATGGACACACTTCAGAGTCTGAACCCAAAGTTCTTGTCAGCTGATCCTTGGCCAGCACGTCTGATTAAGGGCTTTCAACTCATCTTATACCCCTAGTTCTCCCTTTGCTTCAGTCTAGCTTATTCATTGGCTTAGGCCCAGTCACTTCGAAATGCAATAACAACCCCTCTCTTAAAGCCTTACCTGAAACTCAATGACCTTACAAAGCTTCCGTCTAATATCTGACTTTCCCTTCTTTTCAAAATTGCTTGGGAAAGTCATTCTCAGCCACCTTGCCTCTTCCCTAGAAAAGTCTTTGGCTCTATGTTTCACCCCTAGCAAACAGGCTTCAGGAAAGGGCACAGTACAGAAAGCCTTCTCACAGTACTATATAATAAAATCAGAACTTTATTTGATCCAACAGTCCTGTAATAATTGCTTCTCTCGATATTTCCTCTGCCTATGAACTTATGTATTATGACCTTCTATTAATGCATTTACATGATTTGGGGCTATCTGGTACTGTCTTGTCTTGGTTTAAATTATTTTTCTCATAGTGTAGCCCTCAAATTTTTCATGGCAATTTCCATTATGTGTGGGATACCATAGGGTTCCATGCTCACACCCACCTTATTTAACAGTCTCATTCAATAACAAGGATATAGTTCCTATTGTTATGGTAATAAGGTTCAGATAATGCAACCCTTTTGCACTTTGCTGCTCAACCTCTAATAATCTCACCAATTGACTACAACTAGTCTCTGCTTGTAAGGATAATCTGTTATTCCTCAAATCTTGCAAGTGTAAAGACATTCTTTTTCAAAATCCCTATTTTCCTAACCCCCCTATCCCCCCCCAAAGATTAATGATCATCCCCTCACCTTTAACGAGTCAGTCAGGATCTTAGGCACTACCATTGACTCCAATTTATCCTTCAAAATCCAGACTGATTCTGTGCTTTTTTTGCATTGTAAAGAATCAGGTCTATAAAGGCTACACCTGGACTACTGTCGTGCTCTTTACTCTGGTTCACCCTTATCTGCATGAAACTCTTCAACTTATAATATTCACTGCATTGACCTCATTTCACCACTCTTACTATCTGAGCACTGGTTGCCTGTTTCGGTACGCATCAAATTCAAACTTTTTACCCTGGTTTACAAAGGCCTCACTTTCTCTGCTCCTGATTATCTAACCTCCTTATTCAATTCATCACAGCAAACCTTTTCTCCACATACCTCCTCCCTCCCACATATGCCTTGATACCTCATGTGACACTTCTTTCAGTTATGCTGGACCACACTTATGGAACTCTGTACCACAAGATATCAGGCTGGAACCTTCATATTCCAAATTTATAAAACTGATTAAAACTAGACTTTTCCCGCAAGACTGTGGACCTGATTTGCAACTTTCTCTTGCTGTCCATCTTCCTCGTATTCATGATAGAGAACTTGCCTTTCTTCTTCTTCCCCTTCACATTCCTTCCCCCCCACACACACACTTTTTTTTCTTTTGAATTTTTTAAATGTCTGCAATCCGCTTAGCAGTGCTGGATTCCAACTAGTAGCCTATCAAACTTCTACAAATAAATACCATGGACTACCCAAAGAACAAATCAATCAGTCCTGGAGGAGATCAAACCTATGTTTTTCTTGGAAGCTCAAATGACAAGTCGTTGACTTTCATACTTCGGGCACATCATACAAAGTGAGAGATATTTACAGAAAGACATCATGCTTAGTAAGGTTAAAGATCAACACAACAGAGGAAGACTAGGAATGAGATGAAGCGATACAACAGCAGCAGCTGTGGATGCCCCTTTAACAACAACTAGCCACTTCACTGAAGACCAAACATAGCCGGGACAGCTATCCAGAGTCAACATCAACTTGATGGCATGTAACGCATACACAGAGGAAAGAGAAAGGCACTGGTTTACAAAGATATCGAAGGGGGGGCATCAAGCTGACAGCTCAGCCTGTGCTCCAAAACATCTAGTTATAGCTCTGGGAAACATGCATAGTAAAAGGCACACAAGCATGCCGAAGCAGGGAGCCATGCCACAGGGGTGGGCAATGGGTGCAACATATGGAAATACATTTGCTTGCCCTTGATACCTCTTGTTGTCAAGCTTTTCTACCTACGTCTGTCTAGAGGTGTCACAGACATGCATGACCAGCAGCACTATGGCCCATATTCTATAAACAGCGTCTTAACGTAGGATGTCATGCGCACGTATGATGTTATTGCATCAACGGCCGCGAGCTCGGGGGACTTCCAAAACACGGACAAACTGCCAAGTTTTGAAAATCCCTGCAGATACCCGGACAGTCCTCTAAAAAAGAGGATATGTCTCGGTTTTCCCGGACGTCTGGTAACCCCTCCCCCTCCGCACCCCAAAATTGCCAAAGCTGTACATTGTAATGATGCTTAAATATGAGTTTACCACTTATACATCATACCTCATGCTCCAAAAACAATGCTTTCAGCTGTCCTTTGGACCAGTAATCCATGGCATAAGATAGCAGCTTCATGGAGACCATGTTAATTCTGAGAAAGTTTCCAACAAAAACCACTCTGTCAATGTTCTACAAAAGGGAAAAAGACATGACCAAGGATTCATAGAGACAAAAGACAAATAGCAGCACATGGAAAAGTGTTAGAGCATGATTTTTCCTCCACAAGTATTTGAATGCAAAATTGCTGAATAGCATACAGTTTTTCCTAAGAACTGATGGTGCCAGACTGAATGCAGGCACCGTATTTCTTTCCATGTCCAGCAGGTGGTGGCCTTCTGGGTCTCCACTACACTTTCTGTCCACATTTTCTGCAAACCCATGTAACGAAGTCACCCCACTCTTCCAGGTGCTCTAGTTCACCATGAAAGGATTGTTTCTTTCACCGATGGGTTGCCTCTTTGCACAGGTTTCACACACAGTAGCAAGGTTATGAAAGAATGTACAAATTTTCATTCTAGTGATCTTGTGATGCAGTTCTCGGCGCTTTGATAGCCCTGTACAATGCTGCTTGAACTCCATGCCACAAGCCAACACTGTAAAGAAGCTGAAAGCACAGAAGATGTGAATCTTGCAAATCTGGACTGTGGAACACAGTATTACATAAACTTGATGGACAGGGGAAAACTATTCCCCTGTTTTAATTGCTGATCATCATGATTAGGTTATACCCAGATATTCAGTGTCAATATCTGATTAAGAGGCGTAGTTGTCAGAGTGGGCTACCGTTAAGTCATGTTATTTTACCACTAACTTGTATTAGTTTAGCACAGGTCCATTTTATGCAATAAGACCTGGTTACTAATATAGCTTTGCCTCTACGGTAGATAGGCCTATGAACTAGAGAATGATACGGGGACAAATTTTTCCCTGTCCCCGCAGGAACTCATTTTTCCGTCCCTGTCCCATTCCTGCAAGCTCCATCCTCATCTGCACAAGTTTCAAACACTTTAAAACCATAAGTGTTCGAGGCTTGTGCAGTTAAGGCAGAACTTACAGGAATGGGGCAGGGACAGGGACAAAACTCACGGGGAAATTGAGTTATTGCGGGGACGGAGACAAATCTGTCCCCGTGTCATTCTCTACTATGAACATTCATATTACAGCAATATACAGCACAGCTATCCAGAAAGCCACCTGGATAACTTAGGAAGGCTTTTTATGTCCTAAATTATCTGGGCAGTTTTCCGGCTACCGGCACTGAATATTCCTGTCTCCAGGTATCTCTCTTCTCCATCCCAGGACTGCCCAGTGCTATTCAGACAGTTCTGCAGAGATTTCCAGTGCATTATCTAGATCAGTGTTTTTCAACCTTTTTTGGGCAAAGGCACACTTGTTTCATGAAAACAATCACGAGGCACACCACCATTAGAAAATGTTAAAAAATTTAACTCTATATTTGACTATATATAAAGTAATTCTCTTGAATAGGAATCAAATAAACACAAAGAAAGTATTTTATAATGCTGCCACCGCCAACAACACCGTTGGCGGCGGTGGCACTCAAGTGGCTAAAGAGCCGCAGTTTGCCGGCCTAGGGACAACACTGGAGGGTGGCCAGCTGTGCACCCCCTTGGGACGTAAACCCGGGGTGGGGCAGACCGCCCTCCCCCCACCCTGGTATGCCACTATCTGTACCTCACTCCCTCCCTATGACCAAAAATTCTCCTTTCTTCTATTCCCCGTGTACACAACCATCTCTTTCCCTCCCTTCCTCTCTCCAAAGTCCATGCCTTCTGTGTCCCAACACTCATTCCCTCCCCCACCTCAGCATCTCTTTCCCTCCCTTCCTCTCTCCCAAGTCCATTTCTTCTGTGTCCAAAAACGCATTCCCTCCCCCACCTCAGCATCTCTTTCCCTCCCTTCCTCTCTCCCAAGTCCATTTCTTCTGTGTCCAAAAACGCATTCCCTCCCCCACCTCAGCATCTCTTTCCCTCCCTTCCTCTCTCCCAAGTCCATTTCTTCTGTGTCCAAAAACGCATTCCCTCCCCCACCTCAGCATCTCTTTCCCTCCCTTCCTCTCTCCCAAGTCCATTTCTTCTGTGTCCAAAAACGCATTCCCTCCCCCACCTCAGCATCTCTTTCCCTCCCTTCCTCTCTCCCAAGTCCATGCCTTCTGTGTCCAAAAACCCATTCCCTCCCCCACCTCGCATCTCTTTCCCTCCCTTCCTCTCTCCCAAGTTCATGCCTTGTGTCCAAAACGCACTCCCTCCCCCCTTTTGTGTTCCGTGTTTGCCTCCCAGCCCATCTTTGCAACTTTCTCAGCAAAACGAAGCTCAAGCCGCGAGGCTTGTCTTCTGCTTCCTGCCTGCGCTGCCGCACACAAATAGCCGAACGGAAGTATTCTCCGACGTCAGCGCTGACGTCGGAGGGCAGGCTTTGCTTAAGCCCTCCCTCCGACGTCAGCGCTGACATCGGGGAACGCTTGCGATCGGCTATATGTTAGCTGCAGGGCAGGCAGGAACAGAAGACGAGCCTCGCGGCTCGAGATGTATTGAACTCCGCGGGTCCCCCGTCCAGCTCTCTCCTGTCCACGTGGGGCGGACCGCCCCTCTCCCTAGACTGGTGGTACTGCCCTGATGGCGGCCCTGACCGTACGGCACACCAGGCAACATCTCGCGGCACACTAGTGTGCCGCGGAACAGCGGTTGAAAAACACTGATCTAGATAACACTACTAAAAATCTGGGTACATCCATAGGCAGCATTACTTATCCAAATAGCAGCACCTGCTACCAAGATAAGAAGCTTTAAATATCAGGTTGATTATTTTAGGAGTCAACAATTATAATATACATTTTACTTCTGTTTAAAAAAAAAATACAAAAAATGAAATCCTCCTTCAAGTTTTGGTTTGAGTCACAAAATTCATATAATAAGATACTACTACTACTATTAATAATAACAGTTTATATACCGTAGGACCGTGAAATTCTATGCGGTTTACAATGATTAGAAAGATGCTACAAATTGAGTAGAACTTACAAATTGAGTAGAATTTACTTAGTTGAAGATGGCAGCAGATGGAAGGTATTCAGGGTCAGTACAGAAGTGAGATTAGCAGTTAGGTTTCTTAGAAAATATTGGCAAGTTTATTAGTTTTAATTTTCCTTTTTTTTTGCTGCTAAGCTGAGCAGGTGTCCTCCAGCTGCATTGCTACCACTAGGGGGTGGAATAGTTTGTGACATCTAACTTTGGGATCCGTGCACAACTTTTTTGTTTTTTATTGGCTTGGTAAATGACTGCACCAACTTTCAGCCAATCAAAAAATAAAAAATTAGCAATTAAGAGTTTGGCGCTGAACTCTTAGGATGCCAAGAGATGCCTAAGTTGAGATGCCCTCCGACATCTACCTGGAAAGTAGGTGGTTAGGGACAGAGAATAGGTGTGGTTGACTTAGGCATCCGAGTTATGCGCTGGTAAATTAGGCTCAGTAAAACCTGTCCTAATATACAGGCGTACCTCTAGGAAGTCTAGCGATGACTACGCACGCGTAGGCACCATAGGCAGGATTCTATAAACAGATAAATTAGTAGGATAAAAAAGAAAAGAGAATATAATAATAGAAGCAAAAAAAAAAAAAGGAAAATGAAAACTAATAAACTTGCCAATATTTTCTAAGAAACCTAACTGCTAATCTCACTTCTGTACTGACCCTGAATACCTTCCATCTGCTGCCATCCAGTGGCAGTTCTGAATAGTGTTGCCTTCATCGCAAGATTACTCTCAATTTCCATACTTTCATGGATTGATCTCCCTGTTACTTTAAGCTTCCTGCTCTCTCTCTCTCTCTCAGCTAGAAAAATCCACCTCAAAAATAAGCAAGTTACAAAGCAACTATATGAATGTGGCACGGACAAGAACTGAGCGAGTGATCTTACCTCGTTCAATGCACACATGCGAGCGATGGAGCCAATATTATTTGTGATGGTGACCAATGTAGCTCTGGCTAGGTCCTCCTTTGCAATGGAATCTCGCTTTTCTTTGCTCATCATGTGCCCAAAACTGTTGTATACAAATTACTCAGTTAATGTTCTCTACATTGTTACTCAAAACATTCAGAATCCCCTTTGTAACCCCTCCCTCCACAGCGTGCAAATATGCTTCTTCTCTTTACCATGTTTTGTGAATTTTATGCTTTTTTTTTTTTTTGTAATCTGACAAGATCTCATTGAGGTACAATCCGTTCTTGCTATTTGCAGTGGCATGGCTCCAGAAAAAGCTCACAAACCACGAAATCATGAACAACAACAAAATGTTGCGCCTATGGGAAAATAGAGATTAGGTTCCAGCAGCACATTTCAGGCCTCAGAATTGCAAATAGTGAAAATAAATCATATAGGAAAAATAGGGTTAGGTTTCTTTATGGGATAGCATTTGAATGTGGCAAACATATTTTTAATAGAAGTAACATTCTTAAAATAATTGCACAGAACAGTGTGAGAAAATAAATACAGTAATGTACTGTACAACCACAATAAGCAATTAGTCTGCTCATCAACCAATGCAATACACCATTAGAAGTATCGCTATTAAAAAAAAATTGCAAACAGTATTGAAAAATGTATAGTATAGTATTGCACTACCACACTAAGCAATTAGTCATTGTAGTGTTTTCTCCTGTGACAAATGCACCAAAGCCATAGGAATTGAATGGGCTTTGGTGCATTAGCTGTGCTGGGACATGTTATTGTGCCCTTAGTGTGCTTACCATTAGGACAAAACAGTTCAGACGTATTGTCGGTACTGGGTTCCAGCTGTAGTAGCTGGTTGTGTGGAGTATCTTATCTAAGGTCGAGTTTGTTTTAAGTCATTTTTGGAGGCCTGGGAAACTGCAATAAATCACTGGTGACTGAAGAATATCTGACAGGAGCTGCTGCTAAGTGTCCCCTGAGGAAGGCATTTTCTACACACCGAACAGGGATCCTTGTTGGGACCACCGTTTTCAAATAAAGACTTTATCATTGATTGAAAAGACACCTCCCTTGCCTTTTGTTTGACACACTACCATGATTAAAATATAGCTCGACAAAAAACAGCTTTACAGAAATACAGGTGTATAGTATACTCTACTGCGCTGTATCATTCAAAGTTAACTTCTGTCAGATTGACCATTGGAGAGGGAGAGGCTTGCAGCTCTAGAATGACAGTAGAAGATGAAGATGTCGATGCTGGTAAGTCGACCTCAGCCTGATCAACCTCTGGCATATGAGTTGAGGCTGGTAGGTCAACCTCTGGAGAGTGACAGGCGTGAGGCTCCAGAAAGACAGTATCTGTAGAAGATGGCTATGTCGGCACTGATAGGCTGACTTCAGCGCGCTCAACCTCTGGCATGTGAGTCGTAGCTGGCAAGTCAACTTCTGTCACATCAACCTCTGGGGTGAGATACTTGTTGACTGTTTGGCTTTCCTTCTCAAGTTCTTAAGCCTCAGCATAAGGGGCAAATGTGGAGCTTCTCAGACTCTTGAATTTAGGCTACGTTCCTGTATGTCATTGAATAGTATTTCCTGCTACTTTTGCTGATGTGAGAAGCATGATTTTTGGAATGCTGGGCACCTCTCCATCATCACTATCTCTGATGACTTGTTGCACCATCTCATCCAGGTCTTCATTGCTGGGATCTATAGCACTCTTCTAAAATTTATTCCATGTCTTCATGTGTCATGTCCTCGAAGCCTTCACTGCTGATTTTTTTTTTTTTAGCACAGTGTACAATGGTTTCCACATTTCTATTCATGTTTTCTGCAATACCTTCAAAGCCTTCAAAGTTTGTTACACAGTCTGGCCAAATTTTTTTCCAACAATTGTTCAAAGTAGCCTCTGTGATGCCATCTCAGGCTATTTCAACATATTTCATTGTGTATTGTCACTATCTTCCAGTAATCAAACATGGTGGTTTCCTGGTCAGCATCTACAGATTCATAGGCTTTGCTGTACAGCTCTAGTGTGTAGTAGCTTTTGAAATTCTTTATTATTTCCTGATCAAAGGGCTGGACAAGGGATGTTGTGTTTAGGGGCACAAAGAGAACTTCAACATCAGGGTGTGTATTTTCCAGGTCTTGCTGACAGTGTATTGGTACATTATCCAAAATAAGAACATAAGAATAGCCTTATAGGGACAGACCAATGGTCTATCAAGCCCAGTAGCCCATTCTCACAGTGGCCAATCTAGGTCACTAGTACCTGGCCAAAACCCAAAGAGTAGCAACATTCCATGCTGCTGATCCAGGGCAAGCAGAGGCTTCCCCATGTCTTAATAACAGACTATGGACTTTTCCTCCAGGAATCTGTCCAAACCTTTCTTAAAACTAGCTACACTATCCGCTCTTACTACAGCCTCTGGCAATGCGTTCCAGAGCTTAACTATTCTCTCAGAGAAAAAATATTTCCTCCTATTGGTTTTAAAAGTATTTCCCTGCAGTTTCATCCAGTGTCTCCTAGTCTTTGTAATTTTTGACGGAGCAAAAAATCGATCTACTTGTACCTGTTCTACCCCACTCTGGATTTTGTAGACTTCAGTCATATCTCCCCTCAGCTGCCTCTTTTCCAAGCTGAAGAGCCCTAACCGTGTTCCATCCCCTTTACCATCTTGGTCGCTCTTCTTTGAACCTTTTCTAGCGTCACTATATCTTTCTTGAGAGATAACGTTCAATTTCTGGAACGAAAACAGTTGTTGAACTAATCCCAAAATTCTGCAGACATCATACAAGCTTTGAGGTGCCATCTCCAGTAGACCAGCATACAGTTCAGGTTCTTTCCTTTAAATATATACAAGGATTTTGGGCTCTGTAGATCATAAGAGGTTTGCATTTGAGATCCTCCCTGGCACTGTCACACAGCAGTAGGGTGGTGCAATCTTTAAATGCCTTGAATCAGGGAACTGTGGCAGGGAGACAGACCTCAACTCTCCTCACAAAAGCAGAATTAGGAAAGAGGCTGATAATTACTGTCTTCTGTTGGTCCAGTAATCATTACTACAGAAAGGACAATAGAATTTTTATCCAGCAGGTTACAGGATCCAATACAGAACAGGTTTTAATGGAAGATCATGTCAAAGACATCTGATCAATTTCTCTGACCAAAACATTATGTTAGGGATGAGTGCTGGGTGTACTATACTTGAATTTCAAGGAAGGCTTTGGAAACTGTCCCACACAAGAGGTTCATAAAGAAGCTGAGGGAGGCCTGGAGTTGGTTGAATGGAGCTCACTCCAAAGAATGAGTTGAGAACTTTGAACCTAAGAAGCTGAGGGAGGCTTGGAGTTGGTTGAATGGAGCTCACTCGAAAGAATGAGTTAAGTACTTCGGTGATCAGACCTGGTATCAATTCAGTTCAATAATGTTATAAATAGCAAGGACTGGTAGGGGCTGCTTGTCTTTCTGCAGATGACAGTGGTCTACAGTCCAGCAGGAGTGATCAAGAGTCTGGCAATTAAGTCATAATGCAGACAAAGTCTAGTATTGTGTATTTGAATGTTTATGTTGATATAAATAATATTAGATGTATGGTGAAGTACCCATATGTATCAACACAGAAAGGAAACACCAGTAGAAAAAAAGGGCATGCCTCCTTTAACAAGGTCATTCTCAATGCCACACCTGGAGCATTATGTGTAATTATGGAGAGTTAGTGTTGATTTAGAACACAGACAAAGGTTTGGCTGCTTTATCAGTTTTAAGTACTTTGATATTTCTGATTAGTCTTTTGGATAAAAGGTTTTGAAACTTCAATTTGGGAGGTTTTAAGTATGTTTTATTACTAGTGGAGTATATTGGTTGTCTGTATGTGAACGTTTATTAGAATATTATCTGTTTTTATGTTTACGAAAATGTATTTCAAGTTATTCACTTCACAATTCTTTGAATTTGGTGAGAATATAAATATGTTAAATAAATATGAAGGTTAATTCATAAGCCATGGCAACTATTTTTTCTCTGTCAAAAATGTGCCAGCACTGGAAATCTAATATACATGCTTGAACGTGTGTGACATGTACTTCTTAGGGCTCCTTTTACAAAGGTGCGCTAGCGTTTTTAGCGCACGCACCGGATTAGCACGCGCTATAGCGCGCACTACCCGAAAAACAACCGCCTGCTCAAGAAGAGGCGGTAGCGGCTAGCGTGCATGGCATTTGAGCGCACGCTAGTCCGCGCGTTAAGACCCTACTGCACCTTTGTAAAAGGAGCCCTTAGTGTTGCCACCAAATAAGAGATGAGTGCAGGCCGTGTCTGGTAGGGGAGAAGCAAAATAACATGACATCTGAAAAGGCAATATTGAAGTTGTAGCCAATAGGTAATGCTATCATTTCAACTGCTTTTTTTGGGAGCAAGACACAAAAGCACATGTAGAAAGTAATCTGACATCAGAGTGCAGCGACGGCTAAAAAAAGCAAATAAAATGTAAGGAATTATAAGGAAAGAAACAGAGAATAAAACCAAAGAGTGTTCCTAATCACACCCTCTTCAAAGAGCATCACATAATGATACCCACCAATAATCTTTCCTTGGAGTAGCCCCCATTCTAGAATGTACTACCTGACGGCTTCCATCTACCAGTCACACATCGTGTAACTTATAAAATATGCCTGCTTACATATAAAACTCTTCTTTTCAAAACCCCAGCTTTCATTCATAAATATTTGATTCCATATACTACTAATCGAATATTAAGATCTACAGAACAACATCTGCTATCGGTCCCCTCTCTTAAATTCATAAATACTCGACGACAAGTTATCTTTTCTGTCTCAGCACCCCAAATCTGGAATTCTCTCCCTATCTATCTAAGGGAAGAAACAAACATAGAAAAATTCAAAGGTAAGCTGAAGAGTTTTCTCTTTAAAGATGCCTTTTCTACTTAATCCTTTCTACTCAAATTAATAATAATTCTTTTATTTCTAATCTTTTACTGAAATATTCAGCCTTTTCCTTTCCTTATGTATTTTCCCTACTTGTTTTTCTATCTTTAAAATATATTGTAACTTTTACCCACGCTTTTCCTCATGTATCATGTTTTGTTTTGTTCTTTTTCGTTTTTGTCAATAGTATTTTTTTTTTTTTTTGTCAATAATATGTTCAGTTTTATTCAGTGTATTATTCCCCTTTTATTGTAATTTTAGTAACATGTACATCGCTTAGAATGTGGATTAAGCGATTAATCAAATTTTTAATAAACTTGAAACTTGAACTTGAAACTTCACCCAGGGCCTTTAATGGAAGAAGTAACTAACTTGCTAGTCCAGTGTATTGTGGCATACTAGGGTGCCTCCTGAGACGCTGGGGAGGAGGAGAGGTGCCATCTTCCCTGCTGGCATCCCCCACTGGCAGCTCAGGGCCCATCTTGTGGGCCTGCACGCGTAGATGTCAACATGATCACATCACACATGTGCGTGATTTATTTATTTATTTATTTATTCAATTTTCTATACCGTTCTCCCAGGGAAGCTCAGAACGGTTTACACGCATTTATTCAGGTACTCAAGCAGTTTTGCCTCTCTGTCCCGGCGGGCTCACAATCTATCTAACGTATCTGGGGCAATGGGGGAATTGAGTGACTTGCCCAGGGTCACGAGGAGCAGCGTGGGTTTGAACCCACAACCTCAGGGAGCTGAGGCTGGAGCTTTAACCACTGCGCCACACTCTCCCGTTGACGTCCATGCACGTCCAGATGCTTCGAGCTGCGGCCACTATGTTTCGTGTGCCATAGCTTAACAAAGTTTGCGGGACACTGTGCTAGACACACAAACACAAAGTGTGACACTGCACATACTGTAGCTGAATATTATTTGTCTGCTCCTAACCTAGATGAGATTACATTCATGCACATTTCTGAATGCATGCAACTTTCTTTAAGTTAGTCCCCTCTGTTTTTTAACACCTGTTACTCTGTTTCATCTTTGCTTTTACCTTATGCTGTCTATTAAAATGTTTTACTGCATATTGTGTTGACATTGTAACTAGAGAATGACACGGGGAAAAAAATTTATCACTGCTCCCGCCCTGTCCCCACGAGCTCGTCCCCGTCCCTACCCCATCCCCACGAGCTCAGTCCCCGTTCCTGCCCCATCCCCGCGAGCTCAGTTCCCGTCCCTGCCCCATCCCCGTGAGCTCAGTCCCTGTCCCCACCCTGCAAACTGTTAGATCCCATCCACACAAGCCTCGAATAGTTATGATTTTATAATCCACATAGAAAATGGAAATCCACATACAAATCGGAAGGACCTAGTCCGCTAATGGAACAGGACCCAACACGGTCCTTCCGATTTGTATGTGGATTACCATTTTCTATGTGGATTATTTTGTTTCTTTGGAAATTGGTTTTTCAATGTACATTTGGAACTCTGACTCTTTCATTAAAGTCCATATCAGGATCTTCGTCTTTCCAGTGTTTTTTTTTTTTGGTTTGTCTTGGATTTTCATCTCTGTGGATTTCTTAGGATCATTTTTCTTTGGTTTGTAAAAGCAGTTAGCACAGCTGGGTTTAAAAAAAAAAAAGGTTTGGAAGAAATCCTGGTGGTAAATTCCATAAATCATTATTAAGGTAGACCAGGGGAAAACCATTGGTTGCATGTGATTATTGGGCAGACTGGATGGACCTTCCAGGTCTTTATCTGCTGTCATTTACTATGTTTTGGGGATCCTGCCAAGTACTTGTAACCTGGATCAGCAGCTATGGAGAAAAAGATGCTGAGCTAGATGGACTTTTGCTGACACTGAACAGACAAGTCTTATGTTCTTATCAAAGTTATTTATTTCTCCAACAGACACAATATTTCATAGCCATCCTTTATTAAATTCACTTAATTTATTTACACTTCACAGACTCCACTACAAGGAGGGATAAAGAAAATATTTAAGATCTTAGAAAAATACTAATGTATACACAGACCTTGATGCTACTGCAGATCCTTGAAGGCCAAACCGGTCGTAGTCACCTCCATAAATATCTTTCACCAGTTTATCCACATTGGTACTATCACCTTTGGCTGCCATTTCTAGAGCCTCTTCAAAGGTCTCACAACCTGTCAGCAAGCAGCACAGACCTAGGAATGTCCCACCTCCAAGACTAGAAAAAAAAAAAGACAAACAAAGATGAGAAATTATGTTTTATTTACAGACTCCTTTCCTTGAACAAAGTTCCACCCAAACCACTTTAGAGCATAAAATATAATAAAATAGTAAAACACATGCAGGTCCTTTTACAAAGATACGCTGCCAAGCCAACTATTCTATTCTTATGGGCAGCTGGGCAGTGCACCTTTACCAAAGGTGTAGTGGTTAGAACTCCAAGGTTGTGGGTTCAAACCTTGCGCTGCTCCTTGTGACCCTGGGAAAGTCACTTAATCCTCAACTGCTCCAGGTACATTAGATAAGATTGTGAGCCCACCGGGACAGATAGGGAAAATGCTTGAAGTACCTGTATGTAAACCGTTTTGGGTGTGGTTGTAAAACTACATAAAGGCGGTATTTAAATAGAAGCAACTGAAAAAAAGCAAAATACAAATCTATAGCAAGACAGCTCACCTTACCCTCACTATTCAAGGAAATAACAAAAAAAATACATACAATAAAAAGAAGCCAGCCAAATTTCAGTTTTGGTGCCAAAAATGGACCAAAATCTTTTATCTGCCTGGTTTCATTTTCAGTCAAAAGGTTATGGTCACAGCTTCACTTTCAACCAAACTAACCATGTCTTTTCAGTGAATGCCAAAAATGTGAACTTTGTTCTGCTTGTTTGTCTCCTTCCCTCCTTTTCTCCCTGCTCACCTGTACGTGTTCTCAGGCCTATCTTATAACCCTTGGAGGTCTAAGAGATTGGAGGACTGGAGAGAAAGAGATGGGGGGGGGGGGAGACAAAGAAAGACAGACCCGTAGGGGAAAAGGAGGTTGGAAAGAGAGGGAAAGAAAGAAGCACCCACAGGAGAGGAGGGGGGTTGAAAGGAGAGAAAGAGAGAAGCACCCACCTGGGAGGAAGGGGGAGTTGGAAGGAGGGGAGAAAAGAAAGCACCTGCAGGACAGGGGAGGTTGGAAAGAGAAAGAGAGAAAACCACCTGCAGAGGAGGTACGGGGTTAGAAGGAGAGAGAAATAAGGAAGTACCTGCATGGGTGCTGGAAGGAGAGAGAAGCACCTGTGGGAGAGGGGGTTGGAAGGGAGGGAGAGAGAGAGAAGCACTAAAAGGGCGAAAAGCTGACCAAGGAAATGAGTGAAGGGTGGGGGCAGAGCCATGTATCCTCTTTTTTGTCTTCACAAATATGGTAACCTTTGATATAACATTAGCTGTCACTCCAAATAAAGTCAGTCATTGTAGTTTCAGTTTTCATTAGCTGAGGCCCAACCATAGGCAGTAGAACATGTTTTGTTGGGGGGGAGGCAAAAGCTCCCCGCCTTAGACTCACCCAAGCTCCACCTCAGACCCCGCCTCCATAATAATGCACTAATTGTAATGCTATTTCTTCCATTCATTCTTTATAATGCTATAATGTCTTTCCCTCCTTCTAACCCCTCTCCAATATGGCTTTTTAAATTAACCTGTATAAAGTTTATTTCCATGCATTATTTTACTGAAAGAGGCTAAAGTGTTACTTTGTTTGGGGTTTCTTTTTTTAGTCTGTACTGGCAGTGGAAGGGAAATTACTGTCCTTAGTTAATCCCTAAATCTTAAGGCATTTTTCTCCCTTTTCCATTCAGAAATCCTACCCATTACATAAACACAATCATTACAGCAGTTCAGCACTAAGCTGCGGAACTGAGATGAATGATAGGGAAGGCTTTCACTATAGTTTTCCACTTAATAGCTCTTTGAGACTCTGGTCTCTCATATGCCCTTAATTGGCATTTGGCACCATTATAAACAATCTGAGCAAAAAGTTCCAAATCAGCAAGGTTTACAATTATCTGGTACACAGAAGCTCCTTCCAGCTAGAGAATGACACGGGGACAAAGATTCATCACCATCCCTACAGTGAAGTGTATTTCTCTTCCCAGTCCACTCACCAACCCTGCATTTTTCATTCCTGTCCACTCACCATCCCTGCAGTCTTAATTTTCTTCCCTGCATCTTCCTGCTTAAAGCAGAAAGATGATTTTATACAATTTTATAAGCCTAAGGCATTTAAAAAAAAAAAAAGCCAAACCCTCACCAAAATACAGAAAAAGGGGCCACAAATTAGAAACAAAAATAAGTAGACAAAAATTGAACTGGGAACCCCAAAAAGTTAAACTGAACAAGTAACACTGGAGAAAAACAGAAATGTATTTCCTTTTCTGCTGAACACAATACAAAGACATCTGCTATACACATTTCCCAAAGCTAACGTACTGTATTTCAGTCAATAAATTCAAAATAAAATGCTTTTTTTTTAACACCTTTTGTTGTCTGGAAATGAATTTTTCCATCAAGTCAGTTCCAGTTTCTCTTTTTTCTGCTTTTCTTCCTCTCCCTCCTCCACACCCATGTGCAACATGTCTCCCTCTCTCACAATGTTCAATATCTCTCTCATTCCCTCCCTTTTCAGTGGGAAAAAAGAGAGGGGGGGATCCAGGGCACATCTTTCCCACCCCTCTACTGCTAAGTCCAACATTTCTCCCTCTCTCATCCCCTGGCTCCTGTACAGCATCTTTTGCCCCTTCCCACCATCCCCATGCCCAACATTTATCCTTCTATCAACCCTCTTCAACACCATGCTGCATCTTTTCCTCCTTTCCCTCCACCACCATGTCCAACATTCCTCCCTCTTGCATCCCTTTTAATCTGTCACACCCTTCCCTCTCTACCACAACATCCAATATTTCTCCTTCCCTCCTCTCCACCACTATCAGGTTCAAAAATTCTCTCTCTTTCTTCCTTTTTCCAAGTGGACAATCTCTCTCTCCCTCCCACTCCACTCACCTATATCCAACCATTATCCTTCTCTTCCCTCTCCTACTGGCAACATCTGTCCTTCCCTAGCTTCCCAACCTCTTCCCACTCATGCAGTATCTGTCCTTCCTTGCCTTCCCAACCCTTCCAGCCTGTGCAGCATATGTTCTTCCCTCCCTTCCAAACCCCAGCAGGATCCTATAGCACAATTTCTCTCTCCAGCTCCCCACTCCCCCACCTACCTCCTCCCTGGCTACTGTAATTTTATATATTCAGCCAGCAATGAGGTGAGCACTGGGAGTGGCGTAAGACTCTGATTGGTCAGATCCCTTAGGCCACTAAGGGATCTGGCCAATTGGAGTCTTAGGCCACTCCCAGTGCATCCCTGAATGCACTGGGAGGGAGGCCTAAGATTCCAGTGCTAAGGCCCCTTCTATGGGTGGGGCCTTAGGAACTTGGACCAATCAGGGACTTAATCCCCACCCCAGTGCATCCCAGGATGCACCAGGAAGGGAAAGGCCCACCATTCTGTGGAGAAAGGCCTGCCAGCCAGAGGGAGTAAGCATCCCTCTGGCCGGCCTATGAAAAATATGTATGGGGGGTCCAGGCATGTCTTCAGGAGGGGGGTTCCGGCAGGAGAGAATAGGCATCCCTCCTGCTGGGGATGTTAAGAGAGGGTGCCAGCAGGAATGTCTGGGTATCCCTCCTGCTGGGGGATGTTAGGAGTGCCAGCAGGAGGCACTGGGCATCCCTATTGCCAGGGATGTTGCAGGGGGTGCATTTATCTGTACCTTTTCTCCTCCATTGCCAATTCCAAACTTTGTTCCTTTCATCTAGCTGCCCATATACCTGGAACGAACTACCCGAGTTCATCCGTCATGCCCCTTCTCTTGTTGAAAAGTAGACTGAAAACCCACATTTCTTTTATATAGCCTTCAATCCATAACCCTACTCCCCACTGCTCACCACCTTAGCCAGCAGATTAACCATCCTCCCTGGCAACCTATCTGTCTGTGCCTCCACCCAGCCTTGGATCGGATCCGTGGGCTTAGTGAATCTAGTCCTTTGAATGCAAGCACAAACGTGTTTCCTGATTTAAGAGCAGATATAAATGTTCACACATAACGTTTGCAAGTATGCACATTGGTCAAAGTATGATAACATCAAGCACATACTTGTGAGCTCTACCTGTGCTCCATCTCAAACCCAGCCCTCAGCTGCACCTTCCTGCACAGTGTGTACCTTCTTTTAAAGAAGGGCATTTATGTATTTAGATTTTCTACATTTATGAACAAGAGCTGTATAATATAATGGCAATTGTACAGTTCGTGGCTTGATACTATCTTGTCATCAAGGGTCATTAAGGTAGCACTCCTTCCTTAAGTATTTCTTTTATGTTGTTGTTTCTCAGCATCATAAAATAGAAAATTAAGGACGACAGTATGTATAGTAGCTATTGAATTTCACTGCTTATTCTGGAATTTGATTCTTAGATATTTAAAAAAAAAAAAATCTAAAATATCCCAAATGTATCTTAACTGTATATCCTTAGAAATGTAAAGTTTAATGAATCGCGTCCTTCCTGCTTTGCTTGCCGATTCCCCTCATTTGCATGCACGGATCGGGATCGGATCAGTACACAGGTTAGTGAATCGGGTCAGAGGGAAATCGGGTCGCAAAGGGCTTGCAAACCGATCAATACACGATCGGTTTGCTTAGTGAATCTAGCCCCTAGTTCTACTACGCATGTTAGTATGTTATAAAGACAGCTAGGCGCCCATATATCATTATAAAAGGGCAATTCTATAAAACTAGGTACCCATGTTTGCACACCCCAAACGCACATATGAGTATATGTATAGAATACTAGCATTTAATCGTGAAAGCACTAGCAGGGCATCTAAGTGCAACTCATTGAAGGCGTGCATAAATGAAAGGGGGCTTGTACATAGGTGGAGCATGGTTGGGACTCCCAGGTACATCAAGTTTCAAGTTTATTAGGTTTTTATATACCGCCTATCAAGGTTATCTAAGCGGTTTAACAATCAGGTACTCAAGCATTTTCCCTATCTGTCCCGGTGGGCTCACAATCTACATGTGTAACTTTAAGAATATTAGAACACAAGAAGGCAGGGATCTTCAAATGTTCAGGCAGCACAGATAGAGAGCAGTCCACATAGACCATATGGTGAGGTTTAAAAGATTAAAAACAACAACAAAAAAACAGTGTCTGACATGGCCACGTTTCGCTTATGTAAGGCTGCAATAGGGGCAGATATACTAGACTGAATTAATGAAACACATTTCCCTCTAGAACAGGGGTCTCAAAGTCCCTCCTTGAGGGCCGCAATCCAGTCAGGTTTTCAGGATTTCCCCAATGAATATGCATTAGATCTATGTGCATGCATTGCTTTCAATGAAAAATAGCCAGAGCAGTTCTCTGCACAAATTCTCTTGGCCTGCTGTTACTGCTGTGGCTATTTGCCATTATTGCTGTTAGTTCTTGAGGAAGTGTGTTTCATGGTGCCACATTTGCATTCCAAGCAGTGAAGTGTTGGAATGCCCTTCTCTCTTTAATTAGATCAGAGCCTTGCTAGTTAAAGTTTAAAAGACTTCTGAAAACTTTTTATGTGGTACATTATTAAATTAAATGCTAATGGGCACCTTGTCATTGCAATTAACTGGAACTGGCTAGCATTTTCCTCTTATTATTATCTGAACAGACTCTCATGTGGAATACAACTATTTTATTACATTGCCTTGTATTAATTCTATTTGCCCCTGGTACAACCTTGGCCATAGGCAAAACGCTGCCATGTCAGCCACTGTTCTTTTTTTTTTTTTTTATCATTTCTGCTGTAATAACTAGCTTACTACCTATCTATTTTTATGTGGTCTGCTCTTTATCTGCATTTACAGAATACGACCAGTTATGGGTGTCCCTGCCATATTTATACAATTGCAGTTCTGCCAGGTCTATTGTGGGAGTGCAAATGCTAGGCTCTTAGGTACCGGGTTTCACCGATATTCTAAAACAGAATCTGGGCACCTAGAAGTTGTTACAGAATTGGCTCTCAGGCAAACACAGTGGAGTTGACCAACAAGTCAGGAAGAGGAAGTCAGCATCTTAAAACAATGCCTTGAAATCAAAATAAAGAATGTCACACCACCAGCCTCATATGGCTGTGTTTCAGCACTGCCTGCATCAGAAGTTCATTGGTTCCGAACACCATAAAAAAAGAACCGAGATGAACACTGCAAATAGTCCAAAACAGTGATTTTATTGGTGCCTCCAAATGAACTTGCCAATGGTTGCAAACTGCAATCAAAATAAGCAGGTCAACGGTTATTAACCGGCTAGTTATGCATTATTATGTGTCTTAGATTTGTACAACAGTTTGCAGCCATCGGTAGGAGACAGAGATTTGAATGCATCATGGATAGATACTGGTTTTGCTTTATTTGCTGAACTTATAAATATATTTACCTGGTCCCTGTAACTCTTTTATAGTTGTCCTTGGAATAAACAGCAAGGATACTGACCCCAGAGCCTATGTTAACCAGCAACATAGGGTATGGATTATCAAGGCAGTAAGGCATCTTCTGACACTGTTCAGGGTCAGTAGGATTTTCATAATAATAGCACTCAGAATGACCATTAAAACCAACGGAATCGACATAAAGCAGGCCCTGGATCAAGCAATCCAGTTCATCATATTTATGAAGCTGCAAATTGGCGATCTGGAAAAAAAAAACCAAAAACAAGTTAGGGTTAGGGTTAATAAATAAACAAGTGCTAACAGTAGAGCAACTGCTAAGAAAAAGGGTTCTCTGATAGCACTTTGAACATTTATACTAAGCGTTGCATAATGGCTCAGTCCAACATTAATCAAAGTACAATTCAATCTCAACTTCCTGTTGAATTAACTTGGCATTAACTTACTCTCAAACAATATTCAAACCAAGAGGCTTCCTTCCAGTTGAAATCTCACCGAGCAGGTGGGCTGCTGGTATTCAGAAGCACTTAACCAGGCAGTATCGCCGAATATTGGCTCCAACTACTGCGGCACTGTTCAGACGGTGCCAGAGCAGTCCTGGAAGTTACGTTTGCATCTGCAATATTCAGATGATGGGGCCTAGGTCAGATGCTACAGAGGTGGCCCCCTAAAGCTTGCTTGCAGGTTGTCCCTCTTTCAACTTCAGGAAGGTTTGGGGCCCCCGGTAACATGGAGGCTCAGGGTAACTGTCCCATTTGCCCACTCCTAACACCAGGCCTGCAAACAGCAGTCCTAACTTTGCCCTGATAGTTATGTGGATACAGCATGGAATATCGGCTCTAACCATATAACTTCTAACTATCGCCACTGGCCTGGATATTCCATGCTGGTGTCTGGACATACTTGGTATTGACATCTGGGTCCAACTTGGCCAGTGGCAGTAAGCACTTTAACGCACACACTGACTCCAGTTGAACATTCACTGCATAATCTGCAATGTGCTTAATGAAATGAGAGGCTGCTGTAACTGAAGTCTGTTGGAGTCCATGAAAGCTACAAAGCCTCTCATGCAGGATGTTGATTCTTAGTTGACCATGAGGCACTAAGTGTGATTTCCCTTCACAGATGTTACCTGCCAGCAAAAACTCTTCAAAAAAAAAAATCTTTATTGAAAGCAATGGGAGAGAGGGCTATGAACCGAGAAAACACAGAGGCCCTCGTTAATATGCAGTATACTGCACTATTTTACTGAAGCAAAATTTCCTATGGAATTAATTTACCTCCCTAACACAGGTTAGTGAATGGTGTGATCAATTAAAAACTGCATTGTTGCAGCCATTAATAAAGCACATTCCAGAGCATGGCAAAGATAGAGGGCCCCAAGCCAAGACAGCCATCTTTACAAGGATCAGGCCAATGCATTACAAAACACCCCCAAGATCTTATTGCAAAACTGCTATTTCAAATGGTACCTCCCAGGGGTCTTCCTAATGGGTTAGTGTGTGTGTGGGGGGGGCGGGGGGGGGAGGTGAGGGGGGCAAAGATATGATTTCCAGACTGATTTAGGAGAGTGTGGCATAGTGGTTAGAGTAACAGCCTCAGCACCCTGAGGTTGTGGGTTCAAACCCCACACTGCTCCTTGTGACCCTGGGCAAAGTCACTTAATTCTCCACTGCCCCAGGTACATTAGATAGATTGTGAGCCCAGCGGGACAGAGAAGGATATTGCTTTAAGTACCAGTATGTAAAACGTTTTGAGTATGGTCCCTATATAAGCTAAGTAAAAATTCTTTTTTTTAATGTAAAGTTGCGAATGATTATACAACTTTTCAGGAGGATTTTACGCCGATCATATAAGTTAGTGTGCGTCTGCTCAATGGCTAACAGTGCAATTTTTGGGCTTAGGAGGCTTTTCCTCCTGATTGTTAAGTCTACTAAGACTGAAGTAACTTTGGACACGACTGAATGAAGTTGGTCTCTTGTGGGATGTATTTTGAAATTCATGGCTCCAGATTATTGATGGTTATAGGCCAATTAAGCACCTGCCTAGGACCCAAATGTTTAAGAGGGGTCTTCTGAAATGTGTAGTTCAGCGGTTTCCGAGGCAAATTTAACCCTTGTATGTTAGCTCACGGCAGAATGAAGAAAGACGTGAAGGTGATCAGATCACCACTGCTCGCAGCTCACTGTTCTCCACACTGTCTGTGCATTGCATTCTACAGTTAGTCTGAATCAATGAGCAGCACATAAGAACATAAGAATTGCCGCTGCTGGGTCAAACCAGTGGTCCATCGTGCCCAGCAGTCCACTCCCGCAGTGGCCCTTAACTGAGTCTAGCCTTACCTGCGTACGTTCTGGTTCAGCAGGAACTTGTTTAACTTTGTCTTGAATCTCTGGAGGGTGTTTTCCCCTATAACAGCCTCCGGAAGAGCGTTCCAGTTTTCTACCACTCTCTGGGTGAAGAAGAACTTCCTTACGTTTGTACGGAATCTATCCCCTTTTAACTTTAGAGAGTGCCCTCTCGTACTCCCTGCCTTGGAGAGGGTGAACAACCTGTCCTTATCTACTAAGTCTATTCCCTTCAGTATCTTGAATGTTTCAATCATGTCCCTTCTCAGTCTCTTTTCAAGGGAGAAGAGACCCAGTTTCTTTATCTGCTGCTTCTCCGATTCTCTGTTGTTTTGGGGGGGGATTCTGGTCAGCAGAATGGATGCGAAACAAAGCTCTTCAATATAGCTTTTATAATTTGTGGTTCTTTGATATTTTGGTGTTTTTTTCTTTTTCGTTTTCTAAAAAGAAACATAGAAACATGATGGCAGGAAAGGCCAAATGGCCCATCTAATCTGCCCATCCGCAGTAACCATTATCTCTTTCTCTCTCCGAGAGATCCCACGTGCCTATCCCAGGCCCTCTTGAATTCAGACACAGTCTCTGTTTCCATCACCTCTTCTGGGAGACTGTTCCATGCATCTAACACCCTTTCTGTAAAAAAAGTATTTCCTTAGATTACTCCGGAACCTATCACCTCTTAACTTCATCCTATGCCTTCTCATTGCAGTTTCCTTTGAAATGAAAGGCTCAACTCATGCACATTTACATTACATAGGTATTTAAATGTCTCTATCATATCTCCTCTCTCCCGTTTTTCCTCCAAAGTATAGAGATTGAGATCTTTAAGCCTGTCCCCATACACCACACTTATTAAATACTAAATCACCGAAATCAAATTTTAAACCTTGCTTGAAATGCAATGGAAAGATGTAGAATTTCAATACACATACAAAGTGCCTTTTATGTATGGTTCCTGACCATGATCAGAAGACTGTGAACACTTTGCGCGGATGTCACCAAGGTCAGGTCAGATCATCAATCATTTTTGAGAGCATTTTGAAGCTGGTCCTTGAAAAACTGGACAAGAAAGCCTTCCCTGAACAGCAAGCAGCTCCTGCTGCACAGACCAAGTGAGAATCTGCCATGGAAAGACTATCAATCTCTTGGTGCAGTAACCCTTCAGGACCACTAGAGAAAGATAATGGGGGATCAAACTCACCCTAAAGGTTTCCAGGCTCACAGCGATTTCTGGAGCAGTGTTTCTCAACTCAGTCCTGGAGTACCCCCCCTTGCTAGTCCGGGTTTTCAGAATATCAACAACGAATATGCATGAAATAAATTTGCATAGCATGAAGGCAGTTTCTATAGATCAAGTTTATGCATATTCGTTGTGGTAATCCTGAAAACCTGACTGGCAAGGGGGTACTCCAGGACCAAGCTGAGAAACACTGTTCTAGAGCACCTTCAAAAATCTATGGGAAATCTGCTTGGATCAAAGCTAAGCATTGATGGAACACAAACTTACTGGCACAGATACCACCAAACACCAAAAGCACAGCACCACCACTTCTTCTGTAGAGACCTTCTGACACTGTGAAATTCAAGTTTAAAGCAGACTGACTGTTATTGTGCAATCGCTCGCATGGCTTACTCCTTCAACGCCAGTGTTGGTTACAGAAGAGGTAGAGTCTTCCAACTTCTTTCCAGTTTCCACAGTTTTCTTCAGATGATGTTTACACATTTTGTCCTTTTAAGCACACTGGGCTCCTTTTACAAAGGTGCGTAAGGGCCTTAACGCGCGGAATAGCGCGCTCTAAAATGCCCCGCGCGCTAGCCGCTACCGCCTCCTCTTGAGCAGGCGGTAGTTTTTCGGGTTAGTGCGTGCTAATCTAGCACGTGCGCTAAAAACGCTAGCGCACCTTTGTAAAAGGAGCCCACTGTTTTCTATGCAACAAAAATTAAGAATATAGTGTGCTTCTTTATATCTGTAAAACAGTTTTTCAGAATGATTGTGTATGCGCATACATACATGGAACAGACTTTTTACATTACAATTTTACATTTTAGTAAGTAGGAGTAAAGTTAGCCTGGATCATTAGTTGTACAGAAATGAATCAGTCAGATGTCCCTTGGAACTATTAGGAGCTCTGTGTTTCGTCCCTATGCCAAAGCCATCATTTGCATTTTCAGCTTCTAAGCTGAACCAGTTGACCAACAGCGTGATACATCTTTAATGCGTCCTGACAGATCAGTGGTGGCCATTAATCACATGTTGCATAGCAACAAATGAACATGAAGAAAAAAAAATCACTTCTGTCAGACATACAGCGGCCAAGGAGAGAGAAAGAGAGAGACGGAAAGAAAGAAAGACAGACACACAAATCTATTCTAGCACCCGTGAATATAACAGGCTTAAAGACTAGTTTCTTTAATAAGACATTGACTATTTTTTTCTGAGGCCCTCCAAGAACCTACAAATCCAAAATGTGGCCCTGCAAAGGGTTTGAGTTTGAGACAGGACTCTGCCATCTCTAAAGAATCCAGCATAAATACCCTGCTTATCACAGTAAAAAAGGGGTTTAAAAAAAACACACAAAACCATTCTGCGGTTGACCCCAAATTTGGTAAAAGTAACTAATTTTAGAAAGAATATTCCAACTATGCAAGTTTCAGTTTAGTTCTACCTAATGGAAAGGATAATATATTGTCAAGGAGATTTTTAAAAAACTGATTTAAGGCCCCTTTTACAAAGCACCGAAGTTCACAGGAATTGAACGGGCTACCGCGGCTTTATTAAAGGAGCCTTAGAGGGATACTTATTATGTTGCAGTTAAAGAGCTCATTTTATTGCCTTAATATTTACCACGAGTGTCACCAACCTACAGTACCGCAATACCACTGGTTAGTGACTCATATGGTAAACAAAAATTTACTTTGCTGCAGCTGGAAACGTCATGTGACTGCAGCAATGGAAAGATGATGGGCCCTAAACTGAGTCTATACTAAAGCCATGAAACCCTCGACACCAAGGGCTTGATTCTGTAAGTGGCATCCACAAGATAAGTGATAAAATGATACACATCAAAGCTAGTATTCTATAAATTTGAAGCTAACTTCAGGCATGAGCGTTTACATTTGCCAAAGGCTGCTCATGCCCAACTGATCAGTATTATTCTAAGCAGGTATTCTATAACATCACATCTAATTTCTGGGAACATCCCTGACCCACCACATCGGCTTTGGAGAGGAACACATATTATAGAGCACAGGGCAGATCCACGTGAAACTTTACTGAAAATTAACCTCCCTTTTATGAAACCGCGTTAGGCTTTTTTTTTTTTTTTTTTCAAGCACCGGCCGCATTGGTAAAAGCTTCAGCTGGCAATAAAAAAGCCTAACGTGGCTTCATAAAAGGGGACCTGTAAGTCATGTATTTGCTGTATGATTTTTTTTGTTGTTGTTTCCCTCTATACCGTCATAAATTGTTTTTAGAAGTGTGCATCGCCTTGAAAACATGATTAGGCGATTAATCAAACGTCAAATAAACTTGAAACTTGTAAAAGCCAATAAATATCACCTAATTAGCTAATTAGTTTTTGTGTACAACTTTGGGCAACCTATTCAGAATCCAGGAGCAAATGTCCCCATCCTTCATCCCAAAACTCAAATCCTCAACTCCCCTATACCCAAGAGTCCAACTATATTCCCCCCCCCCGTCTCCCTATAACTTATCGGGAGGGGGGGGGTGGAGGAGATGAAGGATTGGTCACCAGGGTCCACAGGGGATAGAGATGTAAGCACTATATGAGGTATCACAGGGTGGAAGGATGGGATCTGAGTATCAGGAGGATATCAGGGGTGGTTCAAATGCAGGCACTGGACACTTTAAAAGGCTTTCCAGAGCACCAGGTCACATCTTAGTGGCTCAATGTCCTGTGAAGGGAAAGATTATCAAAGTCACAAAAAAAAAAAAAGGGAAGACCCAAATTTTCACATGAGAAAAAGGATAGCCCAAACAAATGAAACTGTGGAAATCCAATGTTCTTGATGCTTATTTTATTCAGTTAATGCCAGCTCACAGTTATGTGTTATCCTTTCATCAATAAAGCAGACACAGATGAAGCAGCTATATATCAAACCAATCTCTCTGGAACTGGCACTATCCCACATAAACAATATCAAGAAGCAACTCATTTAATGACCTCAGCGGTGCAGCTGTGTGTCAAGTTTCATACACAGATCCAATAGCACCAAAATCTTCATCGGTCTATTTTTTTATTTTTTATTTAGATGTTCATTTATCAGTATCAATATTCAAATACTCATCTCTTGGAGAAGCATAGCAGGGGATCTTCATCCAACATAGACTATGTTTCGCCCAAGGGGCTTTATCAAGGTATTTCCCCTTAGTTATGCCGGTTCCATGAATGCCACTGTAAAAATTGACACACAGCTGCACCGCTGAGGTCATTAAATGAGTTATATCTAAGGTGGTTGCTTCTTGATATTGTTTGATTGGAAACCTTAGAAGAATATACTTTAGTGTGTACCTAATTTATCTGTGTACTGATCAATATACTACAGAACCATAGAAACATAGTAACACCCAGTGGCTTAGTAGCAGGTTTGAACGCTGTCATACAAACATTTGGAAAGCTAAGAAATTGAACATTCCACTTTGCTACCCAGTGATACACAGATTGTTTTGATGTACACAGTGCTATCAGGTTATCAGTTCCAAAGACTGAAGTCACCACACAGAGGCTGGCAGGTAGAAACAATACTTAGAAAACTTGAATGCCAGCCAAACATTTTAAAAAACCAAAGAAAGAAGAAAATATTTCTTTGTTCTCTTTTCCCTACAACAACTTCTTCCTAGTCACTCATTTTTCTCTGCTCCCTGTCTTTTCTCCCCACTTTCTCCTTCCAGCCACTTTTCTTGCCTGTGGTCCAGAAGTCGTGTCTTACGTAAGGCTGTAGTGGCTCGGCTGGCTCTAGTAAGGGTGGAATCCCAGGCGGGAACAGTTATAACACCCCTCCTTCATTGGTCCCAAGCAGGATCATCAGTGGCAGTGGCGTAGCAAGAGTGAGATGTGTGCCTCTCCCACACTCTTCTCCACCACCCCCACCCTCATCCGCTCCTTCCCCCCCCCCTCTCCTGGCACATGCAAGCATCCCTGCCCCATACCTCTTTAAGGTTCCTGATGCGAGCCGCAACTCCAATCTACTGCTTATGCCAGTGATGGCTCTTCCTCCGATGTCACTTCCTAGGCCCAGGTCCAGGAAGTGACGTCAGGCTGGGGTTGCTGCTCCAGCCGCGAACATTAATGAGGTATGAGGGAAGGAGCTTGCATTCGGTAGTGGGGGGTGAGGTGAGCGGAGAGGAAGACGGGTGCCAGCGCCCCCACCAATATGGTGCCTGGAGCAGACCGCCCCCCCTCCCCTTACTACACTACTGATCAGTGGCAGAACTCCCATTTCTTTCCAAATCTTGCTCACCACTTTTTTAAAAATTGTAAGAAGAGAAGCAGCTCAGATTATGCAGGAAAAGCCATGGCAAAGCAGTAGATGCTATGGGCTATTCTGAGGCGAGTGCTCACCTCACGACTACAAGCAGCAGTTTGGAATTAGGCAGGGGAGGGAGTGGGGGGTGAAAGGGTTCTTTTTTTCCTTTTACCCATTCCTTACTTGGTGTCACAGCTGGCTTGGAACAACTGGCAATGATCCTTGTTGCACAGCACCTCAGGTTAACTGCCCTTTTCACCCTCTCCTCAATTCAGCCCTGAATGGCTGACCCTGTTGCAACAGCAGCTTCTTTTGATAGCTTCTTCTTGGGCTGCAGCAGCAGGTGCCAGGTATCTGGAAAACTAATATTGCTATTCCTGTACGTGATAAAATGATTGAAAACAGGGACTTGGACACTATTTGTGACCATCTCTGGGACAAGGGGAAATATTCTCAAAACCCACTGTGCCTTTAACGATAGTCACTAAAACCAGTTCTAGCCAGTTTAGCATGGAAGTATTCTACCGGCCAATTCTCATAAGGGCTCACTGTGGTCTTTTTTGAACTTCCTGGCAGACTCAAACTCTGCCATGAAAATGTACTACCATGAGGTCATTAATATTTAAATGAGCACGCCAGGCAATTCTCTATTATTGCCAGCTGATTCCCTAACCTTGCTGTCTTACATTTGTGGGCAAAATTTTCTGGCAGGTCGGAGCTGTTATAGCCTTAGTTTCTAGTCAGTGTCTGAGTGCTGATTGGCTCGGGCAGTGACAGAAAAGTAAGGGTCAACAACTCAGACCTACCAGAAAATTTTGCCTCCTCCCTCCGACAATTCTGGCAGGAGGGATGCCCACTCCCTCCTACCACTGCCCCGACACCTCCCCTGGCAGCGGGACGGATGCCCACTCCCTCCCACTTCCACCAAGCAACCCACCCGACAACAACCCCCCCCCCCCTCAGCAGCAGGAGGGATGCTCACCCCCTCTCACTATTGCCATCAAGGAACCCACCTGACACTCACACACTCCCTAGCAGCGGGAGTGATGCTCACTCCCTCCCACCACTGCCATAAAGGAACTCCCCCCCCCCAACAAACGACTCCAACATCTTATGACAGGGGTGTCCAACCTTTTGGCTTCCCTGGGCCGCATTGGCCGAAAATTATTTTTCTGGGGCCGCACAAACACTAAGAATAGCCAATGAGCCAAAAAAAGGTTGAGCAGGTCCCAAATTTGCAATCACTAATATAGAAGATGTATGTATCTAATAATAAACCTTCATTAAAAGGGACACTGTGGAGAGGAACCCTAAAAAGCAGTAATACTTACCCTGACTGAGTGATCCAGGCTGAAGTTACAGGCGGCACTGAACTTGCGGCTCTTGGAGCAAAAGCTCTGCCTGCAGCGTTTGCTCAAAGCCTTCCATGCACCTCTTGCGGCTGATCTGGAAGCGTTCCCTCTGATGTCGCAACATCAGAGGGAACACTTTCGAGTCAGCCGCAAGAGGCACATAGGATCCGCTGCTCGCGGCTTTAAGCAAACGCAGCAGCAAGACAGAGGAGAGAGCCGGCAGAGCAAAACACCGCATCGTGAGCAGGGCCGCACAGAATTCTTCACGGGGCTGCATGCGGCCCGTGGGCCGCGGGTTGGACACCCCTGTCTTATGACATAAATAAATCAAATGAAAAACTATAACATACATCTTACAAACAAACAAATCAGTAATATATAAAGATGACTGCTGAGCTGAAGCTCTTCCTAATGCCGTTCAGAAGCAGGGGTAAAAGGGGGGTGGGACCTAAAGAGTAACACACCCTGATTAAAAGGTGAATATCCATTTAAAAAGAGCCACAAAAGAATAAAACATTTCATAACCTTATAAAAAAAGGACAACAGCAATTTACCACTACTGCTAATTTACTTGGATATAGTACAAAACAAATACAATTGAACAGCTCAAGGACAATATTAAACTGTGGCAGAAGGGTTGAAATGTGTTCTTTAAAAAGAACTCCATCCGGGAATCTCCGATACTGTACCTTCTTGCCTTGCAAATCTTGTTTGGCAACATTTAGATCTGAACTACAGTAACCTCCTGTAGCACTTTTGCTTGCGGTTTTTTTCCACAGCTCTGCCTTCCCTTTTGTCACCTGCAGGCTGGGTGCATAGTTGTATTGTTTCAAGTTCCTCACAAAGCTGGAAGGATTTCATAACAGCTCACATTATCTGTAGCTGATAATCACCTTTCGTCATTGCTTTAGCCTTTGTTGTTTTCAGCACCCTTTTGCTAAACAGGCTTGTTTGATGCATTCTTTGAGATCACAGATGGAGTGATGAAGACGTCACATGAAATGTGGTTTTGACTCATTTAATTAACACCAGCGATACTAACAAAATATTAAAATATAGCCATTATAATCAGCCAGATTAATAATAATAATCAGTTTATATACCGCAGGACCGTGACGTTCTATGCGGTTTACAATAATTAAAAATTACAACTAAAAGAGAAGTTAGATAAAATTAAAAAGAAATTAAAAATCAATGGTTATAAAATACTGTAATGATCTTTCAGGGGTCTCAAAGTCCCTCCTTGAGGGCCGCAATCCAGTCGGGTTTTCAGGATTTCCCCCATGAATATGCATGAGATCTATGTGCATGCACTGCTTTCAAGGCCTATTCATTGGGGAAATCCTGAAAACCCGACTGGATTGCGGCCCTCAAGGAGGGACTTTGAGATCTTTGAAAGATGGTCCATTATAAAATCATTACTAATTAACTCCCTAACTATTTCGTAAACAGATATGTCTCTACGGGCTCCTTTTACGAAGGCACGTTAGGGCCTTAACGCGCGGAATAGCGCACGCTAAAATGCCACGCTAGCCGCTACCGCCTCCTCTTGAGCAGGTGGTAGTTTTTCAGCTAGTGCGTGCTAATCCGGTGCATGCGCTAAAAACGCTAGCGCAGACTCAGAAAGCATAAGCAGTGGTTCCAGATCCTTACCCCATAATGCTGCCTGATATGAACTTTTCATACCCACCTAACAACTGAATGTGCCACCAGCGCATACAGCAGCTTCACTAACGGGAAATAAATGCTCACAAGATCCATATTTAAAAAAATCTCTCACATAGGCTCTATGCATTGCTTAATATTTAAAAAAAACAAAAACCTGAGAGGGTAGATATTCACAGAGGTTTAAGCAGGCAGCAGAGGATCCTACTTATTTAAATCTCTTATCAGTGGACTGGGACGAAATACCCGTTCTGACCACCATGCCACTGTCCAGTTAGTGCCAGGGTGGTCTGGAGGCAGAATCAAGGAACAAGATCCGGCAAAATTAATACAGCTAAAGATCAAAGTAAGGCTCTTTTTTCTCTATGGAAATCTATAAGTACATTACCTAATCAAACAAACACACTATCCAAACCATCTGAAGAAGAACTAGCCTCTTTTTTTAAGGATAAAGTTTTAAAAATCCAGTCATCTTTTTCTAAAACAATGGTTTCTTTTAATCCATTAAATGTGGAAAATTCTTCTTTTGATATTCCTGTGGATAGATATTGGCATTCGTTTGACATTATCACAGAACCCCCAACTATTGCAACTTTACACTAAATTTAGTCCAAAAACTTGTATACTTGATTCTGTCCCTTCATATATCTTTTTTAATATTCCTATCTTCATTATCTCTTGGCTTACAATGTTGGTCAATCATAGTTTTGCTAGTGGTTTATTTATATTAGATATAGGCTGCATTGTATTAAATCCATTATTTAAAAAACTCTGGTCTAGATCCATCTCTGGCCCTTAACTATCACCCAGTTACAAATATCCCTTTATTAACGAAGATCTTGGAAACCATTGTCTCAAAGCAATTATCTGACTATCTGGATAAATTTTCTGTACTCCTTGACATCATCAGAGACGCGGCAGAGCAAATCATGGCAGTAGAAGGACCCAAAGCAGCGTGTGTACAGTGCTGCAGACACTGCTGGAGTCGCAGGTTTGTCAGGACCGCGGGAAGGGAAGGGGGGACGGAAAGGAACTAAGGGAGCAGGCCAGACCGCAGGAAGGGAAAGGGGGAGGGTAGGGGAAATGCTGCTGCTGCACAGGGAAGTAGTGTAGGGGGAGGAAAATGGAGGGGGAGGGAATGCTGGTTAATAATAGGAGGCACTGAAACCCCCCCCCCCCCACATACAGCAGCCAAAGAGACAAACATCAAAACAAACACAGACAGAGAGACCAAAAGTAAGAAATACAGACAGCAGCCAAAGAGATAGACAGAAGGTGACAGTCAAAAAACCACACAGAAGAACAGGGATCTAAAGAGAGAGATTTAAAGAAAAAAAAAAACTAAACAAAACTTTGGACAAGGAGAGAGAGACAAACAGAAAAAAAAGACACATACAGAAGGACAGGGGGCTACAGAGACAGATTAAAAGAGACAGACACTAGAGAATGACACGGTGGCGGTTACCCGCGGCTAGCCGCGGGTAACCCGCCAAAACGGGTAAGAAAAAATAGTGGCCTCTGCGGGACGGGGACAAGGCCTTCACCGCCCCGTGGAGCGGTGAATGGACTTGTCCCCGCAGTGAGGCAATCAAGATCGCGCGGTCCCCGCCATCTCCCTCCCTCCACCTCACCTTTGAATTGGAAGAGCACCGCCGGTTGAATTTCTGCCGGTCCGTGCGAAGAAAAAAAAACAAAAAAAACAGCCTCTCCTTTTCTCCTGCTGTTATCGCCATGCTGCAGCTACTAAAGCCGACAGGAAGTCTATCCGACGTCAATTCTGACGTCGGAGAGGACATTCTAGGCCAGCCAATCGCTACCTGGCTGGCCCAGAACGACCTCTCCGACTTCAGAATTGAGTTGGAAAGAAGACTTCTGGCTTTAGCAGCTGCAGCATGGCGGTAAGAGAAGGGGAAAAGGACGGAGGCTTTTTTTTTTTTTTTTTGAGCGGCAGGGAGGCAGCAGGCTGGCTTTGGCTAGGTAGGGAGAAAGGTAGACAGGCACAGGCAGGCAGGCTTCAGGGGTGGGGGTGGGACAAAGTGTGGAAGGCAGTGAGAGGGACATAGGAAGGAGGCACTAGGGGCACTAAAGACATGGGAAGGAGGCACTGGGGGCACTAAAGACAGGAAGGGGCAATAAGGACATGGGAAGGAAGCACTGGGGCACTAAAGACATGGGAAGGAGGCACTGGGGGCACTAAAGACAGGAAGGGGCACTAAGGACATGGGAAGGAAGCACTGGGGCACTAAAAACATGGGAAGGAGGCACTGGGGACACTAAAGACATGGGAAGGAGGCACTGGGGACACTAAAGACAGGAAGGAGCACTAAGGACATGGGAAGGAAGCACTGGGGCACTAAAGACATGGGAAGGAGGCACTGGGGGCACTAAAGACAGGAAGGAGCACTAAGGACATGCGAAGGAGGCACCGGGGGCACTAAGGACATAGGAAGGAAAGAGGGAGGGAATAGAAAGGGACAATTCTTGGGCCTGAGTGCAGAAAGAAAGAAATGAAAGAAAGGATACACAGACAGAAGGAAACGCAACCAGAGACTCATGAAATCAATCACCAGACAGCAAAGGCAGGAAAATGATTTTATTTTCAATTTAGTGATCAAAATGTGTCAGTTTTGAGAATTTATATCTGCTGTCTATATTTTACACTATATTTGTCTATTTTTCTATAGTTACTGAGGTGACTGAGCTTGCGGAGATGGGGCGGAAGCAGGGTTTTAAAATTTTAGTCCTAGTAGTTTGCCGGTCCACAAAATAATTCTTTTATTTCTGCCAGTCCATGGGTGTAAAAAGGTTGAAAACCACTGATGTAGAGTATGCCGGCTTTCTTTTTCACCAAGCCGTGCTCGCGTTGATCAATCTTCTCCTCTCTTGCAACTTTCTGTTTCCGGTTGCGTCAGAGGAGAATATTGAACAAATGAGCACCCGCACATGCGGCTGGGCGAAAAAGAAAGCCGGCATACTCTACATCTAAGGTGAGATGGAGGGAGGGAGATGTCGGAACACTGCAGTCGGTCGGGTGTCTGCTGTTTTTGTATCACTGTCTGCCTGCGCTCATGTTCCAGATCCTCTTGCATTTTTAGTGTGCACAATTGACCTGATTTGAGCTATAGGTGAACATGGGGGACACCTCATTGAAAGGGAGGACAAGTTAATTGATTTATTTTATGTTTGGTTTTTACTACAGGGCAGAGGCACTGAAACAGATTCTCAGTGCAGTAGTAGTAGTGGCAGAACTCTTTTCTGTCTTCATGGTGTTTCGCAGTACTGAGGCTTATATGGATGCTGCGGGGACGGTGACGGGGCGGTGAATGGGATGGCAGTGGTGGTGACGGGGCGGTGAAAGGGATGGCGGTGACGGTGATGGGGTGGTGAAGGGAAATGCGGTGACGGGGCGGTGCAGAGGATGGTGGGCCGGGGACGGTGCAGTGATGGGGACAGATTTTTTTCCCCGTGTCATTCTCTAGACACCAAAACAAAGATATACAGACATACAGCGGCCAAGGAGAGAGAAAGAGAGAGACAGAAGGAAAGAAAGAAAGAAAGACAGACACACAAATCTATTCTAGCACCCGTGAATATAACAGGCTTAAAGACTAGTTTCTTTAATAAGACATTGACTATTTTTTTCTGAGGCCCTCCAAGAACCTACAAATCCAAAATGTGGCCCTGCAAAGGGTTTGAGTTTGAGACCACTGCCTTAGCCTATTCCTTGGTAAAAGTTTGGAACGATCTTCCCTCGATTATCAGAACGTCATTATCTCTATCACTTTTTAGGAAAAATCTGAAAACATTTCTTTCAGAGATTCTTAACTGAGGACTGATCTAATTTATTGAAAATTTTTCTATTGCCTTCATTATTGTTTTATATTATATTCTTTTAAACTTTGTTAACCAGCTCGAGTCCTTGCTGGAATGATCTGGTATATAAGATGGAAATTAGATTAGATTAGACAAAGCCACAGACTTAAATAAATGCAGAACCATGGGATCGTCCCTAGATTCCAAAACCCCAGAAGGATTCGTAGATCCAGCACACAGTCCCAGGACCCCTGTCCCAGGAAGCACTGTGCCTGTAAATAAGGGGTCAGCAAGCTGGTCATCCTCATAAAGATTTCCCACATCAGTATCAGGCAGCGCAAGAACAGCGGCAGACTGAGCCGAGGACGTGCCTATAGAAGCAAAACCACTGAGAGATGCATCGAAGGCAGGGGAAGAACGCCGGCTTTGAAACTCATGCCACAAATCTTTCATAAATTCTGAGAAAGCCTCCGGCTTCTGGTCATAAGATCACCCTTTCATAATTTAATTTTGCATTTCTTAGGCTGTAGAGGCTCCAAAGCCAGGAGCACGGAACTAGCAGCCATGCCAAGCCCAGAAAATAAAGAAGGCGACCCCACTGGTCTAGCCGACCATTTTGTAACCTGCTTAAACAAGGAAGCGGGTAAGCTTGATGCTGCCACCTCTCCTGGCTGCGGCACGTGGCACAAGGACGCTCTTAAGGCACTAAATTTGCACAATCCTGGCAAGGATTCAAAATAGAAGAGCCTAAGGACTCCATCCCATCAAGTTTTGAGGCAAATTAGGAATGCTAGGAATTATTAAAAAAAGGGATGGTTAACAAGACTAAGAATGTTATATTGACTCTTATCACTCCATGGTACGACCTCACCTGGAGTATTGCATTCAATTCTGGTCTCTTTATTTCAAGAAGATTATAGCAGCACTAGAAAAGGTTCAAAGAAGAGCAACCAAGATGATAAAGGGGATGGATCTCCTCTCGTATGAGGAAAGACTAAAAAGATTAGGGCTGTTCAGCTTGGAAAAGAGATGGCTGAGGGGCAATATGATTGAAGTCTACAAAATCATGAGTGGAGTAGAAGAGGTACAAATGGATTGATTTTTCACGCCGTCAAAAATTACAAAGACTATTGGACACTCGATGAAGTTACAGGGAAATACTTTTAAACCCAACAAGAGGAAATATTTTTTCACTCAGCGAATAGTTAAGCTGTGGAACGCGTTGCCAGGGGATATGGTAAGAGCGGATAGTGTAGCTGGTTTTAAGAAAGGTTTGGACAATTTCATGGAGGAAAAGTCTATAGTCTGTTATTGAGGAAGACATGGGGGAAGCCATTGCTTGCCCTGGATCGGTAGCAAGTACTGTATATATATATATATATATACATATACACACTGTTTACATATACACACACTGTTTGCATTATATAGATATATAGACACACACACACACCCTGATCTCATCATTCCTAACTCTGAAAAATATAAAATACAAGACATTTCGCAGCAAATAGCAAAAAGTGTAGAATTCACTTTCCATTGAAATTCACAGAACCATAGTATATACTTTCACAAAAATCTAAAAGCATTTTTTTTTTAAAGAAATCTCTCCCAGGGTGTTAAAGAGACTCAGACTAATAATGCAAGTTACTCAACATAAAGACAATGTAAACGGTTGCCTGCTATTTTTGATGTACAGTACTCCCCCGATATTCGCGGGGGTTCTGTTCCAGGAACCCCCGCGAATCTTGAAAAATCATGAATACGGTTTTTCGTGGGGGAGACTGGAGAGGGCAGCGGGAGAGGCAGGAGAGAGCAGCCGGAGTGCCGGCGAGTAAAGGAAATCACTCGCTATATGCTCTGACTGCTTCTTCCTGCACTAAAGTTGGGCCTTACCAATCAGGAGCTGTGTGTCAAAGCAGCTTTTGATTGGTAAGGCCCAACTTTAGTGCAGGAAGAGGCGGTCGGAGCATACAGCGAGTGATTTCCTTCACTCACTGGCGCTCCGGCTGCTCTCTCCTGCCTCTCCAGCTGTCCTCTCCTGGTCGGCGGTTTATGGTCAGAAAATACCGCGAATGACTGGGACTGCAAACCGCCAACCGCGAAAGACCGGGGGAACACTGTATTACCTAAAACTGTACATACAATGTGATAATTCTTTATAACATATTTAACTCTATACAGAATTCCACGTAGCAATATGCTGCTTGTAACTCATCTAGAACTCTGATTAATGATGATTCGGCATGATACACGATTACACATAACATAATATAAATATCATTTTTATATTGCCAATAAATTGCAATATATTAGAGAATGACATGGAGAAAAAAATTTGTCCCCATCGCTGCGAGCTCTCCAGTCCCCGCTCCATCCCCATGAGCTCAGTCCCCATCTCTGCCCCGTCCCCGCAAACCGTCTGATCCCATCCACACAAGCCTCGAATAGTTTAATAGAAAATCGTAACTAATTTTATTAAAGGATAAAAAGAAACAATATGCTGTACAATTGTCATTTTATAAACACAAATAATACACAGGAAGGATCATCAAAACCCCTGTCTCCCCTCCCCTTCACAAATATCCCCTCAATTATTGAGAAAACTGAACCCAAGCCAAATTATTACAGAATGCTACACAGAAAAATCATGCTAGCAGAATACCAGTCACACATGACAAGAATAGTGTTAGGGATTAGTGCAACTAGGGCAACTGCCCCCTGGTCAGAGAGAGCCCTAAGCCAGCTGGAAGCTAAAGAAGCATGGCTTGGGCTTTGCAGTCTCCAGTTATGTCTAACACCAGCTCTAGCAGAATACATATTTCAAATCTGATATATTCTAGTCCAGTGGTTCCCAAACCTGTCCTGGGGGACCCCCAGCCAGTCAGGTTTTCAAGATATCCCTAATGAATATGCATGAGAGAGATTTGCATATAATGGAAGTGACAGGTATGCAAATCTCTCTCATGCATATTCATTAGGGATATCTTGAAAACCTGACTTGCTGGGGGTCCCCCAGGACAGGTTTGGGAACCACTGTTCTAGTCACAAAATAGAAAATTAAATTATTTTTTCCTACTTTTTGTCTCATCATTTTATTCTTCAAATCATGTTGGTCTCAGGTGCTGGTCTTTGTTTTGTCTTCTCTTAACTCACTTGCCAGAGTCTCCAGTCAATTTAACATTTCTTCTTTCTCATCATTCATTTTTATCTCTGTGTATGTATTGTTCCCAATGTTCAGCATCTCCCTTTTCTATGTCTCCTATACACCCCTTTCTAATATTTACCTTGTGCACATCTCCCTGCCTTCATCATCTCCCCACTCTATGATCCCCTCCCCTTGTGTACAGTATCACTCCTCTATACCCCAGTGCCTCTCCATAAGTCCAGCATCTTCCTTCTGCATTCTTATTCTCCCTCATGTCTTGTCATCTTCTCTCTGTGTCCATATACCCTCCCATGTCTGGCATTACTCCTGTGTGTCCATATAACAACCGCATGCAACATTCCCCTTTTTGTCCCCTGAATAGTAAAAATGTTCCTATGCTCCCATCCATGCCCACCATCTCTCCCCTCTTTTTGTATATCTGTGTCCAGCTTCTGCCCTCACACCAATGTGTCTCTCACACTCTCTGTTTCCTCCCTTCCGCCCTCCATTATGTTCAATATTTCACTCACTCGTCCTTTATCCCCTTGGTTCAGCTTTTCTCTTTCCCTTTCCTCTTCTCTCATCCTCCCTGCAGGCCCTGCACCTCTCTCCCTTCCCTCTAGACCCCCTTCCCATGGGTCCAACACCTCTATCCCCTCCCTTCAGTGCCCTGGTGCAAGTCTGGCACCTCTCCCTTCCTCCCAGTTCCCACACTGGAAGTTACATCAGAAGGAGGGACTTGACCGGAGAAAGGTCCTGGAGCACGCTTGCAATGTTGCCTCTTCATCGATGAAGCTTCTATGAGGCTGATAGACCCGGGGCGAGAGGTGCAAAGGGGCCAACCCCGTAGGGGAGTCATAGTTTGTTTAATTTTTTTTGCAGTTTGACCTGTGATCATGAGGGAGGGAGGGGGGTTGTTGGACCCACTATCATGAGTGAGGGAAAGGGTAGGCTGCCGGATCTACAATTGTGAGGGGGGAAAATGGCGGAAGCACTGATAAAAGAAAACATCAATGAGCATTTTGAAAGAAACGAACTTCTGATAACCAGCTAACATGGTTTCTGCAAGGGTAGATCGTGCCTAACTAACTTATTGCACTTCTTCTAAGGAATTAACAAACGGATGGACAGAGGAGACCCCATAGACATCATATACCTAGATTTCCAAAAAGCCTTTGACAAGGTGCCTCATGAACGTCTACTCCGGAAACTGAAGAACCATGGGGTGGAAGGAGACGTACATAGATGGATCAGAAACTGGTTGGCAAGTAGAAAACAGAGGGTAGGAGTGAAGGACCCTGGAGGAGAGTCACGAGTGGTGTCCCGCAGGGCTCGGTGCTCGGGCCGCTGCTATTTAATATATTCATAAATGATCTAGAAACAGGGACGAAGTGTGAGATAATAAAATTTGCGGACGACACCAAACTATTTCGTGGAGCTCGGGCTAAAGAGGACTGCAAAGAATTGCAAAGGGACTTGAACAAACTAGGGGAATGGGTGATGAGATGGCAGATGAAGATCAACGTTGAGAAATGTAAGGTTTTACATGTGGGAAGCAGAAACCCGAGGTACAACTATACGATTGGAGGGACATTATTGAATGAAGGTACCCAAGAAAGGGACTTGGGGGTAATGGTGGACATGACAATGAAGCTGACGGTACAGTGCATAGCGGCTGCCAGAACAAAAGAAGTTATCCTGCCGTTGTATTGGGTGATGGTGCGTCCGCATCTGGAGTAATGCGTCCAATATTGGTCGCCTTACCTTAAGAAGGATATGACGTTACTCGAGAGGGTTAAGAGGAGAGCGACATGTCTGATAAAAGGTATGGAAAACCTTTCATACGCTGAGAGATTGGAGAAACTGGGTCTCTTTTCCCTGGAGAAGAGGAGACTTAGAGGGGATATGATAGAGACTTACAAGATCATGAAGGGCATAGAGAGAGTAGAGAGGGACAGATTCTTCAAACTTTTGAATAATAAAAGAACAAGAGGACATTCAGAAAAGTTGAAAGGGGACAGATTCAAAACGAATGCTAGGAAGTTCTTCTTTACCCAATGTGTGGTGGACACCTGGAATGCGCTTCCAGAGGACATAATAGGGCAGAGTATGGTACTGGGGTTTAAGAAAGGATTGGACAATTTCCTGCTGGAAAAGGGGATAGAGGGGTATAGATAGAAGATTACTGCACAGGTCCTGGACATGTTGGGCCACCGCGTGAGCGGACTGCTGGGCACGATGGACCTCAGGTCTGACCCAGCGGAAGGATTGCTTATGTTCTTATGGGCTGCTGGCCAGGAAGGAAGGGGAAGCGGAGAAGGAGATGACTTGCAACAGTCATCCTTTACTGCGGAAACGAGGCCCTTTATTGCTCCCGCAGCGTGGTGAAGCACCTTGTTCACAAACTCGCAGCAAATGGCCAAATTTTTTCCCCGTTCCTGCAGCTTTGTTCCTGTTTCTGTATGGCATACATCACTGACTATTACCTAACAGTCTATGTTCATTTCAATATCAACTGCTCTCTCAAACATGGCTGCTACAGGTGCAAATTTATATCTCTGTTCTGCTGTTGACTACACAAATGGATGCTTCTAGCAAGAGCAGGGCCTTTACAGTCAAAATAATTGCTAGCGACCTGTTTAAATCCAAAGGCCTTATTATCCAGTCCATCATTCTCACATGAATGGGTGACAAGCCTTTATGTATTTTATTGTAAAAGCTGTCTTTAATTTTATCTCTAGTTCATATGCTGGTACAAGTTGCTGGATTAATACCATTGGAAAATTTTTTTTCCAATTAACCACAAAAAATGATGCACCCTGGGCAACGACAAAGCTGCTTCCCAATTCTATCCTATCCAAATGACCTACACTTGTTCTAAGGTAGCTTACCTTGTAAGGACTGAGAAGGCTATTCAGTTTTCAAGTTCATTCACTGCTTAGCCTCTATGGAATGATGTCTTGTCCATGGGGAACCAGATACCGATAATTCAATTTAAAAAAATGACATTGGAAGTGTTGAATAGTAAAAATGTTTAGTCACCAGTAACTAGTGAGATCTGAAACAATGACCCAAAAAGATCACAATCTTTATATGTCTTTATAAAAATCAGATTTTTCCTTTAAAGCTGCATTGCTTTCTATACCTGGGAAGAATTGTATTGGTCACACATAGGGAATTGGACTAATTTATAATACTTGTGATTAGCTTTTGAGAGCTGCATTTTCTGATACAAGCTCTCAAAAGTTAGTCATTATTCCCCGGATTCTACATATGGTGCTCCAAACTACACTCACAAATATGGTTGCATATCCAATCTGCATATGCAATTTGATAAATGAGCCAATTAGGTCCAATAATTGAGTACTAACAATCAGCAGCACTAATTATTAGCATTTATTTTAGCATGCAACTAAAAAGGGGGTGTGGCCATGGGAGAGGCATTGAAATTCACCAAAGATGAGTGCAGTATTATAGAATTCGGGGGATGCACGTCTAATTTATATGCAAGCACCAGTTCCAGTTAGTGTAAATCCTCATGCCTAAAGTTGGATGCAGATCCTTGCAATACACGCTATTCTATAAATGGTGCCCAACTCAGACCGAGAATTACAAAAAATGCACCCAGCATATATAGAGTACAAAGAATTAACACTAGAGATCTTCTGTGCTCAGAGTCACATTGACATTGAGACCGCTGAAAGAGCTATAGAGGCCATTGTGAAGCGGTTTCGTTTCCCAGCCATTGCACATTTAGTTGTTAAATATTTTGTGATACTTCAATATATGCTTCGTGTTTCAAAAATATAATAAAGTTTGTGGAAACTTAGCTTAGTGTCTTTTGTGTGGTGGGTTCTGATGCGTTCTGCCAACGGCTGCATCAGAGAACCCTGAATCAGCTCTTTGCCGTGGTCTCTACTTAAATTCTCCCAAAGTTTGAAAACTCAGACCACCATTTATAGAATAGTGTTCTGCATGAATTTTTATTTTTGTTAAGCCCAAATTTTGGCACCATTTACTAAATCTAATTAAGGGCAATTCTATAAACAAGGTGCTAACATTTATATACCCACTACCTACGTAAATGTTTAGCACAGTGGCCTACATAAGAACATACCCTTACAGGGTCAGACCAATGGTCCATCAAGCCCAGTATCCTGTTCTCACGGTGGCCAATCCAGGTCACTAGTAACTGGCCAAAAACCAAAAAGAGTAGCAACATTCTATGCTGCTGATCCAGGGCAAGCAGAGGCTTCCCCATGTCTTAATAACAGACTATGGACTTTTCCTCCAGGAATTTGTCCAAACCTTTCTTAAAACCAGCTACGCTATCTGCTCTTACCACAGCCTCTGGCAATGCGTTCCAGAGTTTAACTATTCTCTGAGTGAAAAAATATTTCCTCCTATTGGTTTTAAAAGTATTTCTCTGCAGTTTTATCGAGTGTTTCCTAGTCTTTGTATTTTTTGATGGAATGAAAAAAAAATCGATCCACTTATACCCATTCTACTCTACTCAAAATTTTGTAGACTTCAATCATATTCCCCTGAGCCTTCTTTTTTCCAAGCTGAAGAGCCCTAAACTTTTTAGTCTTTTCTTCATACGATAGGAGTTCCATCCCCTTTATCATCTTGGTCGCTCTTCTTTGAACCTTTTCTAGTGCCGCTATATCATTCTTGAGATAAGGAGACCAGAATTGAACGCAATACTCCAGATGAGGTCGCACCATAGAGTGATATAGAGGCAATATAATATCTTTAGTCTTGTTAATCATCCCTTTTTTAATAATTCCCAGCATCCTATTTGCTTTTATGACTTCCGCCGTACATTGGGCAGGTTTCATCATATTGTCTACAATGACAGCCAGATCCTTTTCTTGAGCGCTAACCCCTCAAGGTGGACCCTAGCATCCAGTAACTGTGATTTGGGTTATTCTTCCCATTATGCATCACTTTGCATTTGTCCACATTAAATTTCTTCTGCCATTTTGATGTCCAGTGTTCCAATTTCCTAAGGTCTGCTTGCAGTTTTTCACAGTCCACATGCGTTTTAACAACTTTGAACAGTTTAGTGTCATCTGCAAATTTAATCACCTCGCTTGTCATTCCAATTTCCAGATCATTTATAAATACGTTAAATAGCACCAATCCTAGCACAGGTCCCTGCGGCACACCACTATTTACCCTTCTCCACTGAGAAAAATGGCCATTTAACCCTTCCCTCTCTTTTCTGTCTGATAACCAATTCCTAATCCACAACTGAACATTGCCTCCTTTCCCATGACTCTTTAATTTTCTCAGGAGCCTCTCATGAGGAACTTTGTCAAAAGCTTTCTGAAAATCTAGATAAATTACATCAACCGGCTCACCTTTATCCACATGTTTATTCACACCTTTTAAGAAGTCAAGCAAATTGGTGAGGCAAGATCTCCCTGGGCTGAACCCATGCAGACTCTGTCATTAAATCATATTTGTCTATATGTTCCACAATTTTAATTTTAATAATTGCTTCCACCATTTTGCCCGGGCTGTAATTTCCCAGATCTCCCTTAGAACCCTTTTTAAAAATCAATGTAACATTGGCCACCCTCCAACTTAAGTTGGGGGGCGTGGGCATCGGGCATTCTACACACCTAACTTTTAAGTGCTGTTTACAGAATAACGCTGAGCAAGGTTTTTTTTCAGCACCATATACAGAATTTACTCCTATATCTTTTAGCATTAGGATATGAAAGGAAGCAATGCTGGTTTACAACATCATCATACCTAGAGAGCCTATTTTAATTTTTACCCAGCGTGAATATGTTGGAAAAAACCTCCATATCTTATTATATATCTTTACGCTTTATTATATATCGCTTTACGCTTTATTATATATCTTTACGCTTTAATATTTCTGTTCCAAACCCTGGAAGTTCCTGGAGGAAAAGTCCATAGTCTGTTATTGAGAAAGACATGGGGGAAGCCATTTCTTGCCCTGAATTGGTAGTATGGAATATTGCTACTCCTTGGGTTTTGGCCAGGTATTAATGACCTGGATTGGCCACCATGAGAACGGGCTATTGGGCTTGATGGACTATTGGTCTGACCCAGTAAGGCTATTCTTATGTTCCCCATTGTAAGTACAGTCTATACCATAGAGTGCATTCACCTGTTTAGATTTGTGTTTCTTTCTTTTAGAATCCACTTTAAGCTGGTATTGGGTGTCCACTAGCATCATATAAAAAACACCTTATGCTTTGAAGTCTGATGACACTATTATAATTATCTTGCAATTTCTTCAACCCAAATAAGCCAATTTATGTTTCAACAGACATTGTAATAAGTGGCTTTTATTACTCAACAAGTACTTTTAGGCAGCAGACCATGAAAACAAAAAACTTTCTAGACTTTTTTCACTTTAAATGTTATGGTGGATTTCACAGTACATTTTTTTTTTTAATGTTCTCTCAATACATAAAGATCTCCACTTTATGATCCCCATCTAAAATTTCTACTTGATAACTTTGCTGCGCAGGCTCCTAGAATAACAAAGGTTAAGAACAGAAAAGTGATCTAAGCAAAACCTTTTTTTTTCTTTCCATTCTCCCATACTGTACCGGTAAGTAAACATGCAAATGTTGAGGTAAACCACACCAATTCATTTAAGGTGATATAATCAAGGATGCATTCTCCTTAAATAGCATGCCTGTCGCCCACATACCGTTCTAAAGTCCTCCTCAAACTTGTAAGCCCCACCTCCTGTGGCACAGAGTGTTGTGTGCAAGCTGGAGAAGTTCTTCTCACTGCCCATCTGGATGAATCTGAGCATGGCAGAGCTGGGGAAGCGGATAAAGTGCAGGTTCCCCGTGCGCCCGCACATGCTCAGATTTTTCAGTTCAAGGTGGACGTCTCTGATCCCAGTTTTGCCATAGGCTGTATTGGAGGTTAAATACTTCCTAATACTTTTCAGGTTCTCCACCTCTTCCTGTTCTTCTTCTGCAGTGATGTCCTTTGGCTCAAAGTAAACCAGCTTAACCAGTGTTCCACCAATGTCCATTCCAAACCATGGGAACGCTAAGAGAGAGAGAGAGAGAGAGAGAAATATTTTGCAGTGTTTAGAACTATTTTTTTAAAAATTCACATTAATGGGAACATATACACATATCTCTCTCTATATAATCACATAAAAAGCCTTAATGTACTAGGAAAAAAAGTATAAAAGTTGACAACTAAAGGCTGACTGAATTTTGGTTTCAGTATGGAAAACCAGCCCAAAATCCAGGTTTGGTTATTCTTTGGTTTTGACGAAAATGCTCATACATTTCCAACTGAAACCGAAACTTCCTCCTTCGCCCACAACCACTCTCTGCCTGGCCCTCCCTCCCAACCTATATCATCCCATCCCACCCCTGGACACACTACACCAGCTCTCTTCCTCCCTCCCCCCCCAAGGCAAGCGCCCACAGGTCTTTCTTCCCTCGAGGTACATACACACAACTCTTTCTTCTCCTCCCAAAGAACACCATCCACAGCATTCTCTCTTTCCCCTTCCCCCCAAGGAATATTTCTACATGTATAGCTCCATTCCTTCTCCTCCTCATAGGCACATACACAACTCTTTTCTATTTCCCACAACAATCACACAGCAAGGAAGGGAATGGCTCCATATTAAGTTATGTCCTCCTCTTCTGTTGTCTGGTGTTGTGACAGCCAATTTTTTTTTTTTAGTCAAGGTTTATTTATTAAGTTTTTAAATTTTTACAAGACATGGTTAAGAACAGTCTTATGCAACAAGTTATAACAACGATATGCTCCATGGAAAACAAATAGACATAGAAATCATAAATGTAAATAACTGGTGTACAAACATGAGTCTATGATAGTGGCTGAAGCATATTTGAACTTCATAATAAAATAAAATAAAAGACCATTCTATATGTTTAAGCATGAATCAAAGAGAGAGAATGCAAATAAAAATAAGAAGAAAGGGGGGAGAGAGAAAAGGAGAGGAGAGAGGAGCGGAGCATTCAAGAGGTATTGGAATGGAGGAAAGATTTCAATAAATCCCATTTCAGTTGAAATTGTGTAAATCTGTTGGAAGACTTAGCCAAGTAAGCCTCAGTTCTATACGTGAGACATACAAGGTTCCACCATTGCGAATGAGAAGCCTTGGATAAGTCTTTCCAGCAGGTAAGCAGAATCTTTAAAGCAAAGGAAAGCAAAATATCAAACAGAAAATGGTCTGAGTCAGCAATTGTGGTAGAGAGAGCGAAAGATTTTAATAACAGCATTTGGTAAGTTAAAGGAATGTTAATGTGGAAGATGGAACAAATCGTGTCCCAAGTTGAGGCCCAAAAGGAGGTGATTGTGGAACAATTAAAAAGCAGATGTTTCAAGGTGCCTATTTCAGCTTGACAGGACCAGCACAGATTAGAGTAGGAAGGATTGATTCTGTGTGATTTGATAGGGGTCCAATGCGTTCTATGAAGGAAAAAAACCATATGTTGGAGATTCGATGCTGAGCGGGATGTATGAAAAGTGGTATGGAAGATATGAATCCAAGCCTCTTCAGGAATCGATGTTTCTAAGTCTAGTTCCCAAGAAGATTTTAAAGGGGTCAAGGAATCAGGGAGTAGCGTTTTAAGTAATTTATAGAAATGTGAGGCGGTATGTCCTGTAGACAAAAATTGACGGGAAAGCGAATAGAGGGAGGGAGCCGAATGGAAAGGAAGTGGATACAGGCCCGACTTATTGATTGAGGATCTTAGTTGGAGCCATCTGTAGAAGTGAGAAGGATTTAGGGAGAAAGTAGTCATTAGCTCATTGAAGGTGAGAAAGGACCCATTCGGATAACATAAGGAGCCTATATCCCATATGTGACAACTATACCAAGAGGGCCATGATATAGGTTTTTTATCAATTAAAAGGAGTTTGTTGAACCATATAGGGCAAAAGGCAGATTTATTCCAGGGAATATCAAGACGTGCATCAAGATCAGAAAGTACCTTGTGAGTGGTTGATATTAAGGGGTTTTTAGAGAGATTTGGAAAATTTTTATTGCCCATCAGTCTAAGAAGGGGAAAAGGGTTCAAAAGAGAAGTCTCTAGTCTTACCCAGTTAGGCATATCAGAAGGGGAGGAAGAGGAAAATCATTCCGCCCCTTGTCTTAGAATGAAGGCCTTGTGGTAGCAGTAGAGGTCAGGAAAGTTGACACCGCCCTGATGGGTAGGAGATTTCAGTTTGCGTAGGGAGATCCGATGGGGTTTGTTGTTCCATAAGAAGCGTAATAGTTTTGATTCCATTTGTTTGTAGAAAGCCGGAGGGAACAGGAGAGGAAACATGTTAAATAGATAGGTAAGCTTTGGAACCACCATCATTTTAAGAGGGTCTAGGCGACCCCACCAATTAAGATGAAGGGGCAACCACTTTGAAAGGGAGGCTGAAATATGATTAAGAAGATCTATGGAAATCAAATGCGCAGATGTACGAAGGTCCCTGTCGAATGAGAGTCCCAGATATTTGAGCCCTGTGGATACCCAGGTAAAAGGTTGAGAAGCAATAGTAAATGGAAGACATGAATCATTGAGAGGCATAAGTTCCGTTTTATCCCAGTTGATCTTATAACCAGAGAATATTGAGAAAGAGGAGATCAATTGTATGAGGGAGGTCAGAGAGGCTTCCGGGTCAGAAAGATATAGTAAAACATCGTCTGCATAAGCGGAAATTTTAAATTCAATATTGGCTACGGATACTCCTTTGATGTCAGGTGATTGTCTAATAGCTACTAAGAGAGGTTCCAGAGCCAAGTTGAATAGGAGTGGGGACATGGGGCAACCTTGACGAGTGCCTCTATGTAGTACGAATGGAGAGGAGGCTTCATCATTGACAATCAAACTGGCCGTAGGATTATTATAGAGTAATGAAATCATATGAATAAATTCAGGGGGTAAACCAAATTTAGCCAAAACAGCAAACAGATATTTCCACTCCACTCTATCGAATGCTTTTTCAGCGTCTAGAGAAACAAGAACAGCAGGACTAGCGGACGAAGAGGTGGAGTGGAGTATATGACACAAAAGTCTGGTATTATCAGCACCATAACGACCTTTCATAAAGCCCACCTGATCCCTATGGATCAGTCAGGGCATAGCCTTCTCTAGTCGGAAGACCAGTATTTTGGTAAAAATTTTATAGTCCAGATTCAATAGTGATATAAGACGGTAGTTCTTCACGAGCTGGGGATCTCTGTTCGGTTTCGGTAAAACAATAATGTTTGCTTCGAGGAAACGACGAATGCCTTTCGGGGATGTCTGGAGACTCTGGAAGTAGGAGAACAGATGGGGTTGTAAGAGTGAAGAAAATGATTTGAAGAATTCTGAAGTTAAACCATCGGGACCCGGTGCTTTGGCCGGAGGCAATGAAGAGATAGCATGACAAATTTCTTCAGACGATATTGGTTTTTGCAAAGAACTTTGTTGAGATTCAGAAAGAGATGGTAGGCATAAGGAATCAAGGAAGTCCGAGATGGAGTTGGTTTCCGATGAGGATTCAGAGGAATATAGGTCCTTGTAGAAGATGCGGAAGTCTTCTAGGATATCTTTAGTAGTAGTGTGAAGTTGGTTATTGGGCGATTTCAGATGTGTGATCCTTTGTTTAGATCTTCTACCTTTAAGATAGGTGGCTAGCAGGTGTCCTGCTTTGTTATGAGAAGCATAGTAGGTTGCTGAACGTCGAAAGATGGATGCAGAAGCAAGCGAGCTAAATATTTCGTTGTATTGAAATTTGAGGAATTGCAACTGTTTATAAAGTGAAGGATCATGACGGAGGTATAGTTGAGTCTCGTAGGTGTGAATGTCTGTTTCCAACTGGTGGAGTGAAGATTTGCGCTTCTTACGTTGGAAGGCAGAGTAGCTGATAATCTCACCCCGGAGCCAAGCTTTATAAGACTCCCAAATAGTAGTAAACTCAGAAACTGAGTCAAGGTTGTTGGAAAAAAAGGCTTGTGATTCCGTTTTGATGTGTGAAAGAAAATCTTCATCGTGAAGCAGAAAGTTGTTCATTCGCCATTGCCTAGAGGAGGGGGACGAAGACCAGTCGAGAGAGCAAGAAACAGCAGCGTGATCTGATAACGTAATGTCATGTATACATGAGGAGGAAACAGTGTTCACAATGTCCTTTGAACCTAAAATATAGTCAATTCTGGAGAAGGTATGATGCGGAGATGAGTAGAAAGTGTAGTCTTTGGTGGTAGGATGAAAAATTCTCAAGATGTCAGACCATCCGTAGGTATCCATAAGTTGGCGAACTGCAGAACGGGCCCCAAACTTGGCCGGTCGGCAAGTGGAAGATCTGTCTATGAAGGGGTCAATGGGGAAATTAAAGTCCCCTGCGAATATGGTGAGGGATGTCAAGGACGAGGTGGAGAAAGCTTGGAACGACTGGAAGAAGGAGGGATCATCCGAGTTGGGGGCGTAGATGTTGAAGAGATTTAATGGTCGACCTGCAATGGTGCCCTCAATATGGGACCATCTTCCGTTGGGATCAAATTGGTGTGAAGAGAGCTGGAAATTAAGTGACCTCTTCATTAAGGTGATGACTCCATTTTTCTTGCCTTGAGCTGGTGCAGCAAAGGAATGTTGGACCCAACCACCGGTTAGTTTCTGGGCTTCTTCTGAAGAAAGGTGGGTTTCCTGAAGCAGGCAAATATCAGCATCTAGATGTTTGAAGTAGTGTAAGATCTTTTTCCTTTTTATGGGGTTGTTTATGCCCTTAACATTGAGGGAAACTAGATGAATTTTAACCATGTAGGAGAGACTTGAATGCTAAAGTCCAAATGGTTGCAGACAGCTGGATGGATAAGAATGATGTAGAATCTGAATAGTTGCTCCTCAGAAACAAAATAAAAAGGAAGGGAAGGAGAAAATCAGGTGATTCATGCCCAGAAAAAGCTGAGAAAACGTAACAAACAAAGCTCCATAAATGGGGTCTCATGTTGACAAGAGGAGCTCAGCAGAAGACTCCACAGCCTGCCATTGTGATGTTAGCAAGAAGAAATGGGTGCAGCCCATCCAAGTGGAGAAGAAAAGAGAATGTTGATTCAACAGCTCAGGTCATAGCGCCCATAGAGTCATCTAGGTAGCGTTGTAAATCAGAAGGGTTATCAAAGTTTTTAGTCACATTTTGATACGTCACCCGCATTCGGGCTGGATAAAATAAACCATACTGTGCTCCAATGTTTTTGAGTTGAGGGCGCATAGAAAGGAAAGCCTTCCTCTTCTGTGCAGTTGCTTTTGAGACATCCGGGACAAATAAAATCCGTTTGCCGTCAACTGTAAGATCAGGAGCGGATTTAGCTGATTGAATGATTTGGATGGCTTGTGGATAGCGCAGAAGCTTCATAACTATGGGCCTTGGAGGTTTGGAGGGCGCAGGAGGGCCCGAGGGGACTCTATGCGCCCTCTCAATTTCCAGGGGAGGCGAAAATTGAAGATTTAATTTCTTGGGAATAAAAGCATGTAAAAATGCCATTATGTCTGTCCCCTCCGCTAACTCGGGTAGGCCAATAAGACGGACATTGCTCCGTCGCATCCTATTGGAAATATCCTCCAAGTCATGTTGCAAGATGGAAATCTTGTGCAGATCGCGTTGGACCGAGAGGAACTGGGAATCATGTGCTGAGAGTCTTTCTTCGGCCAAATCGATGCGGGCGTTGTGCTGCTTTAACTGCAGCATAATGTTGCACATCTCTGTTTTAATATCAGCGGTCGCTGCAAGATTTTCTTGCATAAGTTCCCGGAGTACCTGGAGATCGTGTGAGATTGACGCGTCGCTTTTGGATGCGTGGGAGGCTGCAGCCTTGGTGGGAGATGGCGGCTCTTGTTTGGAGCGCTTAGGCGCTGGATGCGGCGCGGCAGAGCTCGCGTTGGAGGCAGGGTCCGGCTTACTTTGTTTAGAGGACATTCCGGCGGCTGCAGGAGGTATGTGGAAGCTGAGCACGAGTTCGAAAGGGCAGCAAAAGATCTTTTATCGGCAGGGCTGTAGCGGAGGAAAAACGCTAAGCAGCCATCTTGTAGTCAGTCACGTGACACCCCCCCGTGACAGCCAATTTAAAATGAACAGCTGTATGGTGTATGAACAGGCCCCAGAACTGAACCTTCAGGCACAGCTCTTACTGACAGCTTAAATTTTGAAACCAGACCAGCAATGGTGTCTGCTTAACAAGACAAGTCATTGCTGCTTTTAACATCTATTCTACTTTATACATAGATTGAAAGGTTTAAGTACAGAACTATATAGAACTGTGTCTTAATTCAAGTCTGAATTTAACCATAATTTCTATTAAGATTTCAAAGCATTTCTAAGTGACTGTGTGCAAATCAAGGAGGTTTTTTTAAGCCGGTGAGGTTCTTCTACTCTGTCAGCAAGATTTATTCTGGCTGAGGACTGGGATCTGAGGCTTTTTTCCTCCTTGTTGAAGAGTAACAATTGGTATAAGAGTAATAATTCATATTTAATGTGATCAAAAGAAGTGAGTTGTATTGGATTTAAAGGAACTCACTTCACCTGCATTATTTTGATAGTGTTAATAATGGGGTTCCACAGAGGTCTGTGTTGGGACCACTGCTTTTTAATATATTTATCAAATGATCTAGAGATAGAAACATAACATATAAGGAATGGCAGATAAAGGCCAAATTGCCCATCCAGTCTGCCCTTCCACACCATCCACTATCTTCTCTTCTCCCTTTATTTCCTTTGACGTGAGGGAAGGCTTCTTGGGCAGTCATGAGCCTCATGCTGGAACCAGTGGCCCAGCTTCATTGAGAAATGTCACTGGGAGGAGAGAATCGGCCAGTGGAGGTAAACACCTGCGGGTGCACGAAGGGTCAGGCTGCTGGATCAGCCGTTCAGCTGCGAAGGGAGGAGGGAATCGGCCAGAGGAGGTAAATACCTGCAGGAGGTATGAATTTGGGACGCAAAACAGAGGGAAAGACAATGAGGGGCGCATTGGGACACGAAAGGGAGGAGGAGGGTCAAGTTTGGACAGGAAGGGAGGAAGAAAGGGCATGTTGACACAGGAAGGGAGAGGCAGGACCCTGGTTTGTTAATTCCGAGTTTGACATTAAGTAGAGTGTTCTTAAACCGGGAACTGCCTGTATGGTCACGTGATGCAGAATTCCACGTTGAGCGTCACTGCCCAAGAAAAAGATCTAGGTATCATTGTTGAGGATACGATGAAACCCTCAGCCGAGTGTGCTGTGGCTAAGACAGCAAATAGAATGTTAGGAATTATCAGGAATGGAATGAAAAAACAAAGATAAATAATTAGGGCTGCAGAAGATAAAAATTTTTAATCATTATTAATCTCACTGTGTGTTAGCGATTAATGTGTCAAGATATTTTATTAAAAAAAAAAAATCAACAAAAAATTTCTGAAATCAAGCATAAACCACTTATCTGTAGTTTCCTCTCTATCTTTCACCTACTACCTAGTCCCCCATTTCTTTTCTCTGTACTCACTCTCTCAGCTCTATGCTGGTCTCTCTTTTCCCCACAGACTCTTCATATGCAGTCTCTCTCCCCCTACCATCCAGTTTCACCCTTCTTGGATCTCTCTTTTCCCTTCCCACCCCCTTCCTGAGTTCAGCAGCATCTCTCTCCCTGCACAATGTAGCACCTCTCAGCCTCCTTTTCCTCCTTCCCTCGATATAGCACCTCTTGCCCTCCATGCCTACCCTGTCCAGCGCTTCTTTCCTCTATACCCCCATTCAGCACCTCTCCCTCCTTGCTTGCCCTCCCCTGGATGCAGCACCTGAGTCCAGCACTTCTTTCCCTCTCATTGCCCCCTTTTACTTATGTATCACCTCTCATATCCCCTAGTATTCGTTTTCACACTGATCACTACACAATCACCACAGGGAGACTGGGCAAAACTGGTTAAATCTGATCTGGAGCAGGAATGCATCCACAAGATGTATCCTCAAAACCCAAAGCCAGGACTGCTTCTGTGTCCTTTAAGACTGCTTTCCACAAGCTTGGCAAGTCCACTCACTTTTCTCCTCTTTTTTGCCAGCTTTTGCCCCTACAACCCCCCTTAATATTTTTTCCTTTTTCCCAGCTTTTGTTCTCCCCTGAATATTTTATTAATCTTTTCCCAAGCTTTAATCCCCCAGCCTCCCCAAATAGTTTCTCTTCTATTTTCCCAGCTTTCCTCCTGCCCTGATGTCCTGAAATATTCTTTCAACAGCCCCCCTACCCAGCCCATCTTAGCCCAGTCCCGCCCCTTCTCAATGGTCCAGCAAATCTCCTCCTTCCTTCCCTGCCCTCCCCAAGGTTCCAGCATATCTGCTTTTCCCTTTTTTCCCTAAATGGTCCATCATATCTTTCTCCCTTTCCTGCCCTCCTTAATGGTCCAACATGACTCTTTCTCCCTTCCTCTCCAATGGTCCAGCATAACTTTCTCCCTTTCCTTCTCAATGGTCCAGCATGTTTCTCCACCTACCACTTATCCAATCTCACTCTCCCAATGGGCCAGCATTTGTTCTTCCCCCCCCAATGGTCCTGCATCTCTGCCTCCTGTTCCCTCCCCAGCTGTGAAACTAGCATCAACTTTGGCTTCTCAAGCCCCCCCATCGGGTGTAACACAAATGCCTGAATTTTTTTAAGGGCTTAATATCAGAGTACCAATCGTCTAGATCTTTGCGCTCTGAAAGTTCATCACTGCTGAAAACGAAGGCTAACCCAAAGTATGTGGAGACGGAGGCCATGACTTTTATATGTTCAGGGGTTAAGATGTAGAATGACCTGGTTGGTCAAATCCGTAAATGTAGAGATAAGAGATAAGAGCTCATTTAGGAAAATGCTGAAAACACAATTATCAGCCTCTTTTAGAAAGCCGCGCTGCGCTAATGGCCCCGAAGCCCATAGAGATTTAAAGGGCTTCGGGGCTGTTGCCGTGCAGCTTTGTAAAAGAGGCCGTATATGTAGACACATTTCTTTGAGAAATTGATCCTATGTAGGACTGAATCTGTTTGTTTTGTTTTAATCTGGTTTTGAATTGTACATATTTTATGTATGTAACTATTTGTAAACCGCTTTTGGAACAAAACAGTATATAACCTATCTCTTTGACAAATTCCTCTGACTCCTTCCTGCCTTGTAACTTCTCTGAAACACTTCCGGATATACCTAGCTACTCCCGGCTTACCAATGTAATTAGAAATTTTTCTCTGTAACATCGCTGTCTGTGTACAGTCTCTTCCTCTGTAAACCGCTCTGAACTGCTTGTGGTATTGCGGTATACAAAAATAAAGTTATTATTATTATTATTAATTTTAAAAATAAATAAATAACTTTTGAAAAGTTTTATTGACTGGAAAGTGGTTGGCAGCCCTGCAGTGATGTATACCCATTGTTGGGGCCCTATCCACAACCCTCCACTCTGACAACTTCCTGTGGAACCATTAGAGCACAGGTGTCAAAGTCGGTCCTCAAGGGCCGCAATCCAGTCGGGTTTTCCCCAATGAATATGCATGAGATCTATTAGTATACAATGAAAGCAATGCATGCAAATAGATCTCAAGCATATTCATTGGGGAAATCCTGAAACCCGGCAGGATTGCGGCCCTCGAGGACTGACTTTGACACCCCTGCGTTAAAGTGAAGACTATGGGAGATTCGAGCAGCCACATTCCAGCTATTAAAAAAAACCTTTTAAAAAAGTACACTCAGGGATCTTGACAGGCCAAGCATTTACAAAAAAAACCCCCAAAACCAAAAACCCTCCAGGTATGCCTGGAGGTGGGGGTGGGGAGGGCTTGAGAAGCTAAGGGAAATGTTGTTTTTCTAGGGAGAGGCATCTATGTGTCAACAGGGAAGGAGCTGGGAAGAGTAAGGTAATCCTCAGGGTTCAAGGAAAAAAAAAAATGTACCTGACGGGCTGACAGCATTGGGCTGCGGGAGGAAAGTTCTGTGGCTGGCAGCCAGCAGTCAGGTTACTTTTGAGCTCCAGGGCTGCGGGGCACATGGAGGAAATGGTGCAGACAGTATTGGTATCAGGCTACAGAAGCTGAAGAGTGCAGCTGGTTGGAGCAGCAGAGTACCAGATCCACGGTCTGAAAGAAGCTGGAGTATCTGTGTTATTATATCCCCGAAACCGCTGGTTCTGTCTAACCCAGAAATAGGAAGCAACGTCAGAGCTTGATGTAACTTCCTGTTTCTGGGTCAGACAGAGCCAGCAGCCGCATGCACACGCCAACATCAACACCGCAGCTTCTTTTATAGCCTGAGAAGCAGAGAGTTCTGATATAGGAGCAGCAGATCAAATAACCGTGTTAGTGCGTTATAACAAATTATTACTTATAATGACTGGGGTTGCCATTCAACAAATTACTTATACTGTAATTGGAAGAACTGGAGCAGGATAAATTATAAATTTTGGTGGAAGTCCCTATGTCACATGTATAAAATGGAAAGATTTATTGCAATACAGCGAGGATGTTTTAGGAAATTTCAAGATGTATGGGAGCCATTAACAAATTATTGTACTGATTAGATGACATTTTTTCCCTTAAATTACAGATTCAATTATGACGGGGAGGGGGATTATTTTATTATTATAATATTGTACAATGTATGTGATTATATAATAGGAAAGGGTGGGAAGAGTGGGTAATAATAGCATATTATTTATTATATTGATGTTTATTAAGTGATATATTTATGATTAATTTGTCTTTGCATATTGATACACTTATTGTACATTTGAAAATGAATAAAGATTTTTTTTTTAAAAAAAGAAAATAAAATAATTTTCCTACCTTAAAAAAAATATATATATTTAGTGCGTTAATCTGCTAAATCTGCAGCTCTAGTTAAAATGCCTTTCTATTGCTCCATGGTGCAGTCGCATCTTGAATACTGTGTGCAAGTCTGGTCACCGCATCTCAAAAAAAGATATACACTCCCCCCTCTGTATTCGCAGTGGTTAGGGGCAGAGCCGGCCTGCAAAGGGTGATGAACCGGGACCCGACACTGTCTGTGTTTTGAAAAAAAACCTCTTTCCTCAGGGGTCCTAAAAGTATTTAAATCACATTCTGGGGTTCCATACGGATTACAACTGGATAGAAAGGCGATTTGATAGACTGATAAACGAGACGAGTTGGCTCCTTCGCAGTACAAAATTGAAAGCGACATATGCCTATTAATTTCTTATTTATAAAAAAATGAATAGTCTCCAACCTGTAACTCCATTATACAGCACAGCTTTTAAATTAGTTGAGAAGCTGACCCCTGTTTGATCCAGACCTGCCCTTCAAAATTCTCCTTTATTCAGTGTGCGTCTTGAAGAAACAGAGTTCAGATTTATGAAGTCATTTGCTAACCATTAACACATGTTATCTACTGCAGGGCTCATTGCATAAAATGGGCTCTAGTGTAGCTATAGATAATGCACTTTATCACAGTATCAGTATTATTGCACAGTTAATATATCATTCCCTTCATTTAGTAAGGGTTGGTGGTTTGTTTTTTTTAACTAAGAGCAGTAAGCATTAGTGCGCATTTACCACAGCTTGAAAGGGCTTATTTCGGGTTGCAATCAGGTGCCCCATGATAATTTTGCAATCTGCATATATATCACATGCAAAATAATAAACAGTGGCCTACCAAGGGGGGGAGGCAGTCCGCCCTGGGTGCAGCCCATAAGGGGGTGCTCCCAGGTCTGCATCGGCATCATGGTCGGGGAACTTTACTGCTCTGCTGGTGTCGGGCTTTCCTCTCTGCAAGGTCCTGCCTTTGCAGAAGCAGGAGGAAGGCCTGATGTCAGCAGAGCAGTGAGTTAGGGCTGCTGACAAAGAGAACACTCTGAACAGGATTCTTACGGCCCTCTGGGGCCTTCCCTCTGCCGTGTCACTGATGATGCAACAGAGAAAATAATAGGGGAACAATGAAGTTTATTAAATGTAATCAAAGATTAAAACCTAATACACATTTCAGTACAGAGTTCATCTCCTTTGTTTTTGAACCCGACATGGTCTGTGTTTCGGCTTCCAATAAAGCCTGCCTCAAGGGTTGAGTTGTTGATCCAGTAGATGGTGCTGTGGTGATTATAATCTCTAAAAGAAAAGTGATATCTCCGGGTCTGGGGTAACAAACACTCAAGCCTTGAAATTGCTTAAAAACTCACTCATGAGACTGAGTGACAGTGCATGTGCAGATGACGTGACAGAGAGAAGCCCTGGCAGAGCAGACTGCATAAAAAAATCTCACGGTGGGGATCGGTCAGGTACGGAGGGATGGAATGCTGCTGCACAGGAGAAAGAGAGGAAGAATTGTTGGACATGCGTGGGGTTGGAGAGGTTATAACCCTATGTAATGTTATATTGTAATACTGTGAATGTTAAACTGTAACCCGTTCTGAGCCCTCTGAGAGAGGACGGGATATAAAACTAACTAAAATAAATAAATAAAATTACTAAAAATATTTTATAGGGGGGGGTTATCCGGGTGTCATATACCCTAGGTACACCATTGATAATAAATATTTTTTCACAGATAAAGACAGGTTGTTCACCCTCTCCAAGGTAGGGAGAACGAGAGGGAACTCTAAAGATGAAAGGAGATAGATTCTGTACAAACATAAGGAAATTCTTCTTCACTCAGAGAGTGGTGGAAAACTGGAACGCTCTCCCGGAGTCTGTCATAGGGGAAAACACCCTCCAGGGATTCAAGACAAAGTTAGACAAGTTCCTGCTGAACAAGGACGTACGCTGGTAGGGCGTTGGTCTTTGACCAAAAGGGCCGCTGCATGAGCGGACTGCTGGGCATGATGGACCACTGGTCTGACCCAGCAGCAGCACTTCTTATGTTCTTATGATTCAAGTATTTATATTCTGCCATTTTAGCATAGGTCAGGAAAAGAGGATATCCAAACTAAGGTAAAATCTAAAAACACAAAAGAAAAACCAGCAACAAAAGAAATTAAAAACCAACACCACACAATTTTTTTAAAAAGATAGGGGCCATAATCACTAATAAGCAAATATAACCAGCTGTGAAAAAAGGAAGGAAAAATTATGTTCTTACCTGTTAATTTTCTTTCCTTTAGGAGCAGCAGATGAATCCAGAGACTAGTGGGATAGCTCACATCGACCAGCAGGTGGAGATAGAGAAACTGATTAACAGGTGGTCTTATAGACTGGCATTCCTCCTGTACATTCAGTTATGCTCCTTGCCCAAGCATCCCGAGATAGGAGAATGAGCATCCAAAAAACTTCTTTCCTGTAGCGAATCTCAAATAGTAAACTATAGAACACAACTACCAACAATAACCCAACTGAAACACACCACACAGAATACCGACAGATCGTTCATAGTTAGGGTGGGGCTCTGGATTCATCTGCTGCTCCTAAAGGAAAGAAAATTAACAGGTAAGAACATAATTTTTCCTTCCTTAGCACAGCAGCAGATGAATCCAGAGACTAGTGGGATGTAGCAAAGCAAAACTCAAACCGGGTGGGAAGCTAACGCCGCCTCCGCAATAACCGAAGCGCCAAAACCAGCCTCCGCACGGGCCGCCACATCCAACCGGTAATGTTTCGAAAAGGTATTCCCAGAAGACCAAGTAGCCGCGCGGCAAATCTCCTCTAAGGAAAGTCCTCCGGACTCCGCCCAAGACGTAACCAACACTCGAGTCGAATGAGCACGAAGCTGCTCCGGTAACCGCTTCCCCGCTATCAAATAAGCCGAAGCAATTGTTTCTCTGACCCAACGAGCAATGGAAGTCTTAGATGCCGCCATACCTTTGTTCTTGCCCACGAACAACACGAACAGGTGGTCCGACCTACGAAAGTCGTTAGTCACCCCCAAATAATGCAGAACAATCCTGCACACATCCAGGAAACGCAACGACAAGAAGCACTCTCCCCAATCCTCCCGCCGAAAAGCCGGGAGGAATAAACACTGGTTCACATGAAAGGAAGAAACCACCTTAGGCAGAAAGGACGGCACCGTCCGAACAGACACCCAACATCCGAAATGTGCAAAAAAGGATCCCTGCAAGACAGCACCTGCAACTCTGACACCCGTCTGGCTGAAGCCATAGCCACCAAAAACACCGTTTTCAAGGTGACATCTTTCAGAGTAGCAGTAGATAAAGGCTCAAACGGTGCCGCCCGCAAACCCCCAAGTACAAGTTTAAGACTCCACGCGGGACAGGTTCGTTTGACAGGAGGCCGAATATGGTGAACCCCCTTGAGGAATCGACGCGAGCGCAGAACGAGAGACCCGGCCCCTGTAACAAGCAATGGCCGCCACCTGAACCTTCAGGAAATTATAGGCCAATCCTTTAGCTACGCCCTCCTGCAGAAAGGAAAGAATAGCCGACAGAGACGCCTGGAAGGGCGAAATACCCTGCCCCCTACACCAAGACTCAAAAACTCTCCAGACTCTAGCATAGGAGGCAGAGGTAGAAATCTTTTTGGCTTGAAGAAGAGTGGAAATAACCTGTTCCGAATAGCCCCTATGTCTCAGCCGCGACCGTTCAAGAGCCAGGCCGTAAGACCAAAGTGGGACGGATTTTCCATGGAGATCGGACCCTGAGCCAGTAAGTCCGAAGTCACCGGGAACGTCAGCCGATCGCCCGCCGACAGTTGAATCAGGTCCACGTACCACGGCCGACGCAGCCAATCCGGAGCCACCAGGATCACCCTGCCCTGAAAGAGAGAGATGCGGTGCAACACCCGACCTATCATCGGCCAAGGAGGAAATACATACAGAAGGCAACCCGGAGGCCACGGGAGGGCTAACGCGTCCACCCCCTCCGACTCCTGTTCCTTGCGTCTGTTGAAGAATCGAGGAAGCTTTGCATTGCAGTATGAGACCATGAGATCCATCTCCGGGAGACCCCACCACAGGACCAGCAGATCGAACGCCTGAGTGGACAGCTCCCATTCGCCTGGATCGAGAAGATTTCTGCTGAGAAAGTCCGCCTGAACGTTTTCGTGACCCGCAATGTGTGTCGCCGAGAGAAGAGGAACATGCACCTCCGCCCATCGAAACAGAACCATCGCCTCGTCGGCCAACTGAAGACTCTGGGTACCCCCCTGGCGATTGATACACGCCACCGCCGTGACACTGTCCGAAAAGACCCTGGTCGGATGGTCCTGAACCATGGACTGAAATGCCAGAAGCGCAAGCCTGATCGCCCTCAACTCCAGCATATTGATCGACCACTGGGCCTCCTCCGGGGACCAAATTCCCTGCGCCGAGGCTTGAAGGCACTGTGCTCCCCAGCCCAGAAGACTGGTGTCCGTCGTAATTACGACCCAATCTGGCATCGCAAGTGGCATGCCCCGGAACAGATTGACCTCACTGAGCCACCACTGCATGCTGCGGGACGCCTGAGGACTCCACTGGAGATGCCGATTGTAGTCCTGAGACACCGGGGACCACCGGGAAAGAAGAGACTTCTGTAACGGCCTCATGTGGAACCGAGCCCAGGGCACCACCTCCAGAGCCGCCACCATCGAGCCCAGAACCTGTACATAATCCCAAACTCGAGGCCTGGGTGACCGAAGAAGCAGACGAACCTGAGACTGCAACTTCTCTCCCCGGTCCCGGGGCAGAAACACCTTCCCCAGACAAGTGTCGAACCTCACTCCCAGATGTTCCAATGACTGGGACGGGGACAGAGAGCTCTTGGGAAAGTTGATGATCCACCCCAAGGACTGAAGGAGAGTAACCGAAAGACTCTCCTGCTTGGAAGAGGCGCGGATCAACCAGTCGTCCAAGTAAGGGTGCACACGAATTCCCTCTTTGCGCAGAAATGCTGCCACCACCACCATCACCTTTGAAAAGGTGCGGGGAGCCGTGGCAAGACCAAAGGGCATCGCCCGAAATTGATAATGCTGGCCTAGGATCGCAAACCGAAGAAACCTCTGATGCAGATGCCAGATCGGAATATGGAGGTACGCCTCCTTGAGATTGAGGGACGTGAGAAACTCCCCAGGTTGAACCGCTGCAATAACTGAGCGAATAGTCTCCATACAGAAATGGCGAGCCCTGAGAAATTTGTTGACCCTCTTGAGATCCAGCACAGGTCTGACCGACCCCCCTTTTTTGGGCACAATGAAGTAAATGGAATACCTGCCGAGACCTACCGCCCCCAGATCCAGAAGCACTTGAAGAGTTAGGTGGACCGAGGCTCCCTTGGCCGCCCCGTGGCACGGGGATACCAAGAAAGAATCGGCGATGGGAGAGGAAAACTCTAACTTGTAATCGTCTCGAATAATGTCCAAAACCCACTGATCTGACGTTATCTTGGCCCACTCCGCCAGAAAGGCAGACAGCCGCCCCCCCAAGGGAATGGCGGAGGGAGCCAAGATCCCGTCATTGTGGAGTGCGATTTGCTGGAGCACGGGCTGGCTGAACTGATGTGGGTTTCGCTGTACGAAAGGAACTCTTTTGTGGAAACCTAGGTCTTGAAGTAGAGAAGGAACCGTAAGCGGGCTTACCTGGCCTATATCTCTTAACATCCCAGAAGCGTGGTCTGGCAGCCGACGACTTCAAAGAGGGTCGAGGCCTGTCCTCCGGTAAGCGCTGCGTTTTGGTATCGCCAAAATCCTTCACCAATTTGTCCAAATCCTCCCCAAACAACAAACGGCCCTTAAAAGGGAGTTTCACGAGCCGAAGCTTGGACGCCGCATCAGCCGCCCAATTACGGAGCCACAAAGATCTGCGAGAAACAACCGAAAGAGACATCTGCTTGGCAGAAGCGCGAATAATATCATACAAGGCATCCGCCAAATATGCCAGACCAGACTCCAAATCAGCCAGTTCCGAGGGGACAGAACCCCCGGACTCCATCATATTATCTGCCATCAGCTGAGACCATTGCAGACATGCCCGCGCAGCATACGAACTGCAAACCGCGGCTTGCAAGGTGACCGCTGCCACTTCAAAGGACATCTTCAGCGAAGATTCAATCTTCCTATCCTGGACATCCTTCAGCGCAACACCCCCCTCCACTAGCAAGGTAGTCTTTTTGGTGACCGCGGCCACCAGCGCGTCAACCCTGGGCAACTTAAACTTCTCAAGTTCATTCGGAGCAATAGGATACAATTGCCGCATGGCTTTCGACACCCTTAGACTGGCCTCCGGCGTGTCCCATTTGTTCGCGATAAGCTCCTGCATGGCTTCATGCACCGGAAAGGATCTAGGTGGCTTTCGCGTCCCTGCCATAAGGGGGTTCGAGGACCCAGAAACCTGAGGATCCTCCTGCGAGATGTTCAATCCCTGCAATGCCTTAGAAATTAAAGAGGAAAGTTCTTCCCTGTGAAAAAGCCGGAGCGCGGAAGGATCATACAAGTCCCTACCCTGGGGCTCCTCCGCTTCCAAGTCCAGCACCTCACCTTCCTCCAGCGACTCAGGAAGAGTAATAGATAAGGGGGAGATGGGGTCAGGGTCCCCCTCGTCCGCGGCCGCCAGACTGCGTCTCTTCGCCGCCTGAGACTGCGTCGGAGGGGAAGTAGCATGAGAAGCAGCAGCACCAGCAGTAGTAGTAGTAGTAGTAGTGGAAGTAGAAGAAACAGGCAGCAAAGGAAAAGTTAAATGGACTGGCTGAGCAGGCTGAGAGCTATGCAAAACAAAAGCACGGTGCATCAGCATGATAAACTCCGGCGAAAACGAGCCCATGCCAAATCCCGCCGGCCCTGCCTGCCCCGTGCAGTGAAGCGAAACCGCGGTTTCCCCCAGCGCTCCCAGCAGCCGCCGAAGTCACTTCAGACGCAGGCGCACACTGAAGCATGGCCGACTCAACCGCGAGGGAAGAGGAGCTCGATCGCGCCTCTCCCGCGCGTGAAAATTCCAAATCATACTTCGGCAGGAATGAATCCTCTGCCGGCGCATCTGCACAACCGGCAGAGCACAGTCCCGATGGTGTTCTGTGCTTCCCACAGCACGAACACCGCTTCACAGCCTCTGCCGCCATTTTTTTTTTTTTTTTACAAACGGAGAAAGCCCGCTAAAACCGTCGATGCAGCCCTTCCATCAGACAAACACCCGGTACCGACCAAACTGCACCAGACACCCTCAAAACAGCAAAAAACACTCACCCAAATCCTCACAGCACAACAGCAAACGAGTTATGGCTGGCAGTTGCAACAAGAAGCTGACCAAAAGGAACAGCCCAGCACAGTATAGGGAGGCTCAATACAATTTTTTTTTTTTTTTACACTGGAAAGAAGAAAATGCAGAGCCCAAGTGAACCCCTCAATCTACAGGAGGGGAGGGTGGAGAAGGGACCTGGGGGGCCCAGGTGTAGCTCCCAAAGCCGGCACCGCTCAGCCAGGCACCCCTGTCTCTCTGAAGAGAACAAGTCTCAACAGAAGACTAGAAATTCACACAAAAAGCACCAGGCACAGCCAGAATCCAGGAGCTAGATGTATAGCTACGAACCCCTGCTGGGAGATAGAGCAAACTGAATGTACAGGAGGAATGCCAGTCTATAAGACCACCTGTTAATCAGTTTCTCTATCTCCACCTGCTGGTCGATGTGAGCTATCCCACTAGTCTCTGGATTCATCTGCTGCTGTGCTAAGGAATCAAGGTTTCAGGAGCTCCCTAAAAACTGAATGATCATGAATCTGTTGTGTTATATAACCCTGTTTATTAACAGCAGAAAAGTACCAAAATAATAATGAAAATCTTTAAGTGATGATTTCTATAGTACAAACCCACTGTTTCATGTTCTGTTGCAAAATGCAGAATCATCTCAGCCATGGGCATCGGAACAGGGTTGGCCAAAAGGGACATGGCCCCCCACCAAAAAATTAATGGCTGGTCGGATGAGATAGCTCTCCCACCTCCCCCCTGGCCACTCCCATTTTAAATCTTTGAGCAGCAGCAATGATCGAGTCTGCTGCCGTTGGCATTCCCCAGAAGTCATTCTGCTGTGTCCAGTTGCTGTAGAATGAAGACTTCCAGGCCAGGCCAACGGCAGCAGGCTCACTCGTTGCCACTGCCGAAAGATTTAAAATGAGAGGAGTCGGGGAACAGGTGGGGGAGCCAGGAGCTGGAAAAAGAGGTCTAGGGCAGAGCTTCCCCCCCCCCCAACAAAAAGTGTTCCGCTGCATATGATCTCAGCAAACAGGCCTGCAATCCGTTTCGCAATCTACTAGTTAAGTCTTAATTCAATGTAAAGTTTTCCAAGTTTCCAAGTTTTATTTGATATACCGCTTAAAAAGTTGTCTAAGAAGTGTACAGAGTCATAAACAGATAAAATCTGGGGGATGGACATAATTTAGACAACAACAGTCTTAAATGACATATTGAAACATGAGGGAGAAGGGGAGAAATACAATTTATAATAGGAGAGAAGAACAATAAAGGTCAAATACAGTAGGAAGAGGGTATGCTCTTCCTTCTTTCTGAAGTCTGAGGATTACTCATCATAAGCATCCTTAAATAGGAAGGTCTTTAGATTTACTTTAAATTATATCAAAAATATCTCCTGCCAAGTCTAACAAACCTTCAGACTATCGAGTAAATTCTGCATAAAGACATATGCCAAACACTGGACTGATCCAATACAGTTGTAGCATGAGGCACTTATATTTTGTTAAACCAGACTTTGACAAATTTTCTTTTGATTAGGAGCCAGCTGAGATCTTTCCTTTTACTCACTTCCCCAAACTTCCCCCACTCCGAGTTATCTACTGCACAGGTCAAAGCAGATTATATCATTAAAGATACAGATAGCAGAGACAAGGCAGAATATCAACTTCTTACTAACCATAAACCATAACAAGTTGAAGAGTGAGGGAAAAGGGGGAATCTCTTCTGAAGTCAGTTCCCTTAGGGTCGAATTTACTAAGGCTGGTTTTCTATTCTGTATCCAAGGGAAAAGAAAATTTAGTAAATCAGATCCATATTATACCCCTACTGGTCATTGGTAGAAATTCAGAGCCAGCAGCCTCCTCTCCAACTAGTCTCTTTTTCCCTCACCCTATCCAATCATTGCTCAATCTCTCTCTTTTCAGCCTGTTCTTTACCACCAGTCTTCCTCTCCTATCCCACCATCTTCAACTTCTAATTCTCACCCCAGTTAGCTCCAACATCTCAAATGTCATGTCAGTCATGCCCCAGCCTCTATACCTGCCTCAGAAAACCAGGTCAACCACATCTCCAGCTTGGAAAATACTAAAAAGATTTGGGCTCTTCAGCTTGGAAAAGAAATGACTGAGGGAAGATATGATTGAAGTCTACAAAATCCTGAGTAGAGTAGAACGGGTACAAGTGAATTGATTTTTTACTCCATCAAAAATTACAAAGACTAGGGGACACTTGATGAAATACTTTTAAAACAAATAGGAAGAAATTTTTTCACTCAGAGAATAGTTAAGCTTCGGAATGCATTACCAGAGGCTGTGTTAAGAGCGGATAGCATAGCTGATTTTAAGAAAGGTTTGGACAATTTCCTGGAGGAAAAATCCATAGTCTGTTATTGAGAAAGACATGGGGGAAGCTACTGCTTGCCCTGAATCGGTAGCATGGAATATTGCTACTCCTTGGGTTTTGGTCAGGTACTAGTGAGAACGGGCTACTGGGCTTGATGGACCATTGGTCTGACCCAGTAAGGCTATTCTTATGTTCATCTCAGTAAGCCTGTTAGCCTCACCCTTATCGAGCTCCCTCACTGATCTTCAAGCTGCCATCCATGAAGCAAGATCTTTTGTCCTCTCTTCTGAAGCCAAAATCTATAAATTAATCTTTCACACATGGCTATTATTAATGGGCTGCTTTGAGTTAAGGAACATTTATATATACTCAATTATTCAGCCAAAATCTTCATAGGTCCTTATTTTCATGAATCCAACTGTTTCAATAAATTATTCATTTTTTCAAAACAATTCAGTGAAAAGTCACTTATCTATTCATTTAATCGTTGTGAGGATTACACCTCCTGACATGACCATGTTTCAAAATTTCTTCTTCAGGGACAAGAGTACTCACATAATTTAAATCACTTTGCTTCCAACTATTACTTCAGCTCAGTTATTGCTCTACAGCAGTTTTGATTTCCTTATTATAAAAATCTAAACAGGAATACCATGCTCTCTGCACCATGTACCTAAGTATGAGTCTGAATCAATAGGTCAAACTTTCAGAATATCCCTAATGAATATGCTTGAGAAAAAGAGTGCATAAAATGGAAGTAGTAGATTTGTAAATCTTGCATGCATATTCATTAAGGATATCCTGAAAACCTGACCTGTTGGCAGCTCCTGAGAACCAGAAGTGAAAACCAAGGGTCCAAGGGCTAGAGTTACTAATCTGCATTAACATATCTTATTACACTTTAATGCTTGCTTTTATTTAATGCAGGTTAAATCATCATCAATAGGGTTTATTTACCAATAGCACACATTAATGCAGGATGATTAATTTAGCTTTATGTTTGTACCTAAGGCAAAAAAGGGTTAAGTGACTTGGTTAGGTCACAAGGAGCAACAGTGGGAGAAATGGGATTTGAACACTGGCTTACACTCTACTGCTTTAGCCACTAGGCTATCTTTGCTTTCTCCCCAGTTCTCACACCAACTTCATTATCCATCCCTTCTTTCTACTGGACCATGTTGACTCTATTAAAATCCTAACCTTCCATGTTGACTCTATTAAAAAACCTAACCTTCCATAACCATATAAGTTCTGTAATTAAATCATGTTTTTTCAAGCTGCGCCTGATTCACTCAATCTCTAAATTCTTAGAACCAAAATCCATTAACAATATGGTACATTCATTAATGCAAAATTAAATTACTGTAATAGCTTATTTATAGGAGAACCCCAGAAAGAATTAAAATGTTTACAAATAATTCAAAATGCCGCAATACAATTAATAACAAAATCTAGAAAATCCGACCATGTTACCCCCCTACTTCGAAATGCCCATTGGCTGCCAATTAATCAAAGAATGTCTTACAAAATCTCTCTCAACATTTAAAACAGTTCATTCTAAACTGCCCCAATTTATTGATAAATATCTTATCCCATATGACCCACCCCACAGTCTTAGATCATCTAATCATAAATTGCTGATGGTCCCCTCCCTTCATATAATAGGAACCAAAAGGCATGACTTTTTCTCAGTCGTAGTCCTCAATTTTGGAATACCCTACCAGCTCTTGTTAGAGAAGAAGCTAATCTCGAATGTTTCAAAAGCCTACTTAAGAGTCATTTATTTAAAGAAGCTTTTAACATTTGATTTAAATTTTACAGTATCCTTTTTAACTCCCTTAAGGAATTAAGCAGCAACGAGCCCTTTCCTTTTGTTTTTTTTTCCTTTGTCTTTTGTTCCTATCCAAATTGTATTTCTAACCCTATTTCCTTTTGTCTCCCGTCTGTCTGTCTCGTTTATTCCTTTTTAATGTGCCAATTATTAGTTGATGTTTCTTTGTAATTGCTTTCTTTTTGTAAGTATTAATGGTATTGTTAATGGCATTTTTATTATGTTCATGCTCTTTTTATATATATATATATATATTGTAAACTCGCTTAGAAATTAGATAAGCGATTAAATCAAATTTTAATAAAATCTTGAAACCTTATTTCTCTCCTTCCCTCCAGTCCTTTTTCCTTCACTTCACCTCAGTATTCTTCCCCTCTCTCGTTCTCATCCCCTTTATCTGATCCAGTAGCCTTCATGTTACACATGGGTATTAAGAGTTAAGACTCAAAAATGTGAGCTCTTAGTCTAGATTTGTATAGGACCAGAGAGAGAGAGAGAGAATAACATTGATTCAGAAGTCTATTCCAGGTGCAAGAGCATTTAAAGTAAGACATGAAATGGAAGGGTATAAAAAAGTGACCTATCTAATGAACAGAATTCTCAGGGAAAGGTATAGGGAAAGTTACTGCATAATGAATGTATTTTAAATATTTTTGAAGTCAGTAAGTGGAGTTTGAGCTGTATATGGAAATGGATAAGGAGCTAATTAAGTGAATTGAGGAGAGGGGTTGTATGAGTGTAGCGACACTGACAGAAGATAAATGGTACAGCAAAATTTTGAACAGATTGAAGGGAAGAGCGAATTTATTGGGAGACCTGTGAGAAGCAAGTTGAAAGTAATCTAAGCAGGACATAATGATAGTGTGGATAAAGGTTTTGGTAGCATGCTCATACAAAAAGGGACACATTTTGGTGATGTTATAAAAAAAAGGACAGGTCTTGACAGCTTAGTGCAGAGAAAGAAGATGACCCTAAGGTTATGAGTTGAGGCTGGAGTTTGGTATAATTTACAGAATGGGGTATATGGGCAGTAAGGATGTCCAGAGCAGAGACTAGTATTATAAGAAGAATTTGTCTCATTAACAGACTCATATAACAGAGGAGGAGAGGAGAGGAGAAACAGTGGTAGAGAGAATGCCATGGTCAATTTCCTAACGGTAACTGGATAAGACTGAAGGGAAGGGTGATTAGGGGTGAAAGTCATCAGATGATGGTCAGAGAAGGGAAGACAGATTATCATGCAGCTCTTGTATCTGAGAAATGCATATAGAGTGACAATGTTGAATATTTTAAAGAACAAATTTCTCTGTGAACTGTAGTAAAAGGTAAGATTTAAGAGATCCTTAATGGAATGTCTAAGAGCTTGAGAGGAAGCGTCATTTGCAAACATATTGAGCTCTGGTATGCAGCATAAACAGATGAGGTTTTGAAAGGTGATTGCACTCAAATGGCAGTGTGGCTTAAAATCTACAAACCTGATAAAAACCTCAGGAAATAGTGATGCCAAGTACTACTCCTGAAATTTTTAATTTGGAAAGTCTATGGGCTCCTTTTACTAAGCTGCGGTAGCGTTTTTAGCGTGCACTAACCCCCATGCTACACGGAAAAACTAATGCCAGCTCAATGGAGGCATTAGCGTCTAGCGCACGCTAAAACCGCTAGCGCAGATTAGTATAAGGAGCTCTATATCACTAAGACGAATAAAAAAATTTAATGTTTATGGCCTATTTTGTATGTTATTTTCCTCCTTATCTATATTTGTGGATAGGCAGCTTATAAGTAATTTTAAATAAAAATAAATAAATAATTGTACATTTCATTTAACTAATAATTAGCTTCTGTGTGCATATGTGTATCTTTAATAACTTGCAAAAGCCTATAGGTTTGAATTTGAGAAAGAAAGAGTTACTTGTAGGCTAATGGAAAGTTTGGAGTTTTGCAGTTTTTAGTGGTCCTTTTATATAGGAATATAATGGGTGTCTGAGCATTTTAGTGCACCTTAGTAAAAGGATCTCCTAAGTATGTTAAAGAAATTAGGGCTTCAGTTACGGTTTCTCATTAATTAGTCTTCTTATTTCTAATTTGTACATTAGTTTAATTTATACCCTTTTTATTGTATAAGACTAGTTTTAATTCAATAAAGGCAAGAACTTGCCATTTTTATTAGGGATTTGGGGTTTACAAACATTCTCAGCCATTTTACGTGTACTGCAAGAGAACAGTCCTTTTTAAATTGGTATAAGGTCCCCTTACTTGTCTAAATAGAATCTGGTGCTTAAATTAGGTATCGAACCAACTTGTAAAGTTGATCTGCACTACTGAGTTTAGGCATTATGGGCTCCGGTGTGTGCAGTAAAACCTGTAGCGCACCTTCGTAAAAACGAAGGTGCGCTACAGGTTTTACCGCACACACCGGATTAGCGTGCGCTAGCCAAAAATCTACCGCCTGCTCAAAAGGAGGTGGTAGCGGCTAGCGCATGTGGCATTTTAGCGCACGCTATTCCGCGTGTTAAGGCCCAAGCGCGCCTTTGTAAAAAGAGCCGCATGTATATGAAAGGTTCAAATAGTTCTGAGTTTGGTCTTCATCATGAAATTTAATGGGAACTTTTCATAACTGATCAAAACATTTTTAGAATATTTACAAAAATGAGTTCTTTTTGCTCATCTGCCTGGACAAGGTTGTGTGACCATTTATAAACATTTGGGTCTACACAGCCAAACACTGTCCAACAAACAGTCTACAAAGATTATCCCATAAAGCAAACCAAAGTATCAATGCAGAAAGACCACGACTAATATCTCACCATCTCTAGGCCTCTCTAATCATCACATATAAATACCACCTCTTCCCTATAAAATATAGCCTGAATTGGTTTACAAATCATATGGGGGACCTTTTACTAAGCTGTAATAAAAATGGCTTGTGCTTTTTTTAGTCTGTGGATTTACCCATATGCTGAGGCCACTATTAACATAGCTGTAAAATGGATAATCTTCCATATTTCCTATTAAAAACCAAGTGCTAATTTCTCTGTTAGTGTGTGGCCATTACTGCCACCTATTTACCACTAATTGGATAGCAAACAGCGATGTAGCTGCGTTGATTAGCAAAGAGCATGCCTATTCTCTGCTTCCAAACATGCCCATGCTATAAAATAAAACCAATTTTTTAGCACATGGGTAGCCTGCACCAATTCTAAAAATACTGTGGGACATCTAGACACACCCATTGTAGTAGTGTGAAATTTAACCTGTGGTAAGCATGTGTTAATGCTTACCACAGCTTAGTAAAAGGGCCTCATAGTTAATTAAAAAGCCCAAAAAAATCCACCCCAATCAAATACAACTAAGCCTCTTGATAAAATTTGTGAAACAAAAATTTCTATAACCCCCCCTTTTTACAAAGCCACAGTAGTGGCTGCCACCCAACAAACACTACGATGCCAATTAAATCCCTATGGGCATCGGAGCAATTACCACAGTAGCAGCCGCTACCGTGGCTTTGTAAAAGGAGCCCTAAATTTCTCCGATACTGAAGATAAGAATCAAAGTTCTTGACAGACCCAAGAAGAGTGTTCTAAGCTGAAGCTGCCCTATATAAGAACGGTTGCTCCATAGCTTTCTTAAAACAAATAGACTATGGACTCCTTTTACAAAGGTGTGTTAGTGTTTTTAAGTTTCAAGTTTCAAGTTTATTAGGTTTTTTATATACCGCCTATCCAGGTTATCTAAGCGGTTTTACAATCAGGTACTCAAGCATTTTTAGCGCATGCACTGGATTAGCGCACGGTACCCAAAAAACTACTGCCTGCTCAAGAGGAGGCAGTAGCGGCTAGTGCGTGCGGCATTTTAGTGCACGCTATTCCGCACATTAAGGCCCTAAAACGCCTTTGTAAAAGGAGCCCTTAAAGAAGGAAAAGATCAACATGTGAACTCAACTTTGCCTTTGGGTCAGCTTTCCTGTGGTGGGAGCCAATGAAGTTTCACAAATACAAATTATCCCACTTTGAAGTGTCAAATATGGGAAAAGAGGGTAAAAGGTCTCAGAAACCCGCTTGATTTAACACATAAATGTGTAGTATCAAGACTAGGTGGGTTAGAGTCTCAATCATTGACCCTAATCTCCACCTCCTCCCCATTGTTTTACTTAAATGTTACTGTAATCAATATATTATGTACTCCAATTTTTCAAAGAATTTATAACGAAATATTTTCACTTATCTTTAATGTGTAGAGTCACTAGCCTGCCCCGACAGGACCCGTTTCGCCATGAAATGGCTTTGTCAAGGATTCTAAGGACACTATTTTAGGCAGCATTAAAGTGCAAAGCCAAAACTACAAACAAAAGATTAGCTTTTAGTAAAGTAAGTGGCCATGTGAAGAAATAGTGAAGGCAACAAATTAAATTTTACTTGGATCAATGGCAACCAATGCGTTATAGACAAGAACATTTAAATGACAGTGGGAGATGTTAAACACTTACTGTGGGCTTTACTTTCACAATGTAAAAATCCCGCAATAAGTGCCCATGAAAGGCTGGAGTGGAATCTGGGAGACAGGCAATGGCAGCTATTATATAATAGGTAACCATGTCATAATTGTCATAACTTCTGGTAGAATGGCTACACTGAGGGAGGAGTAGCCCAGTGGTTAGAGCTACAGTCTCAGCACCCTGAGGTTGTGGGTTCAAGCCCAGCCCTGTCCTTCCTCATTTAGCCCCTGGGCAAGTCACCTAATCCTCCATTGCCCCAAGTACGTTAGGTATATTATGACCCCACCTGAATGTAAAAACTGCTTAGATAACCTCCACTGTTAGACAGTATATTAAAAAATAACTACCTTAACCCTCATGAGGTGGTGTTAAATGCAGCTATGCTACTGACCAGTAGTGCAGCAGCTGTCCATCGACAGTCTAATTAAAAAAAAACAACTCCAGTTGCCATGATCACCATATCTACCCCCCTCCTCAACCTTATTCACCTCCATCAGATTATCCCAAACCAAGGGCTCCTTTTGTCACGCTGCACTAGCGGTTTAACGTGCGTAATAGCGTGCGTTACACTGCTGGCTGCGCTAGCCGTTACCGCCTCCTCTTGAGCAGGCGGTAGTTTTTAGGCCAGTGCAGGGGTTAGCGCCTGATGAAAAGTCACGCGCGTTAACCCCGCTAGCGTGGCTTGATAAAAGAAGCCCCAAATCCCTCCCAATCAAGCTCCCCCAAGAGTAAAAATCTTCCCAGCAAACATAGCTATATACCTGACTCCTCCCCTTGGACCATCACAGGATTCACTCAGGGGTTGTCCTGGTAGTCTAGTGCTCTCACTCTGTGCAAGCTTTGGAAATCAAAATGTTGCTTAGTACCATTAGGCTACTACTAGGGGTAGTATCATTAAGGGTCAGCCTGCCATATAAAGTAATTGCCAGGTTATCAGATCAGAAGGGGAGGTAAGGATTGAAGAGGGAGACTGGAGCGGGGGAACACTGTATGGGGGGGGGGGCAGGAGTAAAAGGTGCAGCTGTGTATCTTTTTTGAGGACCAGTGGATCACATTACAATACATGATTCTTCAGTCTGCCAAGGAATGTAATGCAGGCCCATTTGGCAAGTGTCTGCCCTTTCTGGTAATTGCAGGGCACATGTTGCCACATCGGCATTTATCACACCTTAAGATTTGCACTTTAAGAAACAGGCCCTAGTGTTACCTATGCAATATACTTGATTTTCTTTCCTGCATACATAAATGGCTTGTTGCATGTTCTGTAGAAACTACAATAATACTATAAAATGTAGCCCTCTCTAAATAAAACTATGCATTTATTTTCATACTACAATTCCTATCCATTATGTGAGGGCTGAGGCAGATGAATTTGAAGGTTGCTTTCACCTATATAGGTCATTGGTGAGGCCACACTTGGAGTATTGTGTTCAGTTTTGGAGGCAGTATCTGGTGAAGGATATAAAAAAAAGACTTGAACCGGGCCAGAGAAAGGCGATGAAAATGGTAAGGGGTTTGAACAAAAAGAAGTATGAGAAGAGACTGGAAGACCAAAATATGTATACTCTGGAGGAAAGAAAGGACAGGGGAGATATGATACAGATACTTGAAAGGTATTCATATAGAACCAAATCTTTTCCAGAGAAAAGAAAATGGTAAAACTAGAGGGCATAATTTGAGGTTATAGGGAGGAAGACTCAGGAGCAATGTTAGGAAATTCTTTTTTCACAGAGAGTGTGGTAGATGCCTGGAATGCCTTCCCAAGGGAAAATGGTGATGGAATTCAAAAAAAGTGTGGGATAAACAGAGGATCTATATCTCGGCATAACAAAGACCTGCCTTCAAAGACTCCAACTGATACAAAATACCGCTGCAAAATTAATCTTTGGACAAAGTAAATCTGACCATGTGTCTCCTTTGCTTTTAAACCTTCACTGGCTCCCGGTCCATCTCAGGATTCACTTTAAATGTGCATATATATTACTTTTAAAATTCTATATGGTATCTTTAGCCCTCTTATCCCTTTATTATGGAATGCTTATAGATTCTCCTATGCAAGAGGCACCCAACAATTCAAACTCTCCCTCACTTCGGTGAAAGGAATCCAAGAAATCAAGAATTTCAGTCAATCCTTGGTTTTTAAATTTTCTCAACTATGGAATGAACTTCCTCTTATCTTAAGGTGTCCTGATCCTTTTGAACTTTTTGCAAATCTTTAAAAAATATTTTATTTGCCAAACACTTCAGAAATCAGTCACATTAATATCTTCTTACCGTTACTTTTTTGCATTTCTTTTAGTTACTGTTAACCGAGTCGAGCTCCATTTTGGTTGAAGACCCGGTATACAAAGTTAAGTTTTAGTTTAGTTTAGAAGTATGTATAAGAACTAAGGCCAGTATTGGACAGACTTGCACAGTCTGTGTCCCATATATGGTGATGGGCTGGGAAGGGCATCAATGGGAACTCCACTAACTTGGAACATGAGGAGATTAGCGGCCAGATTTTTAAGGTAGATATCTTGCAAACAATGGGATGGTTGGATTGGCTGAAGTGAGCTTGGACGGCAACGTCAGCATTTGGAACCTAGGACAATACCAGCTGGACTTTACAGTCTATGGCCCAGAAATATCAAAGAAGAGACAAGTTAATTTAATCATGTATTTTTAATGGGTATAACTGATGGGCAGACTGGATGGTCTGTTCTAGTCTTTATCTGCCGTCATTTACTATGTTACCTAGATGTCATTTAACAATTCTAAAATAACACATCCAGAAAGCTATAGTACAAGACAGAACATGGAAAAATACTTTTACTGTACTTGAATAGCATACCTGTAATTATTGTTGAAAATTAACCTTCAGCAGAATTAACTGGGTATTAAAATCAGAACTAATTATATAATTAGAACTCTTTTTCACTGATGAAAAGTGCTATTTATTTTTTGAGCCTCTGAGCTATTTGCAGATCAGCCTTTAGCTAGTAGAACTCATTCATTCATTGGTGTAAATGGCACTACTTTTTTCCAGTGTTATGTACAAAAAGTACAAAATTCATATTATAAAAACTGAAATTACATGTTGCACACTATTTGTTACAGCATAACTGGGTCAAAATAAACCACCTTATAGACTACTGTATTGCGTTTGTATTTACCGCCGACAGTGCACCGTACTATAACTAAGAGAAAGAATGACAACCCACCTCTCAATTAAGTGCTCATCACTATCTGGAAACAAAAATACAGTACAGTATACGTATTTTTGTTTTCCTAATCTTAAATGTTCAAATGAATTCTAATTCTAATATGACATAAACTGATTGTTATTACTTACTGTGTCTCCTGCCATTTATAAGCTTCATTTAAATCTCTTAAGTCACACAACAAGGAACAAGAAGCAACCAGCTGATCGATCGACTGCTACTTCAGATATCTTTGGAAAGAGATAATCCAAGCAATGCTCTGTGGATCTACATTCTAAACTTATACTACTTTGATGCTCTTCTGGCCAAAGTCACATTCACATTTTTTTTTCTGGATGTTAATTGCGAAATGGCTGAGAATGCTAGACTTGTGCACACAGTAGTTACTACCGGCCCACCAAAGCTACAGAAAGCATGCTTTTCTCACTCCCATTGGATGATCACTGACCGAGCCCACATGGTGTCAGGGGGAGTGTCAGAACAAGAGACCGTCTTATTGGCTGTGACCTGCTTGGTATTTAACCACCAGTTACTAGAGCTTGTCAGACTATACACCAAATGACCCGGTATTCACCAATCCATGATTGCGATCTACAAATAGCGAGCATCTATACAAATAAACTAAAACCAATGCACTAGTTCATTTTAGTCTCGCTCATATTTTTTCTGCTGCCCGTGTAAATAAAGAAGCTTCAGAAACAGAACTGTGGTATCCTAAAGCCTCTCCATCCCCAAGCTAATATTGGGCAAAAACCACTCGCTCAGAATAAAGAAGAGGTCACTTATTAAATTGGAGGTATATTTAGCACATAGTGGAGACGTAAACTTCGGGAAAGGGGTGAGCTACCCGGTGTCCCAAAAAGCTCACAAGTACATATAGCACCGGAAAATACTTGCATCTCCGGTGCTAATGAGACTGCAAATCTGCGAGAGGATACTGCAGCATTGCCAATAGAGCGAGCGGTTTTCCTATCAAATGAGGCTCCTCTTCTTTTTTTTTTTTTTTTTTTTTTACCTCGCTGTCGTTTACAATGAGCCACAGTTCCCCCTCCTCTCTCTCTCCTTGCTTCTGCATTCAGCTCCCACCAATACTGCAAAAAGAGAATGTGGAGCAAAGGCAGCCCTCTTCAGCGCATGCGCATCAAAATGGACTATTGCCTGCCTTGAAAAGCAGCCAGTGCTGCTTCCGTTTCCGTAGTCACGGCTACTGCGCCTGCTCCTTGTTGGATTCCCTCCCCCGTCCCGCTAAAAACAAACAAACAAAAAACGTGGGACATGTAATTTTAGGGGTGAAGCTACTTGTAGGTTCTACTTTAAGCTTCTTTTACAAAGCCGCGATAATCGTTCCAATGCCAATAGGGATTTAATTGGCGTCGGAGCGTTTGCCGCGCGGCTTTGTAAAAAAAAAAAAAAAAAAAAAAGGGGGGGGGGGAATAGTTATTAAAGAGTGGAGAAAAGATCTGAGACTGCTGTTCCATAAACTGAGACTTTCTGCTGCAGCTTGCATGTAAGATAACCATGCAGATGTGGAGGCAGCCTTGGAGTAACCATTAAGCAAAATAAACAAGTGCTTAGGGCACCAAGGGAAGTGGGGGGTACAACAAGAATTTTTTACTATCATGCTTTTAACTCTTCCAAATGCCAAACCCATAGGTGTTGGAATAGGGGAAGGGGGCCATGCCCCCCCAAAAAAAATTGGGAGTAGGACTTCTTGTGCAGCTCACAGCTCCCCACCAGGATCCAAAGCCCCCCTCACTTCATACAAGAAGGGCACCGATACATGTAGTGATTCTCCAGCGCTGCCAGGGTCCTCTCTGCACTGTTCTGCTGCAGTCCATCCCCCCTCTGAAGTAACTTTTTGGCCAGACTGGCAAAGGAACCTGGTGGAGAAGGCTACAGGCAGTGCTAGAGAACGGAGAGTAGTGCTGCCCGATTCACTTCGGTGAATCAATTCGAATCCATTTGTTGTCTGAAAAAATCAGACTCACCCATTCAATGACCAAAACGTCATCTCTGGTGAGACCTGACATATCTCCAGGCTTTTCTAAAGCAGCAGCAGGGACTGTTCAGCAGAGACAAAGCTCTGAACGGGCTGCTGATGGCTTGCCCCACCAGGGCCTTCCCTCTGCTGCTGTTACTGATGACGTTGATGATGACTCAGCAGAGGGAAGCCCTGGTGAGTTAAGCTGCAATCAGCCTGTTCACAGCACTGCCTCTTCAAGACCAGCCATTGCTGCTTTGGGAGGCCCAGAGGTATGTCAGGTTTCACAGTGGGAGAATGGTTGGGGTGCTGCCGCACAGGGGGATGGGAGACAGGGAGGAAAGGAAAATTGCTGCACAGGGGGATGTGGCTTAGACCCAACTGTTTATGTGAACTGTGATTTGGCATGTGCAGAATTCCACCAGGGGTTGTTGGGTTATCCCTTAGGCATTAGTTCAGCTGGCCTTAATCCTACTTTGCTATGGTCATATGTAGAAGGTGCAGATGCAGGCAGGGCAGGATTAACCAATAGGCCAAGTAGGCACGTGCCTAGGGCCTGATGAAGGAGGGCATCAACATTGTTTTTTCCAAACGGTGATGGGCCCCTCCAGCATCGATTGGCAACGCAGGCCCCCCCGATCGGCAATGCGGGCCTCACCCCGATCAGTAACGCCCCCCCCCCCCATCGACGGAAAGTAAGACAAGCAAGCAATGTGGGTAAGAAAGGCAACAAGAACTGTAATTGTGCAAGCGGTGCTGTTTGCCCAAAGCTTCCCTCTGATGCAGCTTCCTGTTTCCGTCTGGGCGCATGGTGGGGTGGGGTGGGGCGAGGCAGGGGGCCCAGTGTACTTGTGTGCCTAGAGGCCCTCGATGAATTAATCCTGCCCTGGATGCTCAGAGGTGGAGTACAGGAGAGGAAGTAAATATAAGATACCAATGTTTCAGGACATACACCACAGAGTCTGTCTAGCATTAGGTTCTCCAATTACTGAAGCTATCATTCAGAGACCCACTCTAGCCTATCCAAATCTGTTCAGCTATGATCAAGGTACTGATGGTAGAAATCTGCCCAGCACTGGCCTTTCTTCCTAATTACTGAAGTTCCCATCTAAGCACTGCTAAGTTTGTTTGGTTCCATTCTTTCTATACAGGATTTCTTTGTGTTTATCCCACACCTTTTCTAATTCCATTGCCATTTTCATCACCACCTCCTGCGGGAGTGCATTTCAGATATCTTGCACCTTCTTGAAAAAGTACTTCCTGACATTATTCCTGAGTTGGCCCCATGCAGCCTAAAATTAATGTCCACTAGTTCTACCACCTTCCTGTGTTTGTAAAAGGTTTGCTTATAGATTAATATCTTTCAAATATTTGAATGTCTATATCATATCACCCTGTCTCTCCTTTCCTCCAGAGTATACATCAAGTCTCTCCTTAAATGTCTTGTGGTGCAAACCCCATACCACTTTTATCGCTTTTCTGAACCGCTTCAGATCTTTTTATATCCTTAGCAAGATACTGTAGGACCTCAAAAATTTAACACATTAAACCAAGTAGGACCTCACCAATGATTTGTACAGGGGCATCAATACCTCCTTTCACTATGCAGCCCAACATCCTTCTGTCTGCGGCCACCGCCTTGTCACATTATTTCTTCACCTTGAGATCCTCAGACACTATCACCCTAAGATCCCTCCCTTAAGCTGTGCTTAGCAATCTCTCACTTTCTAGATAATACATCTTCTTTGGATTTCTGCACCCCAAATGCGTCACACTGCACGTCTTCGCATTACATTTTAACTGCCAGAACTTTGACCATTCTTCTAATTTTTGGAACATCCACTCTGTTTGTGATCTTTGTGTCATCCACAAAAAGGCAAACTTTCCTGCTAACCCTTCAGCAATGTCTCTCACAAATATAATAAACAGAATTGGCCTCCTGACTCCTGAGGCACTCCACTACAACTCTTTCTTTCATCCTAGTGAATTCCATTTACCACCACCCTCTATTGCCTGTCAGTCAACCAGTTTGCAATCAAGTTCACCACTTTGATTCCTAAGTTCAGCCCTGTCAGCTATTCATGAGTTTTCTGTGATGAATAATATCAAAGCCTTTGCTGAAATACAAGTAGATTAGATGTAGTGCATATCCAGTCAAAGAAATCAATCAGATTTGTTTGGCAGGATTTTTCTTTGGTAAAAGCATGTTGCCTCAGATCCTGAAATGCATTGGATTCTAGAAAGTGAACTATCTTTTCCTTTGGTAGTATCTCCATTATTTTCTCTACCACCATCATGAGGCTTGCCAGCCTGAACCGAAGGGAAGTATTTGTTTATCATTTTCATTTTGTTCTCATCGCTCTCCACATAGTTGTTCTCAGCATCTTTCAGCCTTACAATTCCATTTCTAACCTTTCTCCTTTCCCCAATATTTCTGAAAAAGGTATTACATAGTAACATAGTAACATAGTAGATGACGGCAGATAAAGATCCAAATGGTCCATCCAGTCTGCCCAACCTGATTCACTTTAATTTTTTTTTTTTTAATTATTTATTTTAATTTTTCTTCTTAGCTATTTCTGGGCAAGAATCCAAAGCTTTACCCGGTACTGTGCTTGGGTTCCAACTGCCAAAATCTCTGTTAAGACTTACTCCAGCCCATCTACACCCTCCCAGCCATTGAAGCCCTCCCCTGCCCATCCTCCACCAAACGGCCATACACAGACACAGACCGTGCAAGTCTGCCCAGTAACTGGCCTAGTTCAATATTTAATATTATTTTCTGATTCTAAATCTTCTGTGTTCATCCCACGCTTCTTTGAACTCAGTCACAGTTTTACTCTCCACCACCTCTCTCGGGAGCGCATTCCAGGCATCCACTACCCTCTCCGTAAAGTAGAATTTCCTAACATTGCCCCTGAATCTACCACCCCTCAACCTCAAATATTGTCACATCTTACTTCTTTAGCCATTTCTTCTTCCACCTGCATTTTTGCTAATTTATCTAGACATAGGCTGACAAAGGATGAATTATCAGCTTTGAATAAGGATCTGTCTTTTATACCAGTTCAACACATTCAGGTATTTGAGACAAAAATAGATATCGAGAGATTTTTTCCATATATTACATTTGAAGGAACATAAACATAAATAGATTTGATTGTTAGAGTTCATTTGTGATGGGTTCTACCTGGTCTATCTAGTTTGGGTTTTAACACGTTTAAAGAATTAGTAAGAAGAGATTTTAAGCATTTCTCTGAAGAAACTTCACCAACCATCTAACTGTACTATATCAGAAAGAAAGGGATTTCAAAGTTTACACAATAAGCTGGACATTTAGATCTGCTACATGGGCAAAGGCAGATTTATAGTAGGTCTAAATCTGGATGGCTATGAGAGAGAAATTAATAGTCAACTATCTATATCTACAGAATATATAGAACTAAGATCTGACCCTACTGATCAAACAAATTACTCAATATGTGTTAACATTTGACTCTTAGATCCTCTTTTTATTATGGACTTTTACTTTAGCACTGAAATATTTTTATCATGCTATTGTTAGAGAGGGCAAATTCTAAAAACCATTTAGCTACATACTACTACTATAAATGGTTAGTAATATATAGTAAGGTGAGGCAACATTTTAGATGAAGATCACCAACTTTACCTCCACCAAATTACATAAATGTAATGAAGGTTGAAGAAGAAACTAGAGAGGCTTCCTGGATTAGTTTTTCACTAGGAAACAAATGTACTCACCATTTTAAAAAGCCATACTAGTGGCAACGGCCCCAAAGTCCTTTAAATCCCTATGGGCTTCAGGACAGTTACTGCTGCGGCTCGCGCTAAACGGGTTTATAAAAGAGGCCTTTAAATGGGAAGGCTTGCAAAAAAAACATAACTAATTGCTTATTAAACATTTTTATGGAAAATTTTGCAAGTTGGGTTTCTTACATTTGCTAAAGTTTAGGACTCATTGGCAGAAATGGTTTCCCTTCCTTTCCTGTGGCTGTCAGCTTGAGAACTAGGTCACAATTTTGAGCTAAAAGAAGATTTACAGCCAAATTCAGTTTAACCTGGCCCTGCTCTGACCTTTGCAGTATCTGTTAAATTCAAACTATCACAAGCAGCTGGTAGTGTGCAGCCTTCTGTAACATACATACTTTTAGCAGGACTGCAAGGGAAAATATTTAGGATGGTACAAAAATAATCTATGTTGACTATATTTTCAGATTGATGCATGTTGGTTTCCACTGAACTTTCACCTGCAAGAAAAGGAGATGGAAATCCATGATTGTTTCCTTTGAAAATTATATATAGGATTGCACTTTGCATCTAGGAGGGAAGTTAGAAATACCGGTAAATACCGTATTTTTCGCTTCATAAGACACACTTTTTTCCACCCAAAATTGGGTGGAAATTTGGTTGCGTCTTATGAAGCGAAGGTAACTTTTTAAAAACACCCCTGCCCACATGTCGGGGATACGCTGGCTGACTGCTGCCCAGCTGCCTGCCTACCGCCGCTGCTCCCTGCTGGCCGCCACTGCGCTGCAACTCCAGGAAGGGAAGGGAAGGGAAGGGAAGGGCTAGCGTGCCGCGCCGGACACTGCCTTCCTCCCTCCCTACTGCGTTGAAACCTGCCTCCTCTGGCCTGGGACCATCACCACGCCGCCACTCAAAGAAGTGAAGGGAAGGGAAGGGACAGTTATGATGTCGGGCGAAGGCTTGTGGGCCGGTGATGTGCAATTGCTGCACGCTGGCCCTTCCCTTCTTTGAGTGGCGGTGCGGCGGCAGCGGATCCGGGCCAGAGGAAGAGGAATCGGCAGAGGGTAGGCAGGCTTCATCAGCATGGCAGAGAGGGAGGAAGACAGTGTCCGGCATGGCAGGAAGGACAAAGGCTTGGAAGGCAGTGAGGGGGAGGAGGCACGAACTCGGGACATGGGAGGGAGGGAGGTCGAAGGACAAAGGATGGAAGGCAGTGAGGAGGCAAGAACTCGGGACATGGGAGGGAGGGAGGTTGAAGGACAAGGCTGGAAGGCAGTGAGGAGGCACGAACTTGGGACATGGGAGGGAGGAAATAGAAAGGGACAATTGTTGGGCCTGAGTGAAGAAAGGAAGGAAGGAAGGAGACTCATGAAATCACCAGACAACAAAGGTAGGAAAAATGATTTTATTTTCAATTTAGTGATCAAAATGTGTCAGTTTTGATAATTTATATCTGCTGTGTATATTGTGTGTATATGAAAAATGAAAGGAACAGCCTGGCAGGGAAGCGGATACAAGGTGCAGAGCCTGGCAGGGAGTGAGGGGGGCTGGGTGCAGAGCCTGGTATATATTAGTACACAATTTGGTTCAGAATGTTTTTTTTCTGGTTTTCCCACTCCAAATCTACAGTGTGTCTTATGGTCCAGTGCGTCTTATGGAGCAAAAAATATGGGGTATTTCTGGTTTTCCTGAACTTAATGTTTACCCCCTAGTGGTGGAGTGGTGCAATTACCTCTAAATATAAATTGATGAAAAGGTCAGAGTATCTAGTGGGGTCCCCAAATAACTCCACTCAACCAAGTTCAACAAGAAAAAGAATAGTAAAATTTATTAAACAGAGACAAGAGCAGTGTTATGTAAGCTCTTCTAATGGGTACCAATTTGTATGGCTAGATGGTATTTAGCAGTTGGTAACTTTACAATGGTAACAGGATGTTAAAGTTGCCACTTAAAGTTGGTAGAAGTTCAAGTTAGATGCTATAAATTCAAACCCATTTCACACTAAAATGGTTAAGGGGCTGGAGGAGTTGTGGTACAGTGAGAGATTAGAGAAACTGGGCCTCTTTTCCCTTGAAAAGAGAAGACTGTCACTGAGAGGGGACATGATTGAAACCTTCAAGATAATGAAGGGAATAGACTTAGTAGATAAAGACAGGTTGTTCACCCTCTCCAAGGTAGGGAGAACGAGAGGGCACTCTCTAAAGTTAAAAGGGGATAGATTCCATACAAACGTAAGGAAGTTTTTTTTCACCCAGAGAGTGGTGGAAAACTGGAACGCTCTTCCGGAGGCTGTCGTAGGGGAAATCACCCTTCAAAGATTCAAGACAAAGTTAGATGAGTTCCTGCAGAACTGGAACGTATGCAGGTACGGCTGGTCTCGGTTAGGGCGTTGGTCTTTGACCTAGGGGTCACAATGGGAGCGGACTGCTGGGCACGATGGACCACTGGTCTGACCTAGCGGCAATTCTTATGTTCTTATGTTTATTTACACACAAAATTATCTCTTCATTCCCCTCAGTAATACAACTACTGGAACTAACAACCTGTAAAACACATAACATCAGATAAGTACAAGACTATTCCTCCTCACGTTTACGGTTTTAATTTTCTTCTCTAAAGTTTTGGTACTTTGTTCTCAAATTCTTCTATGTTTTTTCTTACCAGTGTCAACAAATTCACATTTAACTAGGATTCCTTCAGGTAAGTATACTCCAATGCACATTTACCAATAACTCAGTCGCTCTTTGGGTACCATGGTCCGTGTCTCCGCAGGCAGTTGGGATCAGCTCACCAATTCAGGAACTCAGGGGTACCTACAGACCTAACTTAAACAAATCAATAAAGCGAAACCCTAACTTCCGGTTCTCACTGTCTGTGAAGGGTAGAGGTTTCTGACAAAAGGGACCAAGTGGACTAACTAAATACAAAAGAAAAGAAAATATGCAAAGGGAGTTCCTATCTTTCTCTCCCCAACAGCAGCAACTTCTGAGCTCCTTCCCGTTCAGCTTTTCCCACTTGTCCTGTGCTAATTACAATTACTGACTGACTAACAATAAACTCAGAGGCAGGCTTTAATTGGAGTTCTTGGAAGCAAGCTTTAAATCAAACTTTGCAAAGGCAGGCTTTCACATAAAGGTTCTTGGAGGCAGGCCTTAAATAAAGTTCTCAGGGGGATGGGCTGCAGCTGCTTGGGGCTCACCTGGACTTTCTCCTCTCAGGGGCCTCATATGCAGCTCTCTTCTCTGCAAGTTTCTACTGCGGGCCAGTGAGGTAAATGCTCCAATGCTCATAGGAATTCTATGAGCGTCAGAGCATTTACTTTGCCGGCCCGCAGTAGAAACCTCTACTTCAGGTTTGTAAAAACCAGCATATATTAGGCAATAAGGGGCAAATTCTGTAAAGGACGTCTAGAAGTTAGGCGTCGTTTAGATCACAGTTCTTCAACCGCCGGTCCGCAGGAAATTTATGCCGGTTTGCGCAGGGCCGGCAAGATTGACTCCCTTCAATTTCCTGCCGGTCCGTACAGGGCCGGCAAGATCAACATCTGAAGTCTTCGCTGGGCCGGAGAGATATTGGGGAGCCTCCGACAGTGGCTTTCTCCCCTCTCTGTAGCTCTCCTTTACTTCCCAGCGAAGCGATTCACGAAGTCAGCCTCAGGGCTTTTGCTGAGTCGCGGCTGCCTTTGATGATGCAACTTCCTCTTTCCTCAGAGGCGGCGCGACCCAACAAAGGACCCGAGGCTGCCTTCCTGAATCACTGCGCTGAGAAGTAAGGAGAGCTGCTGGGAGGGGAGAAAGCCACTATTGGAGTCTGGGAAGCTGCTGGGCAAGGGGAAACAGGGACAGCTGCTACTGGAGAGGGAGAAGGAAAGATGCTGCTGGGAGGGGAGGATGGAAAGGAATCTGGGAAGCTGCTGGGCAAGGGAAAAAAGGGACATATGCTACTGGACCTGGAGGGAAGGAGAAGGAGAGATACTGCTGGGAGGGGAGGAGGGAAAGGAGTCTTGGAAGCTGCTAGGCAAGGGAAAAAAAAGGGACAGCTGCTATTGGAAAGGGAGAAGGAGAGATGCTGCTGAGAGGGGAGGAGGGAAAGGAGTCTGGGAAGCTGCTAGGCAAGGGAAAAAAGGGACAGCTGCTACTGGAAAGGGAGAAGGAGAGATGCTGCTGAGAGGGGAGGAGGGAAAGGAGTCTGGGAAGCTGCTGGGCAAGGGAAAAAAGGGACAGCTGCTACTGGAGAGGGAGAAGGAGAGATGATGCTGGGAGGGGAGGAGGGAAAGGAGTCTGGGAAGCTGCTGGGCAAAGGAAAAAAAGGGACAGCTGCTACTGGACCTGGAGGGAAGCTTGTGGGCAAGGGAAAAAAAGGGACAGCTGCTACTGGAGAGAGAGAAGGAGAGATGCTGCTGGGAGTGGAGGAAGAGAAGAGAATTACTGCTGGACAGGAGGAGGAGGGAAGGGAGAATGAAAAAAGGAAAGAAACAGCTGGCAGAGAGATTAGAGGAGGGGAAGGGGAGACACAGGCATGAGAAAGTAGAGAGATTGATGATAGGAAGGGGTCAGCAGAAAAATAAGCAGAGAGGGACAACGATGATAGATCTGGTGTAGGAGAGATAAAAATGAAGAGAGCAGTGAAGCTGGAATGAATCATGTAAAAAGGAGAGAGGGGGCACAAGCTGGATGGAAAGGGGAGAAGGGCATAGAAAGAAGACAGATACCATTTGGAAGGGGGAGAAGACAGACAGTGGATGGAAGGGGCAGATGCTGGATTGAAGAGACAGAGAGGGCAGACGCTGGAAGGAAGAGAGTGAAAAGAAGATTGAAAGCAGAAACCAGAGACGACAAAAGGTAGAAAAAAATAATTTTATTTCTATTTTGTGATTAGAATATATCAGATTTTAAATATATATCCTGCTAGAGCTGGTGTTAGACATAACTGGGGACTGCAAAATCCAGGCAGTGCTTCTTTAGCTTCCAGCTGGCTTAAGGCGCTCTCTGACCAGGGGGCAGTTGCCCTAGTTGCACTCCCCTAAAACTATTTCTGTCATGTGTGACTGCAGTATTCTGTTAGCATGATATTTCTGTGTAGCATTCTGTAATAATTTGGCTTGTTCAGTTTTCTTGATAGTAGAGGGGATATATGTGAAGGGGAGGGGAGACAGGGGTTTTGTTGATCCTTGCTCTGAATTATTTGTATTTATAAAATGACAATTGTACAGAATATTGTTTCTTTTTATAATTTAATAAAATACATTCAATATAAAATCATAACTGAGGTTTGTGTGGATGGGATCAGATGATTTGTGGGGACCGAGCTCACGGAGATGGGGCAGAAACGGGGTTTTTACATTTTAGTCCTAGTAGTTTGCCTGTCCACAAAATAATTCTTTTTTTTCTGCCGGTCCACAGGTGTAAAAAGGTTGAAGAACACTGATTTAGATGTCCAGCAGCAGAATGCACAGTGCGATTCTAGTAAGCATAGATGCACAATAGATAATCGTGCTTAGCAAATGTAAACGTCTATATAGTTAGGCATGCTTTATAGAATCGCCTTTTAGGTGTCGCATAGATGTTTTCACAATGTCTATAATGTTATCACATTTTAGTGTTATGATTTCATTAGAATGGTGATTTTATGCTGTTTTTTATATTAAAATTGTATGTAGTAAAATGGCATGCACAAGGCAGCCCAATTTTACAAAAGCACCACTATTATATTTTATCTTTGGCTACTTTATCTGTCCTGGTGGATACCTGACTATACTAGGGATTTGATCTATTGACCTGTGGAAGATGGAAGCAGTGCCTTTAACCACTGAGCCACATGTACTTCCTTTTAGGTAGGGGTTCCTTCCTTAGGAGATCATAGTCATCTCAGGGTAAAAATAAGTTTCCCTCTAGAACCTGGAAAGGGCAGAGTGCAAATGTAAATGGCAAAGTCCACAATCCATACTCTCTTATGAGACCAAAAAGAAACTGTTATAGTTAAGGTACTGAACATAAGAATTGCCTGCTGGGTCAGACCAGTGGTCCATCGTGCCCAGCAGGTCGCTTACACGACGGCCCTTAGATCAAAGACCAGTGCCCTAACTGAGACTAGCTTTACCTGCGTTCGTTCCAGTTCAGCAGGAACTTGTCTAAATTTGTCTTGAATCCCTGGAGGGTGTTTTCCCCTATAACAGCCTCCGGAAGAGCGTTCCAGTTTTCTACCACTTTCTGGGTGAAGAAGAACTTCCTTACATTTGTATGGAATCTATCCCCTTTTAACTTTAGAGAGTGCCCTCTCATTCTCTCTACCTTGGAGAGGGTGAACAACCTGTCTTTTTCTACTAAGTCTATTCCCTTCATTATCTTGAATGTTTCGATCATGTCCCTTCTCAGTCTCCTCTTTTCAAGGGAGAAGAGGCCCAGTTTCTCTAATAGCTCATTGTACGGCAACATCTCCAGCCCCTTAATCATTTTAGTTGCTCTTCTCTGGACCCTTTCGAGTAGTACCGTGTCCTTCTTCATGTATGGTGACCAGTGCTGGACGCAGTATTTCAGGTGAGGGCGTACCATGGCCCGGTACAGTGGCATGAAAACCTTCTCTGATCTGTTTGTGATCCCCTTCTTAATCATTCCTAGCATTCTGTTTGCTCTTTTTGCCGCACATTGCGCAGATGGCTTTATCGACTTGTCGACCAGTACTCCCAAGTCTGTTTCCTGGGGGGGGGGGGGGGGTCTCTCCAAGTACTGCACTGGACATCCTGTATTTGTGTATAAGATTTTTGTTATCGACATGCATCACCTTACACTTATCCACGTTAAACCACATTTGCCATGTCGCGGCCCATTTCTTAAGTGTGTTTATGTCACGTTGCAGGTCTTCGCAATTTTCCTGCGTCTTCACTACTCTTAATAACTTCGTATCGTCTGCAAATTTAATCACCTCACTATTCGTACCAATTTCCAGGTCGTTTATAAATATGTTGAAGAGCATGGGTCCAAGCACCGAACCCTGCGGCACTCCACTCGTGACGCTTTTCCAGTCCGAGTATTGTCCATTTACCCCCACTCTCATGAGTATTTCACCCTCAGTTCCATGGCTTGCAATTTTTTGAAGTAGTCGTTCATGCGGGACTTTGTCAAACACCTTCTGAAAATCCAGATATACAATGTTGACCAGGTCACCCTTGTCTATCTGCCTGTTTACTCCCTCGAAGAAGTGCAGTAAGTTCGTCAAGCAAGATCTTCCTTTGATGAAGCCATGCTGGCTGGTCCTCATCAGATCGTGTCTGTCAAGGTGATCAATGATGCGGTCCTTTATCAGCACCTCTACCATCTTTCCCGGTACCAAGGTCTGTAGTTTCCCAGATCTCCCCTCGAACCTTTCTTGAAGATAGGCGTAACATTCGCCACTTTCAATCTTCTGGAATCCTTCCTGATTTGAGTGACAGATTGGCTATTAGGTGAAGCAGTTCAGCTATAGCCCTTTTCAGTTCCTTGATAACCCTCAGACGGATGCCATCCAGTCCCAGGGATTTGTCGTTTTTAAGCCTATCAATTTGCCTGCATACCTCTTCTAGACTGACCTTCAACCCTGTCAGTTTCCTGTCTTCGTTTCCTGCGTATAGCCTGTTGGCTTCCGGTATGTTGTGTATATCTTCTTTGGTAAATACAGACACAAAAAATGTGTTCAGTTTGTCGGCGATGGCTTTGTCCTCCTTTAGCACTCCCTTTATTCCATGGTCATCCAACGGCCCTACCGCTTCTTTCGTGGGTCGTTTCCCCTTAATATATCAAAAGAACGGCTTTAAGTTTTTTGCCTCCTTGGCTATTTTTTTCCTCGTAGTCTCTTTTGGCCCCTCTTACCACCTTATGGCACCTGCTTTGGTGTTGTTTGTGCTTTTTCCAGTTTTCGTCCGTGGGGGTTGTGTGGATTTGAACCTATGACCTGTGGAAGATGGAAGAAGTGCCTTTAACCCATGACCTGTGGAAGATGGAAGAAGTGCCTTTAACCACTGAGCTATAGGAGTTTCATTTTAGGCAGGAGTTCCTTTTTTTTTGTGACATTCTGCCATCTAGGTGCATATTGATGATGTCACAATCATGTCAAGATTTTGCATCAGATGTCTACTTGCTCTGCGCCACAGCTATTGTGAGTAGGGTTTCTTTTCTAATTTTCTTAAACTTTGGGAATGAGGTTTAGTATGCAATACATTTTATCATGTGCTTTGCTTGAGCAATGCATTATTAAACTTAATTTTCCATTATTATCCAAGAGGAGTCCTCTTTACATCAAAATTAGGTTTAATATGCAAAACATATATATTTTTCATGTGCTTTGCTTAAGTAATGCATTATTAAACTTAATTTTCCATTATTATCCAAGAGGAGTCCTCTTTACATCAAAATTAGGTTTAATATGCAAAACATATATATTTTTCATGTGCTTTGCTTAAGTAATGCATTATTAAACATCTTTTTCCATTATTAAAGAGGAGGCCTCTATACCCCAAAAAATAGAAGCCCCGTTCACCTATATGCTGGCGCCTCTGGCATGCCAAAGTGACACCTAAGTTGCGCCAACATAATTCATGCCCAACTGATGCCCAAAAGTAGACCTGGTTTTGCAACGCCTACATTTTAGGCGAGAATGTAAACACGTTAGGACACTGAACGGCATGCAATTCTGTAAATGAACGTCCATATGAAAACCATGTCTATCCCGTAAGGCGCAGCTTTTTCCGATGGGCATCTATGAAATTGTGGATGCCTATTTTGTGAATTGCGCACAGCCTTTGGACATCTAACTTTCAATTATTACTTGTCCCTAATTGTTTTACTTTTACTGAAGTAAATTTCTTTAATGTATTTTTCACTGTACTTTTACTTAAGTATAAAATATATTTATTTATTTAAATATTTATATACCACTTATATCCTAAGTGGTTTACATTCAGGTACTTTATCATATTTCCCTATCTGTCCGGCATTTACTTTTATTTAAATACTTTGATGTAGTACTTTGAACAAAGAATTGCAGTAATACAGTCTCAATAGTATATATTAAAAAGCACAGTTTAAAAAAAAATCTAATTTGACTTGAATGTATTCAATGCAGAACCATAAAAGAAGCAGACACTATGGTGTCATGTGAATTTTTGAGTGTTAAAATGGGGTCATATTGTATGGGGGGCACGTATTCTGAACTGGTATGTGGGGCTGCATCTATATTGCTATTTTCTGGAGAGCGATCCTTAGATACTTGCAAGCATATTTTACAACAGTCCATTAATTTCCATCCAGGAGGTATTCTAATAAGACAGGTTTCTTCTTTGGCAATTAAGGGCAAATGTTTGAAACTTTCGGTATTAAAGGCTTGTATAGTGGGTAAGAAAAGTATTCTTCAATATTGGACTCAGGATATGATCCATCCTTTTGGCACTGGCAAAATAAATTGCATGAGTTACTGATGTTGGAGCTTAGGGACCTGCACCTCACTTTCAAGCGACAACAGCTCTTCTATTCCATTTGGGGCCCCTACGTACAAATATTACTCCCCATAGATTCGTAGTTATCTTTTAAATCAACTTGGGGACACTACTCTATACAACTGACGTACTGATGGAACATTTGACTTAGGATGGTGGTTCATTCCTGTTTTGTAACTTTATTCCCTGTAGTTGGAGAGTTAATATTTTTATTTGTAGTTTTGGGATGAAGGGGGGACTGGGGTAGGGATTTTAGGGCTTTTAGAGAACTGCTCTGGTTCTTTATCATGGGAGGTATAGAGTTTGGCCCTCTGAATAGGGTATATTGTCCTTGGTCCCTGTGAAGAGAACATTAACTGACCCTGGAGTAGATTTCTCTTTTTGGGGATTATCTTATTTATATTTTTGGGCTTCTTGTAGAATCCTTGGTTAGTTTTTGAGTCTGGGATACATAGAAGTGATTGGGTTATGCTTTTTCTTAAAACCTGCATGTATTATGGATAATTATTTTCTGTTACGTTATCTGCACAGTTTGGCGTTGTTTGCATTATAATGGCTTTTTGGATGTCCATATGCATTGACACATATTATCTAGGGAGGGATAGGAGGGATGGGGAAGGGTTAAAGACAGAATTAGAAGTTGAGTGTATAGTGAGACACAAACACTGTTAGATTTTTGTACAATTTGCATGGTTTATTGTATTCTGCATTCCAATAAAAAAGATTAATCATAAAAACATTGACAGCGGTGCTCAATACACGCTGACTATAGCCAGCCCCAACAGCCTCTTCTGCACATGTGATGTGTCTTATTAAAAAAAACAACCCAAAACTTACCAATAAAACAGGGGTTTTTATTGGATAAAACATTGGGACGCATTGAAGCAAACCACAATTTGTAAACATTAGCATAAACTCATATAAAAACATATCCCAAATCTCTAAGCCAATGTAACTAAAGGAGCAATAAAACCTGCTACTCTTTAGACAGTTTAGCTCAGGGGTCTCAAAGTCCTTCCTTGAGGGCCGCAATCCAGTCGGGTTTTCAGGATTTCCCCAATGAATATGCATGAGATCTATGTGCAGGCACTGCTTTCAATGCATATTCATTGGGGAAATCCTGAAAACCCGACTGGATTCCGGCCCTCAAGGAGGGACTTTGAGATCCCTGGTTTAGCTGTAAATAAATCTATATCCACATAGCACAACCTCAAGAGTATAGGATAACAAGTCCAAGTGTTACTCTTAAGGGATAAAATACTTCAGTGTCTAATAGGGAAAATCAAAACAACCCATATAGACAGGCTAGTTGCAAATATCACTTGCAGCCAGCAGACACATCATCGGTCAAAAACTCCCAAAAAGTTGAGGACACAATTTCACAGTGAATTTCAACAGTCTTAATTCTAAGTCTCAAAAAGTTTTCAAAAAAACACTTATCTGAAAATTGTTGTCTTCTCAATCAAATTGCAAACACAAGAACATGATCCTGGAGCTTGGAAGCAGGAGAAAATCACTCCATAGGAGACAAACTCAGAGCATAGCAGCTACTAAATATAACAGGGTTCCCTGTTTCGCTGGTGCGCTTCTTCAGGGATTTGAGCATCGATTCACCCGCTTCAATTTCTGTCAAGCGGGTGAATCGATGCTCAAATCCCTGAAGAAGCGCACCAGCGAAACAGGGAACCCTGTTATATTTAGTAGCTGCTATGCTCTGAGTTTGTCTCCTATGGAGTGATTTTCTCCTGCTTCCAAGCTCCAGGATCATGTTCTTGTGTTTGCAATTTGATTGAGAAGACAACAATTTTCAGATAAGTGTTTTTTTGAAAACTTTTTGAGACTTAGAATTAAGACTGTTGAAATTCACTGTGAAATTGTGTCCTCAACTTTTTGGGAGTTTTTGACCGAGGATGTGTCTGCTGGCTGCAAGTGATATTTGCAACTAGCCTGTCTATATGGGTTGTTTTGATTTTCCCTATTAGACACTGAGGTCTTTTCTCCCTTAAGAGTAACACTTGGACTTGTTATCCTATACTCTTGAGGTTGTGCTATGTGGATATAGATTTATTTAACAGCCTCCCTTGGTTCTATTTATTAGCTGTAAATAATACATATTTATATAGGTTTTCTTTTCTCCGCTGCTTAATCTCTAGTCTGCTGTTCAGATGTTAATCACTGTGCACATAAAAATCAACTCACCTTTGTGCTAGAGTTATGTCTGTATTGTTGTGGTCAAAGTTCTAGGTAATCAGGGCATTCACATTAGAATGTTTATTGTAAGTGATGGGCACATTTCTACTGACTATTTCCACAGGTGCCTTGACTGCTTTGATGATTTTTGAACTTTGCTCAGTTTGGTTTATTTGAGTTTTTTGACAGCAATCACTTAGGATCTGGAATGACAGGACAGTAGTCTAACCACTTACTTGCACCATGACCTCCTAAACTTTTTGTCAGACCATAGCTGCAGTCTATGTGTTCAAAAGGCACAAAAGGTCTTACCAAAAAAAAAAAAAAGTTCAATTTTGGAGGCTCAGAAGTTGATTAAATTGATTTTTTTTGTTTGTTTAGATTAACATTAAAGGAAAACAATGCATGTGGATTTAAAAATGAAGGGGTCAATATTCAGCCTTGGTGCTCAGCAATTTGCTGACCACTGCTGGCGTTATGCCCAGAAATTCAATGCCAGGGCATGTCTGAGCTTTGACACTGAATTTCCAGGTTTCTGCATAGCTGGGTGTGTTGTTAAGCACTTAATTGGCTATGTACCACCACATAAAGGACTTATTTATGCAGTTACCTGACTCTGCCCCCAAAATAGCTAGAGTTCAATGCTAATCAAACATTTTCAGCAGCAGTAATCAATTAAATACCAGTTAGCCCCGATCAAGTGATTTTACCAGCCAAGAGCCATTTCTGTCTGGTTAAATTAATTTGAATATCTGCCTCAGATATACGGTAGTTAAAATTTATTTTTTCTATCAACCAAACATTTACCGTACTAACATTCATTGACATTTTAATTTATAGCCTCATGATCATGCTAAATGACTTGCACACAACACATTAACACTATCAGTTGTCAACATTAAGAGCATTAAGCACCTCGCTGCTGAGTTGTGGTCTCAAGGACATTGTGAAGGAGTGGCATAGTAGCAGGTATCCCTAGAAACACTCCGTCACTGATGTGGCAGTTAAGCTACCTTTCAGCAGGTGGTACCAACTTGAGCAATGTTAGGCTGTCTGGACAGAGGGCTGGGACTCAACAGGAAGCAGGAAGTAAAAATCCTCTGACAGGACAGAACAGAGATGCCCCAAATATAGGGTTATCATATTTGCTAAGTCAAAAAAGAGGACACCTGATCTTTCCATGCCCCACCCTGCCTCTCGCTAGTCTCGCCCCTACACTGCCCCACACCCCCAGCGCATGCTGTCTCTAGCCCCCCCCCCCCCCCCACTTGGGCGCTGGGTAATGCTTTTGTGAGTTTCCCCGTCCCTGGTACCTTCTCCAGCACTGCTGCAATTTAAGAACTTTGGGCAGCCATCAGCATTAGTAATGTGATGTGATCCTTCTGCTGTTGGCCTGCCCCAGAAGCCTTCACTCTGCAGGACTTCCTGTTCCTGTATAGGCCAGGTGGAAACAGCAAGCTGCATTAGAGGGAAGTGGATTGCGGCAGAGGAAAGCTTCGGGGCAATGTCGGCAACCTGTGAGAATGGCTGCTGCACCGGGGTTCCTCTGAAAAAGAAGATTTCGACTTTGAAAGGTGACTGGGAAGGTGAGGGGAAGGGAGGGAGAGAAATGGACAGAAGGAGAAGAGATACCTGGACCACAAAGCCCTTGGAGCTGTTTCAAGTTAGCTCAGGGGTGGGGGCAGGGATGGATGAGAGCAGGGGAAAACACAGGCAAGGGGAATGGAAGGAGAGAGAGATGCCAAACAATGGGAGAGGAGAGAGATGCCAGGCTGTGGGAAGGGGAGAACGATACCAAACCATAGGAGAGGGGAAGGAGGAATAAAGTGATGTCAGACCATGGGAGGGGGAGAGAGAGAGGGAGGAGATGGTGCACAGGTATGGAGGGGGAGAGAGAGGGAGGAGATGGTGCACAGGTATGGAGGGGAAGGTAGAGAGAGGGAAGAGATGGTGCACAGGGATGGAAGGGAAGGGGAAAGAGAGGGAAGGGATGGTGCACAGGGGTGAAGGAGAGAGAGGGAAGAGGTGATGCACAGGGATTAAGGGGAAGGTGAGAGAGAGAGAAGGAGGGATTTAAATAGGGATAGAGGGGAAGGGGAGAGAGAAAGCACGAGGAGGGGATGGTACACAGGGATGGAGGTGAAGGAGAATGCTGTTTATGAATAGATGGGAATAGGGGACAAGAAAGAGGGAGGATATGGTACACATGGATAGATGGGAAAGGAAGGGAATTCATGAAAAACTAGATAGATTTGAAGAAGCAGAAAAATGGAAGAAAGTTGAATGCTAAAAGTTAATGCGAAAGATGGATGTAGCTCCATTTCCTCAAAACAATCAGGGAATGTAAATCAAATACTGGAAGTCAGTAAAGATATTTGAAAAAATTAGAAAAACTGACTTCAATAAAAACCTGTCCGATGTTTATATGGTACGCTCAGAGAAGTAAAACTCTAAAAGAGGGGGAAGGTAACCCCCTCTCGCGGTAAGAGTTTACCGTCCAGTCATTTCAAACTTCATACTCAAGAGCACTCTCTGAGACTTTAAGTTGATTTAATTTATATTTTTAACTTTTTTCAAAAATTTTTCAATATATAGTTATGTCAACTATCCTTAGTTTTATGTTTAAAACAGTTTTATTAGGTTTTACATTTACATAGAAACAAGATCAGCCAGATCATCAAGCAATTTACCTAAATATCACAACTGTACCCAATAGGTCCCCCCACCAACCCCCAACCCCTGCAAACCCCCTTCAAACCCCCCCCCCCCACCCTCCACCTTCCCACCCCCCATGGGAACAGCCTCTTTTACAGTTAGGTCAATTCAACAATCTACTGCGTACAACCGGTGCTAGTGTGGAACAGAATGGTATCCAACAGCGTAGGTACAAAATACCAGCCTTAGAGTTCATATCTGCAATGGATAATCGTTCATAACCTGCCAACTGGATCATTTGCGTGCGCCATTGGGAAACCGTTGGCGTATGTGGTGACAACCAGCATTGAAGTATAGTTTTAAGTCCCACAAAGATGGCCTTTCTGGCAAACGCCGCTGCACCTGGACGGATGGGCTTCATGGTAAGTTTTAACGTGAATAAGTACGTATTAGTAGGCATCCAAGTGCATTTCCAGATAGATTGTACATGTAGGCAGATACGTTTCCAGTAGGCCTGTATGCCCGGACAGTGCCAGAACATATGACCCAAAGAGGCTCTCGGGGCCATACACTTCAAGCAACAATCAGTAGGACTGATACGTGCCCGAAACGCCCGAACAGGAGCAAAATATGCCCGGACTAGGAACTTGTAGTATCGTTCTTTTTCTGCTACTGACAGCTGAAGTTTCATGCCCATTGAAAAACTCCGTTTCAGTATGTCCACCGAAATAGTAATCTGCAAATCTTGTGTCCATCTAGAGGCCAATAAAGCATAGTCCAATTCTCCAGCCAATTCTTGTAGAAATCTGTGGTGGAAACGTAGAGGTACAGGTTCCTGAGCCGTTAGGCAAAAGGCTTCTGATAGTTGGTCTCGAATAGTACCAGTTAAGGCCGCGTCTGACAAAGTACTGACATAATGATGTAGCTGTCTGTATTGGAACCAGTCCGCCGGTGTTATTACAGAAGAATCACATAACATTTGAAAAGATTGTAACTGTCCGTTAGATTGCAGTACATGAAATAAATAAAATAGACCCCTCCCGTTCCACCAGGCCTGGGCGCCCAAATCCATACCTGGGAGAAAATCTCCATTACCAGCCACCGGGAGATATGGTGTCACATCGGATCGAACGGCTAATCGCCGGCAGAGAGTCCTCCAAAGCCTACGTAGGGGGAGGAGAAACACATCACCATAATCGGTGTCCCGTTTAGGCAGGCACTTAACATGTAACATATAACTGAAATGATATGGGACATGTGCCAAACATTCCACCCTTGTGGCTGAGAAGTGGGATGTTTCACAGAACCAGTCATTCAAGTGCCGCAATAAACAAGCCTCATTAAACCTCCCCAGGTGCAAGAGACCCAGACCCCCTTGAGAGATAGGTAAAGTTAAATTGTGTATGGGGATTCGGGATCTCCTGCCTCCCCATAAAAATCGAGATAATGCACGATGATGAAGCCGGATATGTTTGTGCAGTAAAAAAATTGGTAAAGTTTGTAGAACATAAAGCCACTGTGGAATCATCATCATGTTGTATAATGCAATCCTGCCCATTAGTGTCAGTGGATAGGATCTCCAGGCCTGCAACCTTTGTGTAGTTTGGGTAAGCAGTGGTTTAACATTAAGTGAATAGAGCGTTGCCAGATCCCTCGGTATGTGGATACCCAAGTATCGGATAGATGATGGGGCCCAAACTAGAGGGAAAGGGCCGGGCCACGAATCACACAGCGAGGGTTGTAAAGGAAGCACTAGAGATTTCTGTTTGTTCAACGTCAGGCCAGAATATATGTTGAATTCATCCAATATCTCCAAGGCACGCTGCAAGGAACTATGTGGTTGAGCTAGTGTAAGTAAGATGTCATCTGCAAATGCCAGCACTCGTATCTGAGAGGAGCCCTCCCTCAGCCCAACCAGAATATCATCCTTTAATAAGGTTCGTAGTAGAGGGTCTAGATAAAGAAGGAATAGCAGCGGGGATAATGGACATCCCTGACGAGTGCCCCTACCGATGTTGAACGGTTGTGTCAAGAAACCATTTACTAGAAGGGAAGCTGTTGGAGACGAATATAACACCCGCAAGGAAGACCCAAACCAACCCCCCACTCCCATGTATTCCAGTACCTTAAATAAGTATGTCCAATCTACTTGGTCAAAGGCCTGTGCGGCGTCTAGACTGACCAATATGCCCGGGTTGGACGCTTGTTGGGCTCTGGACATTGCCAGCAACACCCTTCTAACATTCACTACCGAGTGGCGGCCCTGGACGAACCCTGCCTGAGCCTGGGATATCACTAGCGGTAAGAGTGGAGATAATCGATTTGCCAACAGGCGAGCCAATATTTTTATATCGACATTCAGGAGGGATATCGGACGATAGGAGTCAACTTCGTCTTTAGGTTTGCCTGGTTTTGGTATTAAGGTTATGGTGGCCGCATTGGCGTGCGAAGGAAAGCGGCCCTTCTCCAATGCCACCACATAATAGCCCAGGAGAGGTTCACACACCTGCAGAGACATCATTTTGTAAAATTCAGTAGAAAACCCGTCTGGTCCCGGGGCAGTATACGATTTTAACTGTGTGATTGCTTTTTGTATCTCTGTGCCCTGGATGGGTCTGTTTAAGGTTGATCTCTGCAGGTCAGTGAATCTAGGCATACCCGCGTCTTCCAAATAATCCAGGACATCGGGGCCCATAGATGTCGTAGGGCTAGCATAGAAGTTTGAAAAGTGTTTATAAAACGCTTCAGCTATATCAGTTGGTGTAGTATGGTAAGTGTGTGCCCCAGACTTCACCCGGGGAATATATCGGTCATCTTGCCAGTGTTTAGTTAGCGTGGCTAACAACCTGCCGGTTCTATTACCATAACGGTAAAACCTATATTTTCTGTATAACAGGGAACGCTTGATCCTTTCATGTAGCAATGCATTCAAAGCTACTTGCGCTGAGTGCATGTCCTCACGGAGCAGACGAGACGGATTGTGAAGATATCTGGCTTTCAATTGAGTATATCGCTTCTCCAGCCTAATAATACCCTGGGCGATTCTCTTGCGGCGAGCTGATACATAAGAAATTATCACCCCTCTAAGTACTGCCTTGGCCGTGTCCCAAAATAGATCCGGGGTTTGTACATGTTGCCCATTGGTCGTTAGAAACTCTTCCCAGTTAGTTCGTAAATATGTTTGGAAAGAAGGGTCATCAGCCAGATAGGAGGGAAATCTCCACCGGAAGTCCCCCATGGGGGGAGCAGTCCAGGATATATCCAACCAAATAGGACAATGATCGGATAAGGCTAAAGGTCCTATCGTCGCCTCTGTTACTCGAGAGAACAAGGATTCAGTTATTAGGATGTAGTCTAATCGGGAAAAGGTTCCATGTGCTCGTGATTGGTGTGTGTAGTCTCGTTCGAACGGGTGAAGTAGCCGCCAGGGATCCACCATGCCCAGGGATTTACACAAAAAGGGCAGCCCCCTAGTGTCAGTTGCAGTTGGAGACCCAGACACTCTGGTTCGATCAAGGGAGGCATCCAGAACTTGATTGAAATCCCCAACCACTAGAAGAGGAACTGAAGTGTCCCTAAGGCCTAAAGTAATCAACGAATTAAAGTATGTGGTTGAGTAATTGTTTGGCCCATAAGTTATCAGTAACCGGAAATCAGCACCTTGCAAGGTTATATGCAACAGCAATGATCTACCCAGCGTGTCTTTATGGCAGGAAGTGACTACACATTTTAAACCCTTTCGAATCAGCAAGCAAACACCAGCTCTTTTGCCTGTAGAGGAGGCATGAAAAACAGATCCTACCCATCCCCGCTTCAATTTCTCATGCTCCTCAGCAGTCAATTTAGTCTCCTGCAAACAGGCCAAATCCGCCTTGTGGCGTTTCAGTTGTTGCAGGATTTTAGACCTCTTTACAGGAGATGTTATACCGGCAACGTTCCAGGAAATAATTCGAAGTGTGTTATCCCCCATGTGTACCCCCTATAAATTGTATAGTGACAGTAAAACTCCGAACCCACGCCTGGGCGCCCAGCCTCCCCCAGACGGTCAGCAGAAAAACCCAATCAAATTGCAATAACCGCAGTTGTAAACATAGCATAAAAATATCTAATCTGACCCGTGAAAAACACAAAACTGAATCATTTTCTGCCCCCCAAGGCTGTTCCCATCCCCCCCCCATCTAACCCAACCCCTCCCCCCAGTTCCCCAACATTCCCAACTAGCATATCCCGGAGGTATATGCAAGAGGTCCGAAGAGACACCCACGGAGCCCCAATCCTTCAAACAACCGAAATACTGTCTCAAAAAAGAAAGCCTCAACATAACAACATATTCAATTCTAAAATCCTGAAATTTCATCCCAGCCAAACCCAATACAGTTACATGGTATGATCCTCAAGGAGGGTCCCCCTGGGATTCCAGTCGGGTGTTAATGAAGTCAGCTGCATCAGAAGCCTCTGTAAATGAATGCCATGCGCTTGCATGCAGGATTTTCAGGGTAGCCGGATACAGAAACAGAAAACGCTGTTTAAGGTCTTCCAGGCGTTTACAAAGTGGATAAAATCCTTTTCTTTTTTCAGTTAGAGCCGTCGAGTAATCTTGGCTAATGCGAATAGTTGATCCTCGCATCTTTAAGGCATCTTTTTTTACCCGGTACTGGTGTAAAACTGCTGCTTTGTGTCTGTAGTTCAGGAATTTTGGTATCACTACTCTCGGTCTGTCTTCCTGAGCTGGCCTCCTACCCAACCGATGGGCCCGTTCCAGGCAGAGAGTGCCAGATTCCATAGCTTCCGGGAATTCCAATTCAAGCCAGCTCTCCAATTCCGCAGGTAGGTTAGCATCAGGAATCAGTTCTGGAACTCCCAGAAACCGCAAGTTACTGCGTCTGGACCTATTTTCCAGGTCATCAATTTTTTCAGCCTGTCTATGCACAGTTTCTTGCAAAGAGGCTAAATCCATTTCATGAGAGGTGATAGTATCCTCTGATGCAGACACCCGATGTTCCAGTTCCGTTGTGCGGGCCGTAGTGTCAGTTAGAAGTTGTTCCAGTCGGGTCAGTTTAGCAGTCAGAGCCTCCAACTGCGGCCCCAGCGCCTGGGTCACCGCCGCTTTGATTTCAGTCAGCGCGGTATCTGTAAACTCCGATACCGCCGTCCCCGATGCGGCCGCCATCTTGGTCGCGCCCGGATTAACTTTTTGTTTTCCAGCCTTGACCGGCTTCGATCGCGTCGTCTCTTGCGATCGGGTCAGGTATTGCTCCATCGAAGCCCGTTGCTGGGCGTCTGCGGGGGACCCGGCCAGGACGAATTTTGATGCGGTGAGACTTAATAATGTGGATTGGGGCCCGGAGCCGATGTGAGAGACGTCCTCACCGGCTCATAGCGTCACGTGACCTTCATCCTTAGTTTTATATAGTTTTTAGTAACATATAATTGTTGTCTTTGATATATGTATCATTCATTATATTTATATATATTTATTTATTTATTTACTTGATTGGCCTCTGGTATTCATTTACTTGTATGGCTTAGAAAATTTTTTTAAATAAATTTTTAATTTTTGTATGATGTGTTTTAATATGTTGTGTTATGTTTTGATGTTTAGTGACCCCTGATGCAGGTGTTCCTCAGATGCCGAAACACAGTGCTGTATCAGGTCCACAGCTTCTGCTTGTGTCCTTTTATGAAATAAACAAGTTGGTTTTACATCAGTGATCTTCATTGGAGTGTTCATTGTGTGTTCCAACTTCCTGTAGTAAGCTATGACATTTTAAAAGGTTATTCAAAATCATCATAGACATGATTCACCAGAACCTCTAGCTCATCCTTGCTGAACTTTGGGGCATATGTCTGCCTGCTTTTGACCTCAGCACTTTAGAACTGCACTTCCTCCTCCATCATGTTGGCCTGGTGTTCCATGCCTAATAAAGGAAACAAAAACATTTCTTACTTGATTATGTTGCAAAAAGGAGAGCAAGCAAAGAAACAATCCCATGAGATACAAGAACCCCTGCATGCATGTGCTTGGTTATGTTGCAAAAGGTAGGGTTACCAGATTTTAGGCCTGTAAAGTCCGGATACATGGCTCTGCCCCCAGGCCCTCCCTGTTCTGTCCAAGTTCCACCCCAGCCCCACCCCTGATCCTCTTCTTGAGCTCTGAGCCGTATTTAGAGGGCCTCCGAGTATGCACAGGTGTGATACGATGACATCACACGCATGCACAATGTCCTCCAGATGCGGCCCCGAGCTCAAAGCTTTTCAAAACCCAGACAAAGTGCTGGGTTTTGAACAGCCACCCGGATACCCAGACAGTCCTCTAAAAAGAGGATATGTCTGGGTAAATCCGGACATCTGATAACCCTAGTAAAAGGAAAAGCAAACAGACAAACAATCCCAACAGGGATAAACCAATCCCCCTCCCCCACTGTATGCATCTGCTTTGTAATGTTGAATTACCCACTTACCACAGATTGCTCACTACGCTATGACAAAATGTGGATCTTTGCACCATATTCACATTGAAACTCATACACTCCAGTGACATATTCATTGTCATCATTCTATAAGACCCCTGATGAAGACTGTTGATTGAAACACAGACTGTGTCTGGTCCTGTTACTCATTTAAGGTGGTTTATTTGTGCGCAACAAATTGTTTATTGAAATAAACATTGCCTGCAGTTTCATTATTTAGATTATTGTATAGTATTTGACTTATTGTATTGTATTGTATTTAGACTCATTGTAATGTATTGTATGGTACTGTATTGTAAGTAGACTTATTGTATTGTATTAAGACCTTTTGTTATTCGCTGAATGTCCAGCCTTCTTACAATGTAAACCGCCTAGAAGTCGCCTGACTATGGCGGTATAGAAAAATAAAGTTATTATTATTATTATTATTTTGTTTTGGTTTCACTGTTTCTTTACTGCAGACTTGTTGGATTTTGTTCTTTTGTCCATATTTGAGTTGTTGCCAGCTACTTGTGACCTGGATTGGCCCATGTGGAAACAGGATACTGGGCTAGGTGGACAGTTGGTTTGACCCAGTATAGTTATTATATTAAGTCCAAAAGGAAAACAGAAACTTGTTTTCCACCTTAATTAAGTTTTTAAACCCCCTATCTAGATTCCACTATGAAGGCAGCGAAACATTTGGAAAAGAGTTAAAGTGTGTTGAGATACAAAGATCCGTTTTAGTAGACCAGGGCTGCCCAAGTCCAGTCCTCGAGATCTACTGGCAGGCCAGGTTTTCTAGATATCCACAATAAATATGCATGAGAGAGATTTGCCTGCACTGCCTTCTTGGTATGCAAATCTCTCTCATACATGTTCATTGCGGATATCCAGAAAACCTGGCCTGCCAGTAGATCTCAAGGACTGGACTTGGGCAGCCCTGTAGTAGACAGTAAACCCTGCCTCTCTTAATCCTCTAGGCCGGGACAGTGATTCCCAACCCTGTCCTGGAGGACTGCCAGCCAGTCGGGTTTTTGGAATAGCCCTAATGAATATGCATGAGAGAGATTTGCATACAATGGAGGTGAAAGGCATGCAAATCTGCGCCATGCATATTCATTAGGGCTATCTTGAAAACCTGACTGGCTGGTGGTCCGCCAGGAAAGGGTTGGGAACCACTGGGACTCTCCTTTTCCATAATATCCCCTAACTATCTTTTTCCTTTGCCTACTGGCCACCTTTATCGCCCTTGCGTCGCTTTCCGTGCCCCACCCCCTGCGTCTTACGTCCTTCGCTGGATTCCATGCGACTGCTCTGCGTCGGTCTCCCAGGGTTCTGTGTGTTGAACTGCGCGGGATTGGTTGAATTTGAAAAGCGACGGCCGAGGTAACTGGGCGTGAGAGGTAGGTCGTTATGCTTTGCTCTTAGGGGGTTTCTGTTATGTAGGTTACCACGTTTTTTTGTTATTCTTTGGGAGATTAGTGAAATGCTTTGCACAGGTCGTCGGATTATATGCATAAATTAATAGGTGCTGCTGAGGGAACCGGTGGGCTGTGCTACTGAAGTGGCGTGTCTTGGTCTGTGGTTTTAAAGTTCTCCTGATTTTTTAGTTTTAAGCACTTTGGAAAGCCCCTTTTTTATTGAGGGTAAAGCAACAACTGTGGGGCGCATTTTATTTCTTAAGCTATTATTTATGTTTGGTTAGTATGATTGCTCCGTGGTGTGTAGGGGATCCATCTGGTAAGTGTGTGTTATGGACGAATCTAAGGTGTTGCAACCTTATCTGATTGATTTTGGATGATTGGAGGGAATGCTCTAACCTACACGTATAAGTTTGACACTTTTGTTCCCCACCCATGCCCCTTCCATAGTCCCCTATGAATGCCCCCTTGTTGCATGCTATGTGACACGCATGCATGCTGCCATTACTGAGTACTGCCGAGTGCTCACATAGCACTTAATGCACCTGGCTGTTACTTCCTTGTATGTAAGCCTATAGAAACACTCGGAAATAAGTTTCCATTTTTGTCTGTGAAAAATTTTATTCAGTCTGTAAAGGCTATCTTTATAACCTGGAAAAGTTTTCATTGAGTGAGTGTGGCAAAAGAGAAAGCAATATAGTGCTTCCACAAAAAGTATTCATAGAAAACAGGGCCTTAAAACTGGGTTATTATTTGTGCACTCAACTGCTACATTTAGGTGCACGCATTTACATCTGCCATAGACATGGTATAACTGATTATGCTTAACATAGGCATGTAAATGCCAAATTCCCTAGTATTCTCTAACTCAGTCTGAGTGCCTTGATGCTATTATAGATTTGCACTCAGCATGCTGCATTTAGGTACATAACTTTGTTGCTCTTTATAGAATTATCCCCATTACGACTGGGTGATTGATAAATGCACATAAATAAAATGCTAATTATGTAAAATCTGGCTCCCAGATCCTACCACTGCTTCTATTTATCATTCTATAGGCTGAAAAGTGTACATGGCGCTGTACATTCAACATACGATCCCTGCTCAGAAGAGCTTACAATCTAATTTGGACAGAGGGTTGCAGAGTTTCTTGCAGAGAATGATAGAATGGACATAGAGCTGAAAGAAGCATAAAAAAGTGGACTTTGAGCTTGAATTTGAATACTGCTAGAGATGGCACCTGATGTGAAGACTCAAGCAGTTTGTTCCATGCAATACAGTGCATCAAGGTAGAAGGGATGAAGTCTGGAGCAGGTAGTGGAGAAGGAACTTGCTGATGAATAGAATTCATGGGTAGGAGTATAGGGGGAGAAAAGTGTGGAGAGATATTGAGGGGCTGCAGAGTTAGTGCACTTGTAGGCCAGTAAGATGAATTTGAGCTGCATTTGGAAATGGATGGGGAGCTGGTGAAGTGACTTAGGGGTAATGCCAGTGTGGCGGCTCTCATGGAATATGTCGTGCAGTAATATTTTGCATGGATTGAAGAGGAGAGGTGATGAGTGTGGATAAAGGTTTTGGTAGAGTATTCAGAAAGGAGAGGTCAGATTTTTGGTAATACTGTAGAGAAAGAAGCGACAGGCTTTTTAGCATTTGTTGGATCTGAGCGGAGAAGGAAAGAGAGGAGTCAAAGATGACCCCCAAGGTTATGAGCTGAAGAGACAGGGAGAAGGAAAATGTTGTCCACAGAGCGAGACGTGGGGGAGGGAGGAAGTGAGTTTAGGCAGGAAGATAAGCTCAGTCTAAGCCGTATTCAGTTTTAGATAGTGGTGATGCATCCAGGCGGCAATGTCGGACAGGTAGGCTGAAACTCGGGTCTGAATTCCTGTAGAGGTGTGGAGATTAGATTTGGGAATCATCGGCAAAGAGGTGATGCTGAAAACCATGGGAGGAGATCAGTCCACTGAGGGAGCAGGTATCTATGGAGAAAAGGAGAGGTCCTAAGACAGAACTTTGAGGTATACCGATTGACAGCGGGATAGCAGTGGAGGCAGATCCCTCATTGCATATACTGAAAGTGCAATGGGCGAGAGAGAGGATGAAAACCAGGAGAGAACAGAGCCTTGGAATCCCAGCGAGAATAGTGTATTGGGGAGTATGTGGTGATCAACAGTATCGAAAGCAGCAGATAGATTGAGAAGGATGAGGATAGAGTAGGGGCCATTGGAATTGGCCAGGAATAAGTCATTAGAGACTTTGGTCATGGAAACTGCCCTTGCTATTCCATACACCCCCCTTTGGACATTTTGATCAATTAACAACTACCATATGATCAGCCCGAGTCTGCGTATGGCTTAATATGAGTCTATATGCCATAGTGCCTTCTTTTTTTATAGCCCCTGCACTATGGAATTCACTACCTTTATTAATTCATGGGGAACTTTTCTGCCCCCATTTCAAAGCTGTATACCTTGGCTGATTTAAATCAGGTTCCTCTTGACTGGATCCTAAGAAAATTTGTTGCGGCTGGAGGATATCTGCGCATGAGCAGACATCGATGTGATGATGTTGCGCATGAGTGTGATGTCATCGCATCAACATCTGTGCCCTCCCGCCACAGCCCCGAGATTAGTGTGCTGCAGCTTAAAACGTTTGTGACACATAGGTTTAGGGAATGAAGAACTTTTGTGCACGAAAGAGGAGCAGGACTTGGGTGTGATGGTATGTGAAGATCTTAAGGTAGCCAAACAGGTTGAAAAGGTGACGTGAAAACTAGAAGGATGCTTGAAACTTGATAGGGAGAGGAATGGCCATTAGGAAAAAGGAGGTATTGATGCCCCTGTATAAGACTCTTGTGAGACTCATGACTCATTTAGAATATTGTGTACAATTCTGGAGACTGCGCATTCAAAAAGAGATAAATTGAATGCAACTAAAATGGTTGATGAACTACAGCACATCATAAAGCGTATGGGGACAGACTTAAATTTCTCAATCTGTATACTTTGGAGGAAAGGTAGGAGAGAGGAGATATGACAGATCTTTAAATACCTATGTGGCATATAAATACACTTGAGGTGAGTCAATTGAAAGGAAATTCTAGAGTGAGAGGGCATAAGCTCAGGAGTAATCTAAAGAAATACTTTTTTTTCCCAAAAGGGAAGTACATGTGTAGAATAATGTCCAAGTAGAGATGGTGGAGACACTGTGTTTGAATTCAAAAAAGCATAGGACAGGCACATGGGGTCTCTTAGGAGATAGTGGATCCTGTGGATGGGCCATTTGGCCTTTATCTACCATCATGTTTCTATGTAAGTGCTATTATTTTATAATTGTAGTGTGTAAATGGCACTTACGTTTAGGCACTAGCAAATTTAGCACATTAATAACATGATTAACGTGGTAAATCTTTAACTCCGATTAAAAAAAAATTAAACCGTGATTACCTTGTCTGTGTTGGGAGGACGTTTTGTCAGCATCAACATGTCCGTGCTGCAGCTAGCTCTGCCTGACCCAGAAACAAGTTATATCAAGTTCTGATACTATAAAAAATTGGCTAAATTCCAATAAACTAGCTTTAAACATTAAAAAAACCAAATCGATGCTTTTTACCTGGAAAAAGGACATAATTCCGAGTACCCCTTTTGCCCTTAATGATATTCCCTTAGAACTGGTACCTTCCTTAAAAATTTTAGGTGTCATTGTCGATGACAAACTTTCGTTTCACGATCATATAAGCAATATAGTTAAAACATGCTTTTTCAAATTACGTCTGATACGCTCGATCTCTAAATTTCTCGAGCCTAAATCCATCATTATATTAATTCATTCTCTGGTCATAGCCAAAATCGATTACTGCAACTCTCTTTTACTCAATATTTCGCAAAAAGAAAAAAGAAGGCTCCAAATAATACAAAATATGGCGGTTAAACTTATCTACAATGCTAAAAAATATGACCACGTCACACCCTTGATGATTGATTCCCATTGGCTTCCAATTAGCCATCGCGTCACTTTTAAAATACTACTTCTAGTTTTTAAATCTTTAATTTGTAACGAACCTCAATTTATCACCAGAATGCTTACCCCTTATAACACCTCCCAGTCTTTCCGTTCGATATCTCAGAACCTCCTAACTGTTCCATCCCTGAAAATTTAGGCGCCAGAAGACACAATATGATTTCGGTTATGTCCCCTCAACTGTGGAAGTCACTGCCACAGTATATCAGAGAAGAAAAAGACCTTTCATCCTTTAAAAAAATCTTAAAAACTTATCTTTTTAAAGATGCATTCAACCTTTCACTGATTGACCAATAACCAGAAGTCTTAGGTTCCCAAAAAATTTTTTTACACTCCCTCTCGTTTACTCCCTTCCTGTTTTTCCGCTCTAACAAGGAATTGTAACTTTTCCCCCCTATCCTCCACGATTCATGTTAGTCTTATTTTGTAAGACTGAAGTTATTTTGTCTGTCTCCACAACCCTGTTTTTAAAAAGTTGTACATCGCTTAGTAAATTAAATAAGCGATTCATCAAATATTAATAAAAACTTGAAACTTGAAACTTCCTTTTTCTGGGGTCAGACAGAGCCAGCGGCAGAACTGATATTATAGCCTCTTTCAGACCCAGAGAAGCAGCAGGTTCTGACGAAGACAAGGTAATCTGTGGAAGCAAGGAGAGAGAGAGTAGTTGCATAAGGGATGCAAGGAAGGAGAAAGATGCTGGATTTGGGACAAAGAAGGAGAGAGTTGCTACCTTGATCATTACAACTATCAAAAAGATAGGCAGTTTACACTTATTTTTGTTCTTCAGCAATCCCACTGTTCCCTCTCTCATCACCACATCAAATATTTCTCCCTCTCATCTCTCTCTTCCCATGCATCTGTACCTTACGCCTCTCCCACCACCATGTCCAATATTTCTTTCTCCTTCCCTATGCCAAACAATTCACCTGCTTTCTTCATTTCCACATGTGCACCATCTATTTCCCTCTCACTCGGGGAGAATTGTTGGGCACGGGTGTCTTTCTATTCCCTTCCTCCCTTAGCATCTTTCCCTCGCTTCTCCATTCTTCCATCCTATATCCCGAGTTCATGCTCCCCCTCCCTCACTCCATTCTGTGTCCCAAGTTCATGGTTTTTCTCCCTCACTCCATTCTGTGTCCCAAGTTCATGCTTTTCCTCCCTCACTTCATTCTGTGTCCCAAGTTCATGCTCCCCCTCCCTCACTTCATTCTGTGTCCCAAGTTCATGCTCTCCCTCCCTCACTTCATTCTGTGTCCCAAGTTCATGCTCCCCCTCCCTCACTTCATTCTGTGTCCCAAGTTCATGCTCCCCCTCCCTCATTCCATTCTGTGTCCCAAGTTCGTGCTCCCCCTCCTTCACTCCATTCTGTGTCCCAAGTTCGTGCTCCCTCTCCCTCACTCCATTCTGTGTCCCAAGATCGTGCGCCCTCTCCCTCACTCCATTCTGTGTCCCAAGTTCATGCTCCCCCTCCCTCACTCCGTTCTGTGTCCCAAGTTTGTGCTCCCTCTCCCTCACTCCATTCTGTGTCCCAAGTTTATGCTCCCTCTCCCTCACTCCATTCTGTGTCCCAAGTTCGTGCACCCCTCCCTCACTCCATTCTGTGTCCCAAGTTCGTGCACCCCTCCCTCACTCCATTCTGTGTCCCAAGTTCGTGCACCCCTCCCTCACTCCATTCTGTGTCCCAAGTTTGTGCACCCCTCCCTCACTCCATTCTGTGTCCCAAGTTCGTGCTCCCCTCCCTCACTCCATTCTTTGTCCCAAGTTCGTGCTCCCCTCCCTTCCTCCATTCTGTGTCCCAACGCAACCCTGCTTCTCCCTTCCTATGCCAACACAGTCCCTCTTCCTCCCTTCCTGTCCCAACGCGACCCTCCTGTCCCAACATGCTACTCGTCGTCCCCCTCCATTCCGCATCCCAATTTTGTGCCTCACGTGTTTACCTCTTGCTGGCTCCCTCCTCCCAAGCACACTTCTGTTGTCAAAGCTGCAAGCGGTAGCTCCAGCAGATGGTTCCCTGATCTTGCAAAGCTTGTTCATGTGGCCCACTGATCCAGAAGCGTTCCCTCAGAGCAAGAGGGAGGAGGGCTTTGCGATTTGAGACCGCTGCCACACTTGTTCTTTGGGATTAAAAATTGGCTTGCGGATAGGAAACAGAGAGTGGGAGTAAATGGACAATACTCGGACTGGAAAAGCGTCACCAGTGGAGTGCTGTAGGGTTCAGTGCTTGGACCTGTGCTCTTCAACATATTTATAAACAATCTGGAAATTGGTACGACAAGTGAGGTGATTAAATTTGCAGACGATACGAAGTTATTCAGAGTAGTGAAGATGCAGGAGGATTGCAAACATTTGCAACATGACATAAACACGCTCGAGAAATGGGCCGCGACATGGCAGATGAGGTTCAGCGTGGATAAGTGTAAGGTGATGCATGTTGGTCACAAAAATCTTATACACGAATACAGGATGTCCGGGGCGGTACTTGGAGAGACCCCCCAGGAAAAAGTCTTGGGAGTAATGGTCGACAAGTCGATGAAGCCACTCCACTCGACGGGGCCCCATTTCGGAATCTTCATCAGGAGCAGGGAAACAATACTGAAAAGACAAAAGTCCATTGAATAAAGGCCAACAACCATAAGTCCTGCGCATCACAGCTCGGCACAATCACACAAAAGCTCCTGACGAAGATTCTGAAATGTGGCCCTGTCGAGTGGAGATTGAGTGACATTATGAACTTAATGGGATTCAGCTAAGTCTGACTTTTATTTTAGCTGTTTTTTCAACTGCATTTTTTCACTATTTTGATTATGATTTTTCTGGGGGTTTGAAGACGCCTCGTAGTCTTTTTGCTTCTGTTTTGAATTCACATTCAGGGTTTATTATTGTTATTATCACTATTTAAATTTAACAAAAACATTTTCAGGAACATTATAATGTATGGGGCGGTGTTCATTTAGACTGTTTTGGTCTGGTGCTGGTCACCTATGGACACTTGCCCAGGGCTTTAATTAAGATAGGACATATGAAGAGTTGATTGAGCCCATACTGAGGTTCCCTAATATTTATGCATTTTTAGACGGGTGTGAATTTGCAACAGGTATCTTAAAGCTATTTGTCAATTTATTTTGTTACATTGTATTGTTTTTTTATTGGCAATTATATTTATGAAGACATTTATGATATACAGTATTTTTTTTTAAAAACTGCTGCTTTCCATATTTACAGACATGGAGCCTCATGGAAATCAATTGCCACCTCTCAGACCATCATATATGGCTGGAACAGAGGAATCTGTAAGAACAGACCCAGTGCGTGTGGAAGATCTTCGGACTAACCTCTTTGAGGAGTTTTCTTTGGCATGCTCAAATTTTGCCCCAAGTCAGGTAAGAACATAAGAACATAAGCAGTGCCTCCGCCGGGTCAGACCATAGGTCCATCCTGCCCAGCAGTCCGCTCCCGCGGCGGCCCAAACAGGTCACGACCTGTCTGAATCACCAGAAGGGGCCCCCTTGCCACCTTGGTTTCCCATTGAGTCCTATCTTCCCATCGAAGTCCTAACCCTCCGGTCTTGCACATGCACGACCTGGTTGGGTTTCTATACTTATTACCTGGTTAGCTTTCTATACCTGTGTTACATCCCAGCACCTCTCTCAGTATCCCACGATCCCTTTATCCCTCAGGAATTCGTCCAATCCCTGTTTGAATCCCTGTACCGTACTCTGCCTGATCACTTCCTCCGGTAGCGCATTCCAGGTGTCCACGACCCTTTGTGTGAAAAAAAACTTCCTTGCATTTGTTTTGAACCTATCTCCCTTCAGTTTCTCCGAATGCCCCCTCGTACCTGTTGTCCCCTTCAGCCTGAAGAATCTGTCCCTATCCACCCTCTCTATGCCCCTCATGATCCTGAAGGTCTCTATCATATCTCCCCTGAGCCTCCTTTTTTCCAGAGAGAAGAGCCCCAGCTTATCCAACCTCTCGGCGTATGGGCAGTGTTCCAGCCCTCTTACCAGTTTCGTTGCTCTCCTTTGGACTCTCTCAAGTACTGCCATGTCCTTCTTGAGGTACGGCGACCAATATTGAACGCAGTATTCCAGATGCGGACGCACCATCGCTCGATACAATGGCATGATGACTTCCCGCGTCCTGGTTGTTATGTCCCTCTTTATGATGCCCAGCATCCTGTTGGCTTTTTTCGAGGCTGCTGCGCACTGCGCAGATGGCTTCAGTGATGCATCCACCAGCACACCCAAGTCTCTCTCTAGACTGCTGTCTCCCAGCAATGCCCCCCCAATTTGTAGTTGAACAACGGGTTCTTTTTCCCTATATGCATGACCTTGTATTTTTCCACGTTAAAGCGCATTTGCCATTTGTTTGCCCAGTCTTCCAGCTTGTCCAGGTCCCTTTGCAGGTCCTCACACTCCTCCCTGGATCTAACTCTGCCGCACAGTTTGGTATCGTCTGCAAATTTTATAACCTCGCACTTTGCCTCCTTTTCCAGGTCATTGATAAATATGTTGAAGAGTAACGGCCCCAGCATCGATCCCTGTGGCACACCGCTCGTGACTCCCCGCCAATCAGAATATTGACCCTTTACTCCGACCCTCTGCAGTCTACCCGACAACCAGTGCTCGATCCATCTGTGCACATCCCCTCCCACCCCGTGGTTCCACAGCTTCCTAAGCAGCCTTTCATGTGGCACCTTGTCGAAAGCCTTTTGAAAATCGAGGTAAATGATGTCTATGGGTTCCCCATTGTCCACCCGACTGCTTATTCCCTCAAAGAAGTACAAAAGGTTAGTTAAGCATGACCTTCCCTTACAGAATCCGTGCTGGCTTGTTCTCAGTAGGCCATTTTTCTCGATGTGCTCGCAAATACCATCCTTGATCATAGCTTCCACCATCTTCCCTATAATTGAAGTCGGGCTCACCGGCCTGTAGTTCCCGGGGTCACCCCTCGATCCCTTCTTGAAGATAGGTGTGACATTCGCCAGTTTCCAGTCCTCTGGTACCTCTCCAGTTTTCAAGGATAGGTTGCAAACATGCTGGATTGTGCCCGCTATTTCTTGTCTTAGTTCCTTCAGAACCCTTGGGTGGATCCCGTCTGGGCCCGGCGATTTACCGTATTTCAACCTGTCTATCTGTTTGAGGACATCCTCCTTACTTACCTCTATGTGTTCCAATTTTTCAGCCTGTTCCCCACTTATGAGCTCCTCTGAATCCGGTATGTTAGATGTGTCTTCTCTTGTGAAAACCGACGAGAAGAACGTGTTCAACCTCTCAGCTACCTCTTTATCCTCCTTAATCACTCCCTTCCTATCCCCATCGTCCAACGGCCCCCACCTCCTCTCTCGCTGGTCGCTTCCCCTTTATGTAACTGAAGAATGCCTTGAAGTTCTTCGCCTCCCTGGCCAGCCCCTCTTCGTAGTTCCCTTTTGCTTTTCTAACCTCCTGGTGGCATTCCTTTTGGCATTTCCTTTGCGCCTGGTGATTTTCCTCCGTTGGGTCCTTTTTCTATCTCCGGAAGGATACTTTTTTGTCATTTATTGCCCTCTTTGCTTCTGTTGAGATCCAAACCGGGTCCTTTGATCGCTTGTTCTTGCCGCCTTTCCTGAAACTGGGGACGTACATTCTTTGTGCTTCCTGCAGGGTGTCCCTGAATAGGGTCCAGGCGCTTCCTACAGTCTCCATCCTAAGGATGTTTCTGAGCTTCCTCCCCACCATTTCCCTCATAGCAGCATAGTTCCCTTTCCTGAAGTTGAGCGCAGTTGTTGCGGTCCTCCTTACTGTGGGTGTCCCCCTTTCCAATGTGAATCTGATCGCATTGTGGTCACTGTTGCCTAGTGGTCCTCCCACTTCTACCCCTCTTGCAGGCCCCCCTAATCCGTTTAGGATGAGGTCAAGAGTAGCACTCCCTCGCGTCGGTTCCCTGACTAGTTGCTCCATGAAGCAGTCCCTCACAGCTTCTACAAATTTTGTTTCCCTAGCGCAGTTGGAGTGACCCGTACTCCAGTCAATCACCGGGTAGTTGAAGTCCCCCATCACTGTTACACGTCCAGTCCTGCATTCTTGTCTCAGTTCAGCTTCCAAGTCGTGTCCGACTCCTTCCGGCGTACCAGGTGGGTGATAGTACAGCCCCAGTTTTATGCCTGCACCCTTGTTTCCCGGCAATTTGACCCATAGTGATTCCAGCCCCTCTGCCTTCGTTGCCATATCCATCCCGACTGAGTAGATAGAGTCCTTTATATATAGTGCTATGCCTCCCCCCTTCTTGTGGGTCCTGTCCCTCCTGTAGAGCTTGTACCCCGGCAGCGCCACATCCCATTGATTCTCCTCTGTCCACCATGTTTCTGTAATTCCAATTATATCCAGGTCCTCCCCCTTGGCCACGACCTCTAGTTCACCCATCTTGGCCATGAGGCTTCTTGCATTTGCGTATAAGCACCGCAGGTCCCGTCGTTTTTCCTCCACCTCTGTATTTACCTGGGCCGCCTCCCCTTGAATTTCGGGCAGTTCTCCTGTTCCCTGTGCTTCTGCTTTGCCCTCAGCCTTTACCCTCGTAGCTTTCGGTTTCCCCACATTCCCGCCACCCCACTTCCCCGCTTTTCCTCTGGGTTTTCTAGCCCTACCGGCCCCCTCCTGGGCTATCATCCCTTGAGCCTCCATTTGATCCCCCTCGCCTTGTGGCACCTCTATATTGCCCTCAGCTTTTGCCCTCGTGCCACCCAGTCCCCTTGTGTCTCCATGCCCCTTAGTCTCCTCCCAGCAAGCTCCCTTTACCTGATGTTTCCCTCGCTGTCTGATCATAAGATCCACCGGTCTCTCTAATTCCTCCTTGCAGTCAGCCCGTTCAGCATCTGTTCTGGATACTGTTGTCCGAAGCGTCAACTTCAGATCAGCTGTCGACTTTCCCCCTCTCCTCAGTTTAAAGCCTTCTCGATCTCCTTCCTCACATTGGCTGCCAGTAGTCTAGTTCCCGCTGTGCTCAGGTGCAGGCCGTCCCGCCGGTAGAGCTTACTCTTTCCCCAGAAGGACGTCCAGTTCCTCACAAAGTGGAAGCCCTCCTCCTGGCACCATCTCCTCAACCATGCATTCACAGCCTGGAGGTCTGCCTGCCTCTTTGCATCTGCTCTCGGTACAGGCAGGATCTCTGAGAATGCTATCCTCCGGGTACTCCGCTTCAGCTTTCGTCCCAAGACCCTGAACTGGTCAGTCAGTGTGGCCATGCTGAAGTTCCTCCGGCTCACATCATTCGTTCCGACGTGGATTATCACCGCAGTCTCCTCTGTCTCTGCTCTGTCCAGGATCCTCTCGATCCTATTAGTGACGTCTCGTGTCTTGGCCCCCGGGAGACAAGTCACTAGCCGGTCCTCCCTTCCTCCAGCTACGTGACTATCTACCTCTCTCAAGATCGAGTCTCCCACCACAATAGCAGACTTCCCTTTCCTCAGCAACCTCTTCTGTCTCAGGTCCGTGTCCTTGGTGTAGTGCGGGGTCTCTCCCTCGGGGTCCCGGTGAGTCACGGTCTCCTCCTCTTGCGTGGTTCCTCCGCTAGGTCCTGCCCCGGTGTCACCTTGTGGATCCTGGGTCTCGTCTGCCGACATCCGTCTGTGCAGCTGCTGGTCCTGTTCCCCCACCTTCCTCCTATAGGCCTCCTCGATGAATCTCTCGAGGTCCCTCACCTGATCCACAATGGGGCCTGCTCCGTCTTTGTCCTCGGTTGACCAGCTCGTCTCCTCTGTGTTGCGCAGTCCCTCCAGTTCCTGGACCCTGACCCTCAATCTGCCGACCTCCATCCTCAGGCTTTCCAGTTCCTGACACCGACTGCATATGTACTCCCGCCTTCCCAAGGGGAGGTAGTCGTACATATTACACTCTGTGCAGTAAGAAAACAAATTTCATGTTATTTCTTAGCAGGATGGATTTGATTTAAATCATGGTTTTCTATAGAAAGACATGCAAATAGGGAAGTCGTGGAACAAAAGATGTTATGTATTAGTGATGGGCAACAAAACAAAGGAGAAAGTCCAACTTTGTCTGCAGAAAAAACCAAGCAGGAGAAACAAACAAAACTGCAGACTGTGTACAAGATGCAGGCAAAAATTTATTGTACCAAAATTAAAATGCAAATAAGTAAAATAAAACCCTGGGCAGTAGGTGATGTACTCAGTTGGCAGGTAAAGTTATGGTTCTACTTCCATGGGTGGACCCTCATCTTCCTCTTCTGTTGGCAGATCATTTTATGGGTCAGGAAGAGTTTGGATAGACTTTCTCTCCGCAAAATCTGAGCATGGCCCATTTATTGTATATTACAGTGTACAGCGCCGTGTACGCTCTAGAAAGTGTAAATATTAGTAATAGTGAAATCTTCTACATCCTGGATATTGAGAATTTTGGCTCAGGCGTTCCAGCTCTTTTTATGGAAGTGAGATCTCCTAGAACTAGACCTCATGGCCTTGTCTCAAAATTCTAAGCTTCCTAGCTTCTTCGGCGGGCACAGGGAGTGGGAGTCGGAGGGGGTAGCAGCGTGGCTTCTTTCTCGCCTCTGTTTTTTTCTATTTTTTTTTTTTCGGTGTTTTCCCCTGCCTGATGATGGCTTGGATTTGCCATCTCAAGCTTTGCTTTCAGGGCACAGTATTTGTAGAATCTATGGATTGGCTGTGCCATCCTTGCTATGCGGTTCTGTTGAGTCTTTTGACAGCCGGATTGTTGAATTTCCTGGTATCTCAGGATTTGCTCACCTAGAGTCCGATCAACATGGATATTCGTACTACTTTGGTATTGCGACCTAGCTTTTGAAAAGTCATGACTGACGTGTAAGGGTTATGCGAATCAGGTTGTTTCTTTTCTTGTCCAAGCGATACAAACGTCTTCACCGGTGACTTCTGCTTCCTTTTGGAGGTTTTTCCTTACTTGGGTACTTCTCCACATTTGCACCCTTACAGAGTTCTTTTTTGACACAAGTGTATTGCCGAGGGCTTAGCGTTCAATTCCCTTCAGCTTCAAGTGCCATTCTTAGCTTGTTACAAGGGCTAGGTATATTGCTCTTCACTTCCTTCTCAGCTTCATGTAGTTCAGTTCCTAAACGGAGTACGGTATATTTGTATACCTCTTAGAAAGCCAGGTCCGGAGTACAGTCTTAAGGTACTTCTTCGCAGTTTACCGAAGGCTTCATTTCATCCTTATCTTTTGATACTGTAAAGGGCTGTGCCATTGAACACAGGGTTTCTTGTGGCCATGGCTTCAACTCGGCGGTTTTCTGAGTTGCAGGCTTTGTTTGGCATTGATTCCTATTTCTGATTTACAAAATCTGGGGTGTCAGTTCGGACGGTCCACAATTTCTTTCTAAGGAGGTGGCATCCTTTCTTTTATGTCACTCTCACTTTTCCTTCATCCTGGGAGGAGAAATTGGGAGATGTGCTTTTATTCACTGCATTTTTTTGAAAGTGTGTAGCGTTCTCAGCGAGCTTTCTAATGACTTTTAGTTGTTTAGATCACCTTTTTGTATTCTTCACGAGACGCCTCAAACGTATGGCGACATCCAAAGCCTTCATCGCTTTGGGTCCAGGAGGACATTCTTTATGCTTGTTTGATGGCAGGGAAGCGGTTGGCGAAAGAACTTCATGACCATTCCGCTGGAGCGATGGCTACTTCTTGGACTCGGTCCAGAGGTTTTTTCCTTGGAGGAGTTTTGTCTCGCAGCTACTTGGTCTTCCGAGAGTGCTTTCTCTCAGCATTACTGGTTGGATGTGGAGGCGCATGCGGTAGATGTGTTTAGTGCTTTGGTTGTTGCGGAGGCGGTGTTTGCTTCCCACCCAGATTGAGGATTGCTTTGCTACATCCCATTGGTCTCTGGATTCATCTGCTGCTGTTGCTAGGGAAGGAAAAATTATGTTCTTACCTGTTAATTTTCTTTCCCTTAAACGCAGCAGATGAATCCAGAGCCCCACCCTTTCTGGATATTGTCTGTCGGTTTTTTCTTTTCCAACTTTCGAAGTTTGTTATTATTGAGTGTTGTATTCTGTATTATTGCCTTTTGAGATTTGTTATGGGAAAGAAGTTTTTTTTACCTGCTATGCCTATTGATGGTTATGGATGCTTGGGCAAGGAGCTATACTGGAGATACAGGAGGAGTGCCAGCCAATAGGACCACCTGTTAATCAGTTTCTCTATCTCCGCCTGCTGGTAGATGTGTGCTATCCCATTGATCTCTGGATTCATCTGCTGCGTCTAAGGGAAAGAAAATTAACAGGTAAGAACATCATTTTTCCTTTTATGCGGCGGATTCTGCAGAAAGGAGTTGCTTGTACTCCAGAGTTGTGTTTTTTAGGTGCGTCTGGAGTCTGTACCTTTTGGGGTTGCGGGACCTTGACTTGGATTAGGAAACTCAGTCTCTTGGGTTGTAAAACAATCCTTCAGGTGTAGAGTACTGCCCAACTACGTTCCTATTGGAAGAAGCTTTTTCTTTCCATTTTGGAGCCTTATCTTCATTCCCTTTCTCCTCGAGCTCGCAGTCAAATCTTAAACAGCTTAGGTGACTTTCCTAGATAGCCTGGAGACTTTAGTCATTGTTCTGGAGTCTTCTTAGTCTCTGAGATTTTGCCACTGGTGTGCCTCTTATGTTAGATTCTTGCTGGATTAGAATCGTTCCACTCCCGCTCTGCCTTTCATTTGTTACTGCTCAGTCCTAGCTTTTAGCATGTGCTTGGAGGACGGGGGGTTTTGTGGTGGTGGTGGGAAGGGTTGTGGGGTATGCCTTTTTTTTCTTCTTGCTTTGAGATTCTGGGGTACTTTGAGTTAAGGGATTGGTTGCAGATTTTGGCATGTTTGCCTGATCTGAGGGCTGTAAGAGTCCAAGCCTTCGGTCACTATCTTGGGATGGGTTGTAGCTGTAAGTCTGCTTTGGTTTCTTGTTTGTTGGGGAATTTGGGGGGATAGGATGGGGGATGGGAGTTTCTTTACTTTTCATTTGTATTGAAAAATGTTTGACCCTGGATTGTGGGCACCTATATGTTATAGCCTCTCTTGTTGTATTCAAAGGTATTGGATCAGTTCTCATTGTTCTTTATTTTTTTGTTGTCATCAGTAAAAATTGTTTATTCTTAAAAACAGATTTATTCCCCAACAGAAGGTAATGTCAAAATATACATTTGAGAAATGGCAAGGGTGGGAGAGAGGTGGCATATGTGAAACAAGATAAGACGTTTGGAGATGGCTGTTAAAAATGCATACTCAGTGAAACAGATGCTGAAAAATAAAAGCATGGGGGTGAATGTAAAGTAAAACTTTTAAAGATAGCTAAGGTTTTCACTGGTAGTATGGACTAAGTAATTGAAATGTACAAAGAAACTTACCTTTGTCAAAGATTAATGCTGTAGAAATTCCCTTGTGGCTATGGAGATCCTCCAAATCACAGTTGAAAAGAAGGTTTGGGAGAACAACTGCAAATTAAGCAGTGACTGGATCACATGACAAGGTGATTGTGTCCAACACAAAGTTTCTTCAGTATTCAATGTTTCAATGTGCAGAGGCACTAAGCAGGATAAGTCATATGAGATATGTTGTGGACTCTTAAGATAAGCAGCAGGAAGGAACTAATGGAGGTTGAAAAAATAAACTAAAGAACAAAGAAATAAGCAATCGTAGATTTTCAGTAAGGGAGTAAAAGAAAATGCGACTTACCAAAATCTAGTGTAAATGTATTTAGAGAAGCGTTTTTAAGTTGCTCTGAATAGGAATGCCATGATCTATCTCCACCTCTTGGTCTTGGGGATATAACCTTAAATATGATGTATTTGAGATTAGAGGTTTCATGTTTGGCTAGATTCCAATGTTGTACCACAGGGACAGATACAATATTTCTGTTGATACAGCTAGAGAATGACAAGGTGGCTGTTACCCGCTGAAACGGTGGGGAAAAAAGTAGTTGCCGCGGGTACAGGGACAAGGTCATTCACAGCTCCTTGGAGCAGTGACTGGCCTTGTGTCCGCAGTTAAGGGAGGGAATGTGTGCGGTCACCGATTGCACGCAGCCCCCTTCTTAAAGATCGCCGTCGTCTGTCCGGGCATCTCCCTCCCCATTACCTTCATGGCGCTTTTTTCTTTCAAGAAGTAGCCGGAGCCTTGAAGTCACGTGTGGCTGCCGGAAACTTCTCCTCTGATGCAACCGGAAACAGGAAGTTGCGTCAGAGGAGAAGTTTCCGGCAGCCACACGTGACTTCAAGGCTCCGACTGCTTGTTGAAAGAAAATTAGAAATCGGCACAAAGGTAAGGAGAAGGAAGGAAGGGAGGGAGAATAGATTGGTTAAATGGAGTTGGTGTGTGTGTGTGGAGGTAGGACTTATTAGGCACTGCCTGGACTGCATGAAGAGTGCTGAAGGGGGTGGAAAGGAACAGATGCTGAAGGGAAATGGGGAAGAGAGAGTGAGGAGAAGACGGAAATGGGGAAGAGAGAGTGGGGAGAAGACGGAAATGGGGAAGAGAGAGAGAAGGGGGAGAAGACGGAAATGGGGAAGAGAGAGAGAAGGCGGAGAAGAGAGAGGGAGGGAATACGGAATGGGGAAGAGAGAGAGTGGGGAGAAAATGCTGAAGGGAACTGGATTGAAGGAGGAGATAAAGAAAAAAAGGCACATGCTGGATTGGGGAGGAAAGGAGGAGAGAGATGCTGGATTGGGGAGGAAAGGGAGAGAGAGATGCTAAAAACCACCTGGGGGAGGGCAGGAAAGATGACAGATGCCAGACTATGAGGGGAGTGGAGGGAAGAAGATGGGTGCCAGACCAAGGGGGGTGGGGAGGGTGGGGTTGGTCGTTCGCGGTATTTTCCGACCGTGAACCGCTGACAAGGAGATGACAGCTGGAGAGGCAGGAGAGAGCAGCCGGAGCACCGGCAAGTGAAGGAAACGCAATGCTGTGTGTTCCGACCGCATCTTTCTGCCTCTTTGACACGCAGCTCCTGATTGGTAAGGCCCGACTTAGTGCAGGAAGAGGCGGTCGGAGCATACAGCGAGTGATTTCCTGCACTCAACAGCGCTCCGGCTGCCCTCTCCTGCTTCTCCCGCTGCCCTCTCCAGTCTCCATCACGAAAAACCGTATTCGCGGTTTTTCAAGATTCGCGGGGGTTCCTGGAATGGAACCCCTGTGAATATCGAGGGAGTACTGTATTAGTTGTGTTGATAAACATTTATAAACAAAGCCCTGCCAGCTGAAGATCTTTCTGTAGTTCGGCAGCCAGAACTTTGATTTATAAAATGACAATTGTACAAAATATTGTTTCTTTTTATACTTTAATAAAATAACTATTCGAGGCTTGTGTGGATGGGATCAGATGGTTTGCGGGGACGGGACCCGAGCTCACAGGGCGGAGACAGGGACAAATTTTTTCCCCATGTCATTCTCTAGATACAGCTTCTATGTTCTATAATGCGTGTACAGACCATGCGTTTTGTCTTGCCCACCTATAGAAGGTTACATGGGCATGTGATGACATATGACGTTGCAGTTCGAGCAGTGTTTTAGCGGATATGGTTTGTTTGTTTGTTTGTGGAAGAATTTCGAAACTGTTTGCAAATGCTACTTCTGTATCACTTGGTAGACTGATATACAGGTAGTTCTTATGAATGGGTTATGTACCTCACTGCTACCAGCAGGTGGAAGCACAAACTTGTATATCAGAATACTTGTATATCAGTATCCCCTCTTGCAATCCAGTTTCCTCAGTCTCCATTAAAGCAGGTGGTAAGACTAATTCAGCTCCCCTCTTAGTACTGTTGGAATTTTGTTTTGGACTCCTGGGTTTCCCTTTTGTGCCGGATAGAGCTTGGACGGATCATGTTTAGGGATCCATCCGACCTTGGGGTGTTAAACTCGAGGGGGGGCGGTGTTGCGTGCTGGGTTCCTTCCCTCACCCTCCTCCACCTCCCCACATTTTTGTAGAGGTGCCTCAGCCCCCTGTTTGGTCAGCCCTCCAGTTTTGAGAGCCGTGGAGTCTGTTCTGACTAAGTGAAAAAAAAATCCTGAGGTGTGCCGGTCTAAAGGGCTCAATTCCCTTTAAAACTGCCATTTGTATAATTTTTTTTCTCATCTAACCGGCACTTTTATTAGAGCTAGGGTGTTTTTCAGCACAAAGAGCACAGCCCCACGCGGCGGCGATTTTGCCCCCTCTACTTCTCTCTCATCCAAACGCCCGAGGGTCTCTTGAGATGAGGATTTTTACCCAGAGGAGCAAGATGTAATTGATGAGGACCTGGACCCTTGAGGAGAATTCCAGGATTCTCTTGGGGGGGGGGGGGGTTGGATTCCACCAGCGAGAGGTTCGAGTAACCCCCAGCTGGTGAAGATGCATCTGTGGTGCACATTTTTCAGCAGGAAGAGCTTCACGAGTTAATTCTGCAAGTCTCCTCGATTTTGCACTTTGAGGACACCGTGTCTGAGCCCCCACGTATGGTGGACCCCTTGCTTAAGGGGATCCGCTCTGCTTCCTGCTCAGGATATTCAGGATATTATGTTTGCACAGTGGCAGGTGCCGGAAGCCCCTTTTTGTTTTGTGCGCTCCATGGCCCCCCTGTATTTCATTCCTGAAGGGGATAGGGACACTTTGAAGTCACCTGTAGTGGACACGGTGGTCTCGGCCATTTCTAAGAGGCATGTTGTGCCTGTTGAGGGTGGTTCAGCCTTGAAGGAACCGGAAGAGCATAAGTTGGAGACCCTCCTTAAATAGAGTTTTGATGTGACAGCTCTGTTGGTCCAGGTGGTGATGTGTGGCGGGCTAGTGGCTGGGGCATGTTGGGCCCAACATGTGCTTGACAGTAAATATGAGAATTGGAGCTTGCTAAAGCAAGAAGTTGTCAAAATTGAATTGGGTGCTTATCTCTCGGATGCCATGTATGACCTCTTGCAAGCTTCTGCCAAGTCTTTGGCCTTTGGAGTGGCAGCACACCATACCTTGTGGCTTCGCGCTTGGTTGGTGGATTCGGCGTCCAAACTAAGTTGACAAAGTTCCCTTTTAAAGGATCTTTCTTGTTTTGGTGAGGACCTGGACAGGTTGTTTCACACTCTCACTTAATCCAAAGTGCTTCGTTTGCCTGAGGATAGGCCTAGGCCGCTGGTTTGAGGAGGCGCTGCTTGTGGGTGTGATTTCCGCCGCTTCCGCTCTGGTAGAGGGGCTGCCTCTTTTCCATCTTCTGGGCTCTCTAGAGGCAGATTCTTCCAGCGCATGCAGTCCTTTCATGGGGCCTGCCGGGGTGCAGGTAGCACCCCCGCCGGGCCCCCTTCCGCCCATCCTGCTCAATGACTCCTTGCCGGTGCCCTTCTTGGTTCCGGTGGGCGCATAGCTGAGAGAATTTTATCCAAAGTGGGCAGACATCACGTCCGATCAGTGGGTTCTGGAAGTGATCTAGGACGGCTATGTTCTGAGTTCACCCGGTCCTTGCCAGACCATTTTCTTGCAGGTGGCATGGAAACAGCAGGCCTCTCATCAGACCCTTAAACAACTGTTGGATCTCTGTGCGGTGGTTCCAGTTCATCCGCAAGAGTGGGGCACAGGTTGGTACTCGATTTACTTTGTGGTGCCAAAGAAAGAAGGAACCTTTCGACCCATCCTGTATTTGAAGGGGGTCAACAGGGCTCTTCATGTGCCTTCCTTCTGCATGGAAACTCTGCGGTCTGTGATTCTGGTGGTCCAGCTGGAGGGGTTTCTGACCGTTCTAGATCTGACCAAGGCCTACTTGCACATTTCGATTTGGGCCTGCCATCATTGCTTCCTGCGCTTTGCGATCTTGGGGCAACATCAGTTCTGTGCATTTTCCTTTGGTCTGGCCATGGCTCTGCAAACGTTCACCAAGGTGATGGTGGTTGCTGTGGCAGCATTGCGCAAAAAGGGCATTCTAGTTCATCTCTACCTGGACGACTGGTTGATTCGAGCGAAGTCGTTACAGGAGAGCACCCAGGTCAGGTGCTCGGGTGGTGGAGTTTTTGCAGTTGCTGGAATGGGTAGTCAACCTTGCCAAGAGCTGGGTGTCTCCCTCTCAGTGCCTGGAGTATCTAGGTGTGCTATTCGATACCTCCTTGGGGAAGGTCTTCCTTCCAGAGGCCCGGGTAAGCAAATTGCAATCTCAGATTCACCTGCTTATGGCATCCCGGTGTCCTTGGGCGCAGGATTTCCTCCAAGTCTTGGGGTCAATGGCGGCCTCCCTCGATGTAGTGAGGTGGTCATGGGCCCACATGCATCCTCTTTAGTATGCTCTTCTTCAGAGGTCATCGCTTCAGAGGCACTGTCTGGTTCACCCTGTACCGCTTCTGGGCTTAGCTCGAGGCAATCTTCGTTGGTGGCTCCAGACCCCCCATCTTGTGCAAGGGGTGAATCTGGACCAGCTGTAGTGGACGGTGCTGCTCACGGATGCCAGTCTTCTTGGTTGGGGAGCTCAGTGTCTAGGTCACTCAGTTCAGGGCACCTGGTCCACGGAGGAGGCTTCTTGGTCGATCAGTGTCTTGGAGACCAGAGCCATCTGTCTGGCGTTGCTAGCCTTCCAATCCTTTCTGATTGGTAAGTCAGTCAGGGTTCTGTCAGACAAAGCCACGGAGGTGGCCTATGTCAATCATCAGGGGGGCACCAGAAGCAATTTGGTGGCACAGGAGGCGACTCTTTTCATGGTCTGGGCAGAGTTGCACCTTCAGAAAATATCAGCATCCCACATAGCCGGAGTAGAGAATTTTCAAGTGGACTTCCTAAGTCGTCCCGGATAGTAGCTTTTCAGTTGATAGTGCAGTCTTAGGGTCAGCCCCTCATAGACCTGATGGCCGCAAGTGTCAACGCCAAAACACCCTGCTTCTTCAGTCATCGCCGAGATGGTCAGGCCGAGGGCCTGGATGCTCTTTTTCAACCATGGCCAACAGAGGGGCTGTTGTATGTGTTCTCTCTGTGGCCATTAGTGGGCAGAGTTCTTCTCCGCATAATTCGCCATCCGGGCCTCGTGGTTCTAGTGGCTCTGGATTGGCCTCGACGACCGTGGTATGCAGATCTGGTGGTGGATCCTCTTCCTCTCTTAGATGGCCTTCTAACTTAGGGTCCCATTCCAATGTTTGATCCGGGTTCCTTTTGTCTTAAGGCTTGGCTCTTGAAAGGGATCGCCTAGGTAAGAAGGCGTATTCAGATAAAGTGATCTCAACTCTCTGGGGGTCCCGGAGGCTTTCCACCTCTCAGGCTTTTGTGAGGGTTTGGCGTCTATTTGAAGAGTGGTGTGATGCGTGTTGAGTGGTCTCTTTTTGCGCTTCCCTGCCTAACATCCTAGAGTTCTTGAAGGATGGCCTGGATAGGGGACTGGCATGGTCTTCTCTCTGGGTTCAGCTTATGACCTTGTCAGCCTTTCGGGGGTTAGTGAAAGGTCAGCGTTTGACTGCCATTCATGATGTGATTCGCTTCTTATGGGTGGCCAAGTTGCTCACAAGGCCCTCTGTTCCTTCTTGGTATCTGAATCTGGTTTTGTCAGTTCTAGTGCGCCCTCCTTTTGAACCATTGGGCGACTGCTCTTTGAAGGACCTTACTCTTAAAGCAGTCTTGGTGGCCATTACTTCAGCTAGACGTGTTTCTGAGCTGAAGGCTCTCTCTTGTAGGGCTCCCTTCTTGGAGTTTTCTAGGGAGTAGGTTGTCTTGAGGCCTTTGCCTTCTTTTCTGCCAAAAGTAGTTTCTTCTTTTCATGTCAATCAATCTGTAGTCCTCCCGGTGTTGAGTAGTCAGGAGGGCTCTTCTGAGCAAAGACAGCTGCACAAGGTGGATGTCAGTAGGGTCCTTCGCTCTTATGTGCAGCAGACCCAGGAGACCAGGAAATCAGATCATCTTTTTGTCCTTCTAGCGGGTCCTCGTAAGGGGGATGGCGCTTCTAAGGCTACTATTGTGCGCTAGATCAAGGAGACCATTGCTTCCGCTTATCTTCTAAAGAAGAAACCTGTTCCAGAATTTCTCAAGACTCATTCCACTAGGGGTCAGGCAGCTTCTTGGGCTGAGTGCTTTCTAGTGCCTCCAGTGGATATTTGCAAGGCTGCAGTTTGGTCTTCTCTGCATTCCTTTGTAAGACACTACCTTGTGGATGTTTAAGCGCATCAGTATGCAGTATTTGGTGAACGTGTTCTTGGTGTCGGCTCTTCGAGGACTATATCAGTCTACCAAGCGCTATAGAAGGAGAAATTAGGTTCTTACCTGCTAATTTTTTTTCTGTTAGCTTGTAGACTGGTATAGTCCCCCACCCTTTCTGTCTTTGTGCGGTGATTGCGGGTTTTTGTTTTGCTCGTGTGCAGATTTTGTTTTTTCTGTGTGTTCTAGAATTTTTTCTAGGGCCAGGGAGAAGTAAGAACAGCAGCTATGGCTCACCTGTCTTAGCTGATGATCTGTGGGGATGTTTGCTATACTAGGATTCAGTTCTACACATGTTCCAACAGTAGTTGGTTTTTCCACTCCTGTTCGGAGTGTGTTATACTGTTTTCAGTTGAAGTCTTTCCTAGGTTCTGCTTGGCTATTAGGCAGACTGGATTGCAAGAGGGGAAGCTATACTGGTATACAAGTTTGTGCTCAGTCTCCACCTGCTGGTAGCAGTGAGGTTTATAATCCATTCGTAAGGACTATACAAGTCTACAAGCTAACAGAAAGAAAATTAGCAGGTAAGAACCTAATTTCTCCATTTTCTATACTGGAAGTGTCCCTTCGTTCTTTCCACTTACTCTAAGAATTGAGGGGATTGGAGGTAATGCTGATGGGACCAAATTTTCTTTTATATTTTGATGTCTGGAGTAGGCAATAGTTGGAATTTTGTCTTTCAAGCATTCGTGATTCTCTAGAATGTGCCAGTGTCTTATAATGATCTTCTTTAGGTCATTTGCTAGATGTGAGAAGTGCATTGTGCAAACCAAATCAGGAGAGATTTTTACACATTTTTTTTTGTGAGATCTTCTCTGTTACAGTGTACAGCTTTTTGGTAGCAATCATGTATGCATCTCCTCAGATAACCTCTTGTTAGAGAAGCATTGTGCCATTTCTTCTGTTTGTTGGAAATCTGAAAAGTTGGTACAGTTTCTTTTTAGCCTTAGGAATTGGCTATAGGGTAAGGTTTTTCAGTGATTTATTGTGAAAGCTGGTAAAGTGTAAAAATGCATTCTTATTAGTTGGTTTACGATAGATGGTAGTCATCAAACGGTAAGAGTCCTTTTTGATCATAAGGTCCAAGAAATTGATTTGATTTGTGTGGTGAGACATTTTGTATTTAAGGTTTAGGTCTCGTGTTGATCCAGTCGAAGAATATATATATTTTTTTCATGTAATTTTTTTTTGTCTTCTGGTTTTTTTGTTAATAGCACATGTTCTTCTCCTCAACACCCCCCTCCTTGTCCAAGCAACTAGGTGGGAGGACTGTGCAGGTGTTAAAGATTTCTGTTCTCAAGATCTTAAAAACAGTGAGCAAGACCTCAAAGGTTCTAGGATCTTATGTATGATTAGTTTTGGACCATTTCAGCCAGGGCAGGTTTGATTCAAATCATGCTTTAAATTGTTAATGAGGATTATTCTATTTAATCATTTTTTAGATTAGCTATTTTCAAGTGAACAACAGTGTATATAAATTACTATAAACCATTGCTTAAAAATAGCCTTCCTTGGTTTTCAGCATCTGACTGCATCAACAAATAATTAAGTTCAGTTATATACTGTTGGCATATATCTATTGACTTGAAGAATAATTCTTGTTATGGAATCCTTTACATCTTTCTTGGTGGGAAAGAGTTCAAACGATTAAAATTATGATTTTGCCTGTAGTTTGTTACCAAATGAGTATGATACCAAATTTTTTTCAGGGGTCCTTTTATAAAAAGTTAAATGGTATTCTTACAAAATTTGTCTGGCTGGGTAAAAGGCCTAGAATTTCTTTAGTATCTCTACAAAAGCCAATTGAGGAGGGTTGGGTAAATTTTCCAAATTTTTATAGGTATCATCAAGCCTATATTTTATGCCAGGGGATGTATTGGGTCCTCCCAGAACTCATGGAAAATGCCCCTGATTGGTTATATTTGGAATGGCGTCTCATGTTTCCTTTACATCTTGTTCATGTTCTCAGTATTAAAATGCCTAGGAAGTACAAAGAGAACAGAATATTACCGTATTTTCGCGGATATAACGCGCGCGTTATACGTGATTTTACGTACCGCGCATACCCCTCGCGCGTTATATGCCTGAGCGCGGTATACAAAAGTTTTTAAACATAGTTCCCACCCCGCCCGACGCCCGATTCACCCCCCCAGCAGGACCGCTCGCACCCCCACCCCGAACGACCGCTCGCACGCGCTCCCACCCGCACCCGCATCCACGATCGGAGCAAGAGGGAGCCCAAGCCCTCTTGCCCGGCCGACTCCCCGACGTCCGATACATCCCCCCCCCCCCGGCAGGACCACTCGCACCCTCACCCCGAAGGACCGCCGACTCCCCAACAATATCGGGCCAGGAGGGAGCCCAAACCCTCCTGGCCACGGCGACCCCCTAACCCCACCCCGCACTACATTACGGGCAGGAGGGATCCCAGGCCCTCCTGCCCTCGACGCAAACCCCCCTCCCTCCAACGACCGCCCCCCCCCAAGAACCTCCGACCGCCCCCCCAGCCGACCCGCGACCCCCCTGGCCGACCCCCACGACCCCCCCACCCCCCTTCCCCGTACCTTTGGAAGTTGGCCGGACAGATGGGAGCCAAACCCGCCTGTCCGGCAGGCAGCCAACGAAGGAATGAGGCCGGATTGGCCCATCCGTCCTAAAGCTCCGCCTACTGGTGGGGCCTAAGGCGCGTGGGCCAATCAGAATAGGCCCTGGAGCCTTAGGTCCCACCTGGAGGCGCGGCCTGAGGCACATGGGCCAAACCCGACCATGTGTCTCAGGCCGCGCCCCCAGGTGGGACCTAAGGCTCCAGGGCCTATTCTGATTGGCCTACGCGCCTTAGGCCCCACCAGTAGGCGGAGCTTTAGGACGGATGGGCCAATCCGGCCTCATTCCTTCGTTGGCTGCCTGCCGGACAGGCGGGTTTGGCTCCCGTCTGTCCGGCCAACTTCCAAAGGTACGGGGAAGGGGGGTGGGGGGGTCGTGGGGGTCGGCCAGGGGGGTCGCGGGTCGGCTGGGGGGGAGGGGGGTTTGCGTCGAGGGCAGGAGGGCCTGGGATCCCTCCTGCCCGTAATGTAGTGCGGGGTGGGGTTAGGGGGGTCGCCGTGGCCAGGAGGATTTGGGCTCCCTCCTGGCCCAATATTGTCGGGGAGTCGGCGGTCCTTCGGGGTGGGGGTGCGAGTGGTCCTGCCGAGGGGGGAGAAGAATCGGACGTCGAGGGGGGGCATCAGGCTTTCAGGATGGGGACAGGACTTCAAGGGGGGACAGGCAGATCTTCAAGGGGGACAGGCAGACCTTCAAGGGGGACAGGACTTCAAGGGGGGACAGGCAGACCTTCAAGGGGGGACAGGCAGACCTTCAAGGGGGGACAGGACTTCAAGGGGGACAGGCACGGAGAGGCGGGGCAGTGCACCGAAAGTCAGGGCGGGTGAACGGTGAGTCGGGGCAACCAGAGGAGAGTCGGGGCAGTGCACCGAAAGTCAGGGTGAGTCGGGGCAACCAGAGGAGAGTCGGGGCAGTGCACCGAAAGTCAGGGTGAGTCGGGGCAACCAGATGAGAGTCGGGGAGGGCGAAAGGAGAGTCGGGGTGGCCAGAGGAGAGTCGGGGAGAGCGAAAGGAGAGTCGGGGTGGCCAGAGGAGAGTCGGGCAGCATGCGCGTTATATGCCTGAGCGCGGTATAGAAAAGTTTTTGTACATATCATCGTGATTTCTGCGCGCTATACCCCTGTGCGCGTTTTACAATGGTGCGCGTTATATCCGCGAAAATACGGTAATTGATACTTGGAAAACATTGCTATGTTAGTAATTTAACACCTATTCCATTAAGTAAATCTACAAATCAGTCTTTATGGATAAACTCCAAGATTCAAATTGGCGGATTATTGCAGGTATTCGTTCTCTAAATGATGTTATTTCAAATGGTAAACTGCTTGAGTTTTCACAGTTGCAACATAGATTTGGTTTTAATAAGTCACAGAGTTTTAAGTGGTTGCAACTGAAGCAGGCTATTCAGGTGGGGTTCCCTGAATGGAAAACTCTTAATAATCAATATACTATGGAGTTCCTGTGCTTTCAGACGGATTTCCTGGGACATCAGGCCGCGCAGTGGTATAAATTACTATATGGATATTTGAATAAAAAACAAAAAACTGGTCTTAGAGACATTTGGAGCATTGAGATTAAGCATCATATTTCTGCGTCTCAATGGCCACAAATTTGGTCTTGGAGAATAAGGTGTACAGTGTCCGCATCTATGAGACAAACTTGTTTTTTTCTGTTACATAGAGCTTTTTGGACCCCAGTTTGTTTACAAAAGTTGGATAGCTCTAAGTCTAATAGATGCTGGCACTGTAACTTGGAAGCGGGGACGTTGGATCATTTAATATTTTATTGTCCTTGCATTATGAACTTTTGGAAATCTATTTGGTCTCAAATAAATTGTCTTCTAGAAAATCACGTAGCTTTATCTTATGATACTATTCTGTTCGGCATGTCAATGAGAACTAAAAGTCAAATTTCTTCAAGTAATAACAAACTTTTATTGATAATGACAGGTGTTGCCATCCAACATATTACCAATAACTGGAAAAATTATACCAATCTTAATTATTCATTTTGGTGGAATTCCCTATGTCACATATATATATAAAATGGAAAGAGTTATTGCTTTGCAAAAGGGAAATTATAATAAGTTTATAAAGATTTGGGGACCATTGGCAAATTACTGTAATGAGTAGACATCATTTTCTCACTGACAATATTTTTTCTTTTTGGGTGGAGGGATTGGGTAAGAATCAGTACTGTATAATTAAATATATGAATGTTATATGATATGTTCCTTTAAATTAATTGAGAAGGGATGGGTGGGAAGGGATTTAAATTTTTTATCTATGTATGATGATGTGAAAGTATTTTCAAGTATTTCTGTAAATGTTTATTAAGGAAGTAATCTTGTACACTTGTGTAAGTTTTAAAAATGAATAAAGAAGTTAAAAAAAAATTGTTTTAGTTAATTTTCTTTTCTTTTTTTTCCTCTATGCATCTTGAAGAGGAACAGTGCCGAAGGCAGAGAACCTCTTGAAGTTTACATCCGAGTTAAACCTTTTAGTGCTTTGGAAATTGAGCAAAATGAGTCTCAGGTCTGTAAAAATTTCATTTAGAATATGAATTTGTGACAATGCTATAACATTTTTTTTTAATGCCCACACTTGTAAACTTTCTTTTTATTTTAATGTTTTTAGGACTGTATATCTATTCAAGACGACTCCAGTATTTTGCTGAAAGCCCCAAGGAACTCAGTGGATCGACTGAGTGAAAAAAGCTATACACAGTTAGCACAGAAATTTACGTTTTCACGTGTAAGAAATACATCACACACAAAACAATATCTCTTTGTGTCTTATAACCCATTAGAACACAAATGCCAATTGTTTAAATGTTAATCTAATCTCAAAAATTTCTAATACTTGCATTTCCAGATTAAGTCCAACAATATTACTGAAAGAAGTCGGTAATAACACTGAGAAAATTTACAATAAGTAAAATATTAACAACATAACAAATATATTTATGTACACTTATTGTCTGTTTTAAAATGACTCAAGAAATTTAGTTACTTTAAGAAGGGTGGGGGGTGAGGATGTATATTTTTATTCTAGATGATATGATTAAGAATTTCAAGTGTTATATTGAAAGTTTAATGGATATTTTATTGTACACTTGTTTAAGATTTAAAATGTATAAAGAATTTAAAACAAAAAACAACATAACAAATCGCCAAATTTAATGTTTGATAGAGCTATATTTAAAATTAAATTTTTAATAGTGATTAATTGCACGATTAAAGTTGGGGCATAGGCAGTAATTGGGGGGGCATAGGAGGGGACTTGGGAGGCCATGCGTTTCCTCATGCTGGTGGGGATGCCAAAGTCCTGCCATTTAAAGAAATCTGTTGCCAAAGCCACCTCCATCCTCGTGCTTGGGGAGTGCTGGCATCGGTGGCTGGAGCCATGCTGCTGACATCTCCACTTCTGAAGCAGTATGAGGAGGAAGGGGGCAGCTCAGGTAGCAGATTTCTTTGGCTGATAGGGTTTCATCTACCCCACCAGGTAGTGAACAGGTGGTACAGCTTTGAAGGGGGCCTAAGCCTAAGGGAGGGAACCCAGATCTCTCTCGCTGCCCCTTTCTGACATAATTTCCTGCATAGTTACACATTTCTTCCCCCCAGTTGCCTGTGCACTTAATATACTCGAATATAAGTTATCCAAGTATAAGACGCGGTACCTTTTTTTTACCCCCCCAAAAGGAGAAAAAAGGTTTACTTGAATATAGGGGAGGGGGTTTAATAATATAATAATTTAATAATAATAATGTGCCCTGCCCCTCCTCCCTCCCTCCCCTGCCACGCTCTGCATCCAGCCCCCCTCCCTCCCTGTCCGGCTCTCCATCCTGTCCCCCCGATGTCCTGCAGCCCTCCACCAGGCCTGCCCTATGACCTGGTGGTCTGAAACAGGAGGTATCCCTCCAGTCTCCTGTCCCAGCCGACTGCCGATTTTTTATTTATTTATTTTTTTTAACCTGCCTCCTCCCGCATACCTTTTTGAATCCCTGGTTGTCCAGTAGTGTACTGGGCAGTAGCGAGCTTTTCGCACTCCTGCCCCACGCTCAGCCCCTCCCTTAATGGCCGCCTCGTGTTCTCACAGCCTAGCGGTATATCAGGCAGGAGAAAAATTTCCTTGCTCCTGCCCGGTGCCGAGCTGCTCACTGAATGGTTCCCATGTCATTAATGACGTCCTCAGTGACGCAGCAAAGGGAAGGCCACAAGCAGCCTGTTCAGAATACTGCCTCTGCTGGCCAGCCACCACCATTGCGGCTGCTGCTTTAGGAGGCCCGGACGTTTGTCAGGACTCATGAATTGGGGAGTCTGATTTTTTTTTTTGCAGAGCGAATCAATTCAAATCGATTCACTGAAGTGAATCGGTGAATCGATTCAAATCGGGCAGCACTAGTCCACACCAGTGAGTTGTATACCCTATGGAGGTAGAGTAAAGAATGACTAGTTTCAGTGACATAACAGTAGGTGCATCCTGGAACTATTCAGTATTTTTTTCCACTCCTGCAGCATCTGACTACGGTCACTTGAGTACCTTGATTACCGAATTTTCCAGATAGCTGAGCCACAGTCCATTTCTGGGTCTCGGCACATTTTGCTCCTCCTTTTGGGAGTCCCCTGTTTTATGCCCTTCACGCAGCTGAGTCAGGTCCTGTAAGGTTTCTGCTAGTGGGGATCTGACCACCTCCTCTTCTAGATCCCTCAATCAATTCTAGAAAGAAAAACTCAGATTGGAAGGAACATGGATCTGATAGCTTGACTGCTTAAAGCTTTTTTTTTTTTTTTGGGGGGGGGGGTAGAAAAAGCACCCAGAAAACTGAAAGCTGTTGTCTTTACTCCAAAGCATGGCACAGAGGGATTGCACGAGCAATTCATTGCAGATTTCCCTACAGACTCCTGGTAGCCGGTGCTTTCCATGCTACAGTAAAGTAGTTCTTGTGGCATGTGCCAGATATCTGCTGGCTCCATTTGCCCCGATTGCAGGATGGGGTCCTCTGGAATAATGAGCACCTGTGAAAATCCCCTAAAGTTGTTTGCGGTTGGTCCAGTAGGTCGGAATGCCTGTCGGATTTGGCCTATTTAACAGCGAACATGTGGTTTTTAGCAGGAGCATTGGCCATTTAAGATCCTGGCCATGTGGCTCCCGGGATCATATTTCATCAATGGATCCGCCCCTAGGGAGTCTGGAGGTAGGCCTACAGCCTTACACAGCAGGGACATGATTAGTTGGCTTTGGATCTGGGTGAGATTTTGAGTCCCTTCTGATGGCAGCCTTTGTGGCTTGGACGAGACCTGATTTAGCTGTGTGGATGTCTTGAGGTGGGAAGGGGACATGGTTGCCTCAGCTCCTTCACCTTTGTTTGCTGCCTTGCTGGTCTTGCAGCCCCTCTCCTACCACAGGTAAGCGAGCCTGGGCGGTTGGGGGGTGGTTGGACATTCTTCTGGTGCTCATCTGGGGGGGGGGGCAATAGAGGAAGAGGCATTGGAACACTTAGCCTCTCGTCTCCTGCCCACTCAGACTCCTTGGAGCCTGGGGAGCTGTCCCCAGTTGAGGAGAGACAGTATCCAATGGTGCATCTGTTTCAGAAGGAAGAGCTCTCAACTCTTTATCAGGTGTTTGTGGTGCTTCAGCTATTGATGATTTCTCCTCAGGAGTCCCTGAGGGGGGCACTCATCTTGGTGGGCCATCTGAGACTGGCCAAGATTTTTCTCCTCTATTGGTTCTTCTTTGAAATATTTTATTTGGTGCTCAAGGAATGGGAGGGCCTAGGTTCTGTTCTATGTGGGACCAGGCTAATGTCTCTGACCTTCTCCTGAAAGAGAGGGTAATTGTCTTGTCTTTCTTCTCCCTGTAGTTGACTCTCTGGGGTCACTAAGTATACCATCCTCTTCAAGGAGGGACAGATAGCCTTTAAGGATCCACATGACTAGGCTAGAGATTCTCATCAAGCAGCTCTAGTTCCACAGCTCTTTTTTAAAAATATAATTTTTTAAAAATTTTTTTTGCAGTGTCTGTGGCTTCATGCACTGCTGTTGGATATGGGGCCTCAATTTGGCACTGTCCTTATATGAAGGGCACATTAGGGCTCTAGAGGCCAGCTCTCCAGTAAGTTTTGGAAATCCTGGGCTCCTCAAGTGGGCCCACCTGTGATAAGTGACCCAGGGACTTTAGTGAGAACTCTGTGGATGAATGGACTCTGATCTTTTTGGCATCTTCCCTGGAAGTTATTTGCCTAGAAGAGGATGGTGACCATGATGGTTTGTTGCTGGGGGTTTCCTTCTCAGGGGCAGGGCAGCTTTCCCCATTTGAATTGCTGTTCCTCGAAAGCCAGATGATTTTCAGCTCCACATTTTAGTGTCAGTGCCAGAGGTGGTCTCAGATGGAGATCATATTTTAAGAGCATCTGCAGAAGTCTTTTACAGCCTTTCCTCTCTAGAGTTCTCTTGTAGATGATCATGGCAGAGTGGGAGTTTTCTAGATTTGGTCCTTTAGCCCACAAAAGAAGATTGGACAAACCTTTGTGTCCCTAAGGTGGATTCCTTGATAGCTGTAATGAAGACTGCAGTGCCAGTGGAAGGCTGCTTGGCACCAAAGGACTCCCATGACTAGAAGATGGAGTTAGACCAAACAGATGATCTTCTCTTCTGCACTTAGTGTGCAGGCAGTAATCTGCAGTAGTGCTGCCCGATTCAGGGAAAAAAATTTCAATTCGATTCAGCCTATTGAATTGGTTTTTCGATTCGATTTTCCTGCCCAATTGGGTGGTTGTTTTTTTCAAACATCCTGGTGGGTTTATTTTATAGCCTCTTCACCCCTTTTATAGCCTCTTCACCCCCTTTTCCTTCTCCTAACCACATTGGCGCTTTGGTGTAAACAAAATAAACAAACAAAAAAGACTTTTCCTCTCTCTCTTAAATCCTAGTTCACGTTTGCGGTCTAACACCAGCTCTGGCAGGGTACACGTTTCAAATCTGACATATTGTAATCACAAAATGGAAAATAAAATTAGTTTTTCTACCTTTTATTGTCTGGCCATTAGTCAAATCTTGTCGGTCCCAGGCTCTGGTTGTCTTCTGATAACTTGCTTGCCAGGGTCTCCTTCTTTCTTCTTTCTCCGTGCTAACCATCCATCTGCCATCTCTGTCCTCCCCTTCCGTTTCCCTTCCCTGCCCCGGAGGTTTGGTATCTTTCTTTTTTTTCGTCTCCATCCACAGATCCACCTTTTCTTTACCCTTTCATCCAGCATGTCTCCCTCCTTCCCACCACCCCAGGGTCCACCAGCTCTCCCTTTCTCTTTTCAACTACTCTCCTACCCAGTATCTGTATCTCTCTCCCTTTCTGTTCCTTCCCTCCCTAAATCCCATTGTCCACTCTCCCTCTCCTCTGTTTTTAGACCTCTGTATTTCTTCATCCCCTCCCTCCCCCAGTCCGGTATATGCACGTCTCTTTGACCCCCCTTCCCTCCCTCCATGTACTTCTACACTAAAATATTCTCTACTCCCAGATGGGCTCACAGTCTAAAACTATAATATGGATAAAATAAGGAGGAAGAATGAAATTAAATCTTAATTTAAAAAAACAACCATCCCACTAAAATAAAATTGAAATAAGATAAGAAAAATAATTAAACCAAAACTGAATATATAGAATAATTAAAAAAAAAAAAAAAAAAAAAATCTAAATAGATAGAAACCTAGCAGAAAAATCAACTAAAATCAGGTCAATCCCTGATCAGTGCAAGGCCGCTGTCAGATGGAGGAATTTTGCCCTTAAACGGCCATGGCACCCAAAGACAGGCGCCTTCCACATTTTTAGTTATTGAAATCTTTCTTTCTTCGGACTGCAGCTATGGGTGTAGATGGCTAGCACGGGCAGTAGCAGGGCTGTAGGAGCTCCTTGAGTGCTGGCGATCGCAGGGTGTGGGCGAGACCTCCGCGTTCATTGAAGCTGTGATGGCTGCAACTGGGTGAGTGCCGGCGGCTGCAAGACGGGCTGAGGGAGCGCTGGCGGCAGAGGCTGAGGTCCTGGAGGGCTCCACACCTGAACGGGCTTGGTGATAGATGGCAATATGTCTCAGATGGCTGCTTGTGGAAGCAGGGGTATCTAGCTCCTTTGCATCTCCTGCTCATTCCTGTCAGTCTCCCTCTTTTCACGGGCTGAGCTGTCTCTATCCCGGTCGTCAACTGTGCTTCCCAATAGTGATGCTGACGTCGCTCCTGTGGTTCCTCTCTAGCCCGGTTGGCTGGGCGGAAGAAGCGGCAAAGGAGACTGGCAAACAAGAGCCGGGGATGGACTTCCATCTCAGAACAATGGTTAGGCAAAAGCAGGAGAGCAGGAGGTCAGGGGGGAAGCCGGAGGACACTGCAGCACTTCCAGACTGACCCTCCCCCCTCGCCTCTTAAAGCAGAAGCAGCAGCAGTTGGCCAGCAAGAGGCAGCGCTGCCATTCCTGCTTTAGGGGGTGAGGGGTGAGGGTCAGTCACCAAATCGGGAGGCTGATTTTATTTTATTTTTTGTAAATCGATTCGAACCGATTCACCCGAAGTGAATCGGTGAATAGATTCGAATTGGGAATCGGGCAGCACTAGTCTGCAGGGGATATGTGGCAAGGGTGGTGTTACAATAGTAGCTCCTGAGCCCAATGCATCAGAGATAACTTGGAATCTAATATGTCCTTTGTAACGTATGTTCTCTTATGATTTGATCCGTATATGTTCTCAATTGATGGCCTAGGTGATGATGGCCCATAAGTGGCTGTGACTATGGCTTTGTTATTGGTTTGTTGTCTTGGTCTCTGAGCAAATTTACCCTCAGAAAGTGATTCCAATTGGAAGAGGCTAGTCAAGGACCTGGAAGAAACCTGTGCTTGGTGTCTTCCAAATAAAAAGGGTTCCATTGGAATCTCCAGACTAGGTGGTAGTGACAACCAATATGAGTCTAAGACTGGGGAGTTCTTGTCCAGGCTGACTGAACCTGTGTATTAGTTATCCAAACACTGTAGTTTACTACATTAAAAACAAGTAATACAGTTTGCAAAACATGACCATATAAACCATTTATGAGATGCTGGTGGTCCTTTTTGAGCATTCAGTTTTACTGCCCAGCATACAGACCCTTCTGCACATGAAGTCTTTTTATCATGCACATATCCTTTGGGGTAAGGAGGATAAAAAGGTATCCATGTATAATAACATAAAAATAGCCATAGTGTGTCAGACTTTTTGTTAAGTTTTTTATTGATTTTTTCATATAACAACAAGTGTCATATTTTTTCATACAATTATTTTAACAATATACTTGATATATCTATAATGTACTTTATATAAAACATATCTTATATTATCTTTATTATGATTTTATATATCATATAAACTGTAATGATTTTATCAATTATTATTTAATTATGAATCCTCTTCCCTCCCTCCATTTTGTTATTGTCACATAAGAATAACATCTATTATGATAAATTATTTATAATTTATGACAAAGAGAATAAAAACCTTACCCCCTCCCACCCTCCCTCCTTTAACCATTATCTTAATATGGGAAAAATGAAAATCAGTCATTACAAAAATCTGTTAATGGTCCCCAAATCCTCTTAAACTTATCAATATATCCTTTTTGTGTTGCAAATGTACGCTCCATCTTGTATATATATGGCAAACTGAGTTCCACCAAAAATTATAGTTTAATCTGTCGCAATTTTTCCAGTTATGTGTAATTTGTTGAACTGCTACTCCAGTCAATATAAATAAAAGTTTATTGTTATCTGATGAAATTTGACTCCGAGCTCTCATTGCAGTACCAAACAGAATCGTATCGTATGTCAAGGCTACCGGATTTTCTAACATCCTATTAATTTGAGGCCAAATTGATTTCCAAAATATTAATATGAATGGACAATAAAATAAAAGATGATCTAATGTCCCTGCTTCTAGATGACAATGCCACATCTATTAGACTTAGAGCTATCAATTCTATGTAAACGTGTAGGGGTCCATAAAGCTCTATGTAAAATAAAAAACCAAGTTTGTCTCATAGAAGCTGACAATGTGCATCTTAACCTCCAAGACCAAAGTCGTGGCCATTGAGATGCATTAATCTGTGTGTGTCAGACTAATGGTCCATCTAGCCCAGTATCTTGTCTCAAGGTGGCCAATCCAGGTCACAAGTACCTGACAAGAACCCAAGCAGTAGTAATATTCCATATTACTTATCTAGGGAAAACACTGGCTTCCCTCATGTCTATCTCAATATCAGACTATGGACTTTTCCTCCAAAAACTTGTCCAAATTTTTTTTTTTTTTTAAACTATGCTAACTGCTCTTACTACACCCTCTAGCAATGTGTTCCAGAGCTTAACTCCTCATATTGGTTTTAAAAGTACTCGTATTTCCCTGTAACTTTGAGTATCCCCTAGTTTTTGTAATTTTTGATAGAGTAAAATATCAATCCACTTGTACCCATTCTACACCACTCAGGATTTTGTAGACTTCAATCATCTCTCTCCAACTGTATATTTTCCAAGCTGAAGAGCCTAATCTCTTTAGTCTTTCCTCATATTAGAGTTTCACCCCCTTTATAATCTTGGTTGCTCTTATTTGAATCTTTTCTAATTCTGCTATATATATATATATATATTTTTTATTATTATTTATTTATTTATTTTTTTGAGATATGCCAACCAAAATTGAATTCAATACTCAGAGGTCACAGAGGCATTATAATATGTAGTCTTGTTTACCATCCCTTTGTCTATTGCTTCAAATACATACATAATCATTGTTCCAATGCAGTAGGAATGTTATGCTGAACCTTGGGGTACTCTGTCCATTCTCAGGAGCATACTGCAAAAAGATGTCACTCCAAGTACACCTTTTGAAACTTCCTCCTTTTCCCAGGAGTCTGCTGCCCCCTTCAGTTTCCCTTGCGGCAGGTGAGTATGAAAAGTGTCTTCTGATCTGCTCTGTTTTTTTTGCTCTTGTTGTGGCCTTTTAAATGAAATCAGAGATTCCTTTTGATAAGAGTTTACTCTGCCTGTGTGGAGAGAAGCAGATTTTAATTCTGCAACTGGTAGGTGTATCATTTGGGGATCTGGTTCAGCCAGCCTGCTGAAGATTAGTGGAACTCGGGATCTGTTCCCCTGGTGTTTGCTCACCCCTTTAACTTGGTTTGGGGCTGGAGTGCAGGCTGTTCAGGCGCTTATAGTGTTCTTTGGGGCGCTTAGGTGCCCGCTACGTTTCACTTCCCCCTCTTCCTCCCCTACCTTTTTATCCTGAATGATGGTGACAAATTCTGTCACAGTGTCATTCTCTAGTTTGGTCAGCCCTGAGGTGATTTTTTTAAGCTGTTTGTTTTTTAGCACCAAAATTCAGCAATGGTGGCCATCTTGAATTTTCACAAATTATTATTTTTCTTTTCTGAGTTCTCAAACTTCTCCAAAACAACTAGTTTTGCTTCCAGAGTGCCAGGGATGGAGTCTTCTGACTCTAATACCTCTATGTCATGCTTTGTTTTTGAAGGATGGGTGACTAAAGAGCTCCCTTGTGCCACATGCCGCATCAAGAGAGTCAGGCAGGCGGGAGCTTCAAGTTTTGCTCCCATGTGGGGCATGGCATATTGCTTTTGAGCGTGTTAGGGGAGCAAAAATTTCCCCAGGAACCCTGGAACAGTGGCACGGTGCACCAAACTGACTCCTGCTTTGCAGCCAAAGAGGAGGCATCTTCTCCTTTCTAAAGGGGAAGGAGAGTGTCTTACTAAGTTATTTACCTCAAAGTTTATTAATCTGCTCTGGCAGGCATATGAACATGGCCAAAATATGCAATTTAGGTCCGCTGAAGAACGGGTCTTAGCACATGCCTCCTAAGACTCCTTAGAGCACCGCTTCTATGGGAGCGGAGTGCCTCCCTGGCTCTGATTGTCAGTCGGACAGGGGATGAAAGTTCAGTCTTGATCCCCTTGGAGTCTCAAAGTGAGGCCTCCTTGATGGTAGATTTGGCCGCCTATGTTGAGGATCAGGATGGCCTATGTCAATTGGCAGGAAGGCACCGGCAGCACATCACTCAAACTAGAGCGAAACTCATTTATACATTAAAGTTTCATTATTGACTGTTACAACGTTATATGAGCAGATTGGTTTCGGGAGTTTCCCGTGTCTCTCCTTCTCCTGAATGCTTTGGAATAAACTGAAGGGGGAAGCAAACTCCCGGGTGAAAGAGGAGGTTTCAAAAACTGCGATTGACATTTTTCTGCAGTATGTGCATGAGAATGGACAGAGTACCCTAAGGTTCAGCATACCATTCCTATCTACTGGAAAAGAAAAGATATTATCAAGGTAAGAATCTAATCTTTTTCATAAATACATGCTGATCACAGAACATTAACAATTCATGAGTTAAAAAAAATTATTATATAGGTACAGACCCTTGAATCAAAATTCTCTCTCTTCTGAGAAAGCTTAGGTGGAACAGAAATGCCTTCAGAAGATGGCTAACTTTTAAATAAATAAATAAATTCCAAACTAATACATTTTTTTATTTCGACAATTGGTATATGCAATTTTCAAATGGCTTCTTTTGTTAACTATCATTTAGGTATTTGGACCAGAAACAACACAGGCAGAATTTTTTGAAGGCACTGTGAGACAGCCTGTGAAAGAATTTCTGCAAGGACAGAATCGTCTCATCTTCACCTATGGCATTACAAATGCTGGAAAGACCTATACATTTCAAGGTACTTTTTCCTTTTGCTTATGGATCTTATCACTATGGGATTGATGGAAGATGAAGAGTGAGACTAAGGGCTCAGAAAAAATTTTTTCATGATGCTTAGTTAATTTAAACATACAAACTGCTTTAATGCACAAACAGTCTTTATAACTTGGCAAGAGATCATCTGCTTTGCTTTGAGACATTAGGAGCCCAGTGTTCTCCCCAGAAATGTTTTCCAGCCGGGTGGCATGAAAAAGTAGCCTCTCTTTTACTAAGGTGTGCTAGCGTTTTTAGAGCACGCAAACCCCCGCACTATGCGGGAAAACTAACGCCAGCTCAATGCTGGCATTAGCGTCTAGCGCGCGTGCTAAGCGCACGCTAAAACCACTATCGCAACTTAGTAAAAGGAGCCCTAAATGTGTACTATTTTTATTAGTTAATTATTATTATTATTATTTTCCAATGCTCAATATGACTTCCTTTTAAAATGACCACGTCAAAATGATCTACCAACAATAAAATTTAAAAAAATACAAAGCATACTGTACACAGAGAAAATGTTAATTATTATTTATATTCTGTGAGTTTTCAAAGGGGTCAAGGCAGATGACTTTATGCAATGTCACCTTAGGAACAACTATACAAAAATAGACAAATATACCTCTCCCTTTTTGCTAAATCGCAATAGCGATTTTTAGCACAGGGAAATGCGTTGAATGCCCTGCGCTGCTCTTGATGCTCATAGGCTCCCTGCGATAAAAAAACGCTACTGTGGTTTAGTAAAAGGGGGCCATAGTGCAAAATATAGACAGCAGATATAAATTCTCAAAACCACTTTTTGTCTGATGATTTCATGAGTCTCTGGTTGCATTTCCTTCTTCTGACTGTAAATCCAATATTTCTTTCTTTATGTCCCTCCCCTTTTCTTTCTGTCTCTTTTTCTTTCTCTCTCCCCCCTGTCTGCCTTTCTCTCTCCCCCTGTCCCCCTCTTTATTTCTGCCTTTCTTTCTCTCTCTCTCCCCCTGCCTGCTTTCTTTCTCTCTCCCCCTGCCCCCCCAAGCCATCGCACCGATTTCTCCACTTCCCCGATTCTTTCCCTATCCCCTAAGCCACCATGCCGATTTCTCTCTGCTGGCTCGCCGACACATACAAGCGCCAGACACATACAAGCGCTGGACTCACAAGACTTCACCTCTGACGTCAATTCTAACGTCGGAGAGGAAGTTTCAGGCCAGCCAGGCAGCGATTGGCTGGCCCAGAACTTCCTCTCCAACATCAGAATTAACGTCGGAGGTGAAGTCTTGTGAGTTCAGTGCTTGTACGTGCCTGGCCTGGTCAGGGAGGCAGGAAGAAAAAGAATGGAAAGGCAACGCGATCGACTCACATTGCCTTTGCGATCTACTGGTCGATTACGATCGATCATTTGGGCACCCCTGCTGTTATGGTATCCTGTCCTGACCTGAGGAAAGGGGTTTAGTCCCTAAAAAACTGCCTTATTTCCATTTCCTATTTATAAACTTTAATCAATACAGTTACAATACTACTTGATTCTACGTAAAGCAACAAAACAATTTTTTTTTCTACCTTTTGTCATTTCTGCTTTAATCATCTTCTCTTCACTCTCTTCTTTCTATTCAGCGTTTGTCCTCGCTCCCTTCCAAGCAACATCTGTCCTCTCTTTGTCCCTTCCACCCAGCCTCTGCCCTCTCTCTCTCTATACCCCTTCCATCTACTGTCCACCCTCTCTCTGCCCCTTGCATCCACTGTCCAACCTCTCTCTGCCCCTTGCATCCAGTGTCCACCCTCTCTCTGTTCCACATGGCATCTTGCCTCTTTCTATGTCCCTTCAATAAACTGTATACCCTGTGCCCTTTCTCTCCTTTGTACAGGATTCATTTCAGCTTCACCCCTTCCCCTATGCTCTCGCATCTCTCTCTTCTCCTTTCCTTCCTTCCTTCCCACTCCACCCCATGATCTGGCATCTCTATCTCTTTCACTTCTCTCCCCCCATGCCCTGGCATCTCCCTCCTCCCCTCCCCCCATATGTGCTGACATCTCTCCCCTCACCATAGTCTGGTAGCTTCTTTCCCTCCCTCCCATGGCATCTCATACCTCTCCTCTCCCTTCCCTGTTCTTACTTCTCCCCTCTCTCTCCCCAATTGGGTGCTGCTGCAGCAGCACTTCTCTTCCCCTCCCCAATTGGGTGCAGCAGCAGCTTTTCTCTTCCCCCCAATTGGATGCACCAGCTTTTCTCTTCCCCCTCCCCCTCCCAAAATCGGGTACAGCAGCAGCAACATTTCTCTTCCCTTTCCATTCCCCCCCAAAAAAATGTGTGCAGCAACAGAACATTTCTATTCCCCCTCCCCTCCCCCATTCGGTGCAGCAGCAGCATTTCTCTTCCCATCCCTCCCAGCTCACACACCCGTCGGCAGAGTCACTAGGCAAGTTGTAAGCTTCCCTCCAGCTTACAACTTGCTGCTTTTACCTGCTTCGGGCCTTCCTCGTTGCCGGGTCCTGCCTACTTTCTGTTTCCGCGAAGGCAGGACCCGGCAGCGAGGAAGGCCCGAAGCAAGTAAAAGCAAGTTGTAAGCTTCCCTCCGGGGCTCTATCGTGTGCGTGCCGGCTTCCATTCTCTTCCCTCCGAAACCGGAAGTAGCGTCCCCGGGGGGGGGGGGGGAGAAGGGAAGCCAGCATGCACACGATAAAGCCCCGGAGGGAAGCTTACAACTTGCTGCTTTTACTTGTTTCGGGCCTTCCTCGTTGCCGGGTCCTGCCTTCGCGGAAACAGAAAGTAGGCAGGATCCGGCAACGAGGAAGGCCCGAAGCAAGTAAAAGCATGCTGGCAAAAAAAAAAGGCAGGCGTCAAACAAAATTTTCGGTGGCAAGTCAGCCTGGGAAGGAGCATCGGCGGCGGCAGCAGGATTAGCTGGGCGGTCATCTAAATCAGCCGGGTGCAGCGCCCGGCTGTAAGGCCCTGGGGAGAACACTGGGAGCCCTTCAGTTCATGACATGAAATATAGAAAATGGTGGCAGATAAGCCATATGGCCTTTATCCACCCTGCCTATCCACACCAGTTATTAAACTCGAGTTGTTTTCTTTCCATCAGATGTCCTTTGTATTTGGTGTTGGATCAGGACTTCCAAGCTTAAGGGCACTTAAAGCCTACCTTTCTAGTTTGCTTTTCACAGCAGTGGAACATTCTTGCTTTACTCCTGCCACTGTACTGTTCTGATAGTGATACTGTCAGCTTTTCAGCATTATATATCTTGTATATATAAAAAGCACAGCAGTGGAAGTAAGGAAAAATGTTCTGTTGCTGTTTTTGAACATTGATGCTGAGCCTTGGCTGATAGTGGCAGATGCTGGGAGTAGTGCAGGAGAAAGGAGCAAATGATGGGGGAGTGAGAAGGAAGACAGTGAAAAATATTGTGGGAGATGGAGAAGCAAGGTCATAAGCAGGGGAAGAGAGGATATAGGGTTGGTTGCTGGGTGTAGGATGAAGAAATATGATGGTAATATTGGAGAAGGAAGTAGATGGGTGTATCTTAGAAGTGGAGGAAGAGAAATAAGGGTAGATACAGAGAAAACTGAGCTGGACTTACTTCCGCCATCCAGCTCACACAGTCCTTCAATAACTTGAGGACAATCCAACACTAAAAACTACCACTTTCCTGCTCATACCTGGTTCAGAGGAAAGCCCTTTTTGAATCCACCTTCAAGTTCCGAGGCCCCAAAATCTGGAACAGCCTCCCGGGCAGCTTGCACCAAACACCTAGATACTTCCAATTCAGGAAAGCACTGAAAACACATCTGTTCTCTTCACTGCACTGAGCTAGTCCTATGCAATCATTTGTATAATGTCTGTCACTGTATCCTTTCTAATATTATGTAAGTTGTAATGATTCCTAGCTGACATTTGCAGGACAATACGATGAAACCTTCCACTCAGTGTGTGGTGGTGGTCAAAAAAGCAAACAAGATGCTAGGAATTATTAAAAAAGAATGTTATATTGCCTCTATCACTCCATGTTGTAACCTCACCTGGAGTATTGCGTTCAATTCTGATCTCCTTATCTCAAGAAGGATATAGCAGCACTAGAAAAGATTCAAAGAAAATAGACAAAGATGATAAAGTGGGTAGAACTCCTCTCGAATGAGGAAAGACTAAAACGATTAGGGCTCTTCAGCTTGGAAAAGAGACGAATGAGGGGAGATATGACTGAAGGCTACAAAATCTTGGGTGATGTAGAACTGGTACAAATGGATCGATTTTTCACTATCAAAAATTACCAAGACTAGGGGACACTTGATGAAGTTACAGGGAAATACTTATAAAACCAATAGGAGGAAATTTTTTTTCACTCGGAGAATAGTTAAGCTCTGGAATGCATTGCCAGAGATTTTGGTAAGAGCGGATAGCGTAGCTGGTTTTAAGAATGGTTTAGACAATTTCCTGGAGGAAAAGTCCATAGTCTGTTATTGAGAAAGACATGGGAGAAGCCATTGCTTGCCCTGCATCGGTAGATGGAATATTGCTACTCCTTGGGTTTTGGCCAGATACTAGAGACCTGGATTGGCCACCGTGAGAACGGGCTACTGGGCTTGATGGGCCTTTGGCTATTCTTATGTTATGAGCTAGGGAGTAAATAGTATCCTGCTTGCATCCCTGTAGCAAGTGTTTTGACAAGATAAAATTCAACTCTAAAGGGGAGAAGGGAAGGTATATGGAATACATATTCCTCTGTTAGCTAGGCCAGTGCTTATCAATCTTTTTGTGGCCAAATAAAATTGTATAACTCCTAGGAGGTTCAAAATACCGTTATACCTATGCAGAGCCCACCTAAGTCTTGACTCGAAACATGGGTGTTGTGACCCCTATTTGGGGTCCCTACCCACAGTTTGGGAAGCGTTGAGGCTAGATTTTTTTACTGGCTAGTTCCAGTGCAACAATGGTAGACGAGAAGGTGTGCATGCATGGTGAACTCTAAAATGTTTTCTGAATGTAGTAAGCAATTTCTGTGTGGGGCTTTGTTTGATGTAACCGAGGTGAGAATATGTATCCTGTTGACCTTGGAGAAATCTGCTACAGCAGGGGTAGGGAACTCCGGTCCTCGAGAGCCGTATTCCAGTCGGGTTTTCAGGGTTTCCCCAATGAATATGCATTCATTGGGGAAATCCTGAAAATCCGACTGGAATATGGCTCTCGAGGACCAGAGTTCCCTACCCCTGCGCTATAGGTAAGTAACTTTATTTTCTATAAAGTTAAAGGGCAATACTGAATTCATGATATAGCTTCTTGGTTTGATAAAATAAATTCTGTTGGACTGAGTGCATAGTGTTTAGCCTTCTTTATATGTATATCTCTATATGTAGGGTAGTTTTTCTCAAGTACCTAATTTCATTTTAGTTTGATACATTGTAAACCGCTTAGGTGAGTAAAATGCAGGAGCGGTATATCAAATCTTAAATAAACATAAACATATCTCTCTTTCCCTCTCTCTCGCCCCCATAGCTTTCTTATTTAGTGTTATACTGGAACTTGTTTACAGTTCAGTCAAGTTGCTTCATCCCTTTAAGTTTTGTCTTTTACCCCTCCTTTACCTGGATTTACAAGAGTAGGGTTTGAGTTCACAAATGCTGAATGGTTAATCTTGGCAGTATCCTATTGGAAAGTTTTAACAAACAGTCCATTCTTGTTATTCACAGTAATACTTTTCCCGAAAATGTTTGCGAACTATGAAATCGCAAATAATGAAATGTTGTCTATGGGAAAATAGAGATTAGTTTCCAAAAGTACACGTTATGCTTCAAAACTGCAGAAAGTGAACATTGGATTCTGTTGGGAGAAAAAGGTTAGGTTCCTGCATGGGACAGCACTTGAAGTACCTGTAATTCACTCTCCAGATGCTTGGGAGCCATATATGGAAGCAAAGCCTGTCCGTGAGAGAGTGAAAGCGAAAAAGATGTTTTCTATTAAGTGCTGGTTTGCGAATATGCAAACTCCGCTGAATCAACACGCCTCTCTCAGGAATGATCCTATCCTGTTCTTATTTAGACAACCGAGTCTTTCTTCGCTCCCCTCTTCTCCCCCCCACTTTTTTAAGGCCCCCCTCTCCTTAAGCTCCCTATGAACCCATTCTAACCTCTCTATGTAAGTCACCTAGAGCCTGAATAGGTATGAGTGACACACAAATGGAAGATTAGATTAGATATTTGCATGTTCACAATGTGTGATTTTGCCTAACGAGAATGGACTGTATATATAAACTGCTTCCGGGTATCTTATCAGATAAGAGTAGCATGAATAGTAAAGTACTTTTTGTTTTTATTGCTACAGACCTGTGCTTAATAAAAGAAATGTTGAACTGTTGGTAACAGTAAGTAAGGGGAGCCACATGTTAATTAATCAGAAACTTATCTCCTTACCATACTTTTGTTTTTTTAGGCACACCAAATGATGCAGGTATTTTGCCAAGGTCAATGAATATGCTGTTTGATAGTATTCAAGGACGATTATATTCAAGGATGGATCTGAAACCTCAGAGATGCAGGGACTACATAAGATTAACAGATGATCAAGTGAAAACTGAAATTGAAGCTAAAAATGCCATACTTCGTCAAATGAAAGAGGTAAGGAGGTTTTCTAGTGAAAAAAGGATTTGAAATGTTCCATTAAGAAAAGATGTTGCTTAGTAAGCTAAACTTATAAAATTAATTTTGTGTGATCCTATTTTATTTTGTTCATTGAGATTTATTAACCACCTTTATGAAGAGATTCAATCAAGGCTGTTTACAGGTACAATTTTTTTTTTAACAGTATAACAACAAGAAAATAGCTTTGTGATCAGTTGTTTGGAAGCAAAAGCTTTATGGTTGGATCTACATAAAAACACTAGAATTGCCATACTGGTTTTATTTAACATTAGAATTGCCATACTGGGACAGACCGAAGGTCCTTCAAGCCCAGTATCCTGTTTCCAATAGTGGCCAACCCAGGTCAAAAGTAGCTGGCAAGATCCCAAGGATTAAATCAAATTTTATGCTGCTTATCCTAGGAATAAGTAATGGATTTTCTCCAAACTATCTTAATAATGGCTTATGGACTTTTGTTTTAGGAAATTATCTAAATCTTTATAAAACCCTGTTAAGCTAACTGCTTTCACTACATTCTTTGGCAATGAATTCCAAAGTTTAATTATATGTTGAGTGAAGAGATAATTTCTCTGGTTTTAAATCTACTACTTAGTAGCTTCATCTCATACTCCCTAGTCCTAGTATTTTTGGAAATAGTAGACAAGTGATTTCACATCTATTTGTTCCACTCCTCGTGATATTTTATAGACCTCTATTGTATCTCCCCTGAGCTGTGTCTTCTCCAGGCTGAAGAGCCCTGGCAACTTTAGCCTTTCCTTATAGGGAAGTCACCCCAACTTTCTTACCATTTTCATCGCCCTTCTCTGTACCTTTTCTAATTCTGCTATATCTTTTTTGAGATGCGGCAACCAGAATTGCACATGGTAATAGAGGTGTGGGCGCCCCATAGAGCGATACAAAGGCTTTCACATCTCAACTTTATGCTTAACTGATTGAGGAAGCTCTTCTCCTAGTCCCCCTGCTGTCCATGAGTGCCCTAGATGCTTTAATTCTTGGCCGCAAGCCCCCTTTCTGGTCTCACTTGGGTGGGTTTTTTTAATTGTAGCAATATTCTGGGATCTCTGCTCCTAACTTGCCCTTTTCTACAGTATGAGATAATGGAGGCCAGATTGCCTGTCACTCATTTCCAGGTAGAGTCCCCTTCCAAAATAGAGGAAAGTATAAAAGGCCCTGCACATAAAAGCCCATGACTTCTCTGCAAGAAAGTCTAAGTGGTAGGAATGGCTATGATTACCCACATGGTAGGAGTGCTACATTTTGTGGAATAGCCAGAGTATTTTCTGGGCTTGATGAACTATAAGCTTAAACAACGGATAATGAAGAATACAGATCCAAGATGAAATAGGTAGAAAAAACATTTACGATTAAAGTCCAATTCCATGGGAGGTTAGCTATAAAAGGGAAAAAATAACCTCATGGTTTCATTTGAGGAAAGGATGGGTGTAGACTTCAGCATTGCCTTGGGAATCCTGCTGCCCAAGTACAACATTGCATTACAACCCAGTACTGAGGGAAAAGGAACCTGTCTTCAGTTGCATTCCTTATTAACCAGTCTAATTATAGCTTTACTTATTTTAATACTTGCTATCCTAAGAAGGAGAACAAATGATTTTTGCTATCTTTATCTCCATCTCAGGAAATATATCCTTCAGAAAATTGGAAAGACTAAAGGGACTCTAGTGTGTTTAGAGCACTTATATAGGAAGGGGTGTGTGTGCTAAATTAGATACACTATTATTATTATTTAAAGATATATGCTGTAGTCTTCTATAAGAAGAAAAATAGAATGGTGTAGGAAGAAAGTAATCCAAGAGACCAATAAGTAACAAGAGGAAAAGAACCAGTGCTCCCCCACAAATTTGCGGTCCGCGATTCGCGGTCCCGGTAATTCGTGGTATTTTCAGACTGCAAATGACCGGGCAGGAGAGGGCAGCTGGAGAGGTAGGAGAGGGCAGCCAGAGTGCCGGCGAGTGAAGGAAATCACGCGAAGTATGCTCCGACCGCCTCTTCCTGTGCTAAAGTCAAGCCTCAACTCCTGATTGATGAGGCCCGGCTTTAGTACAGGAAGAGACGGTCGGAGCATACTGCGAGTGATTTTCTTCACTTGCCGGCACTCCGGCTGCCCTATCCTGCCTCCCCTGCTAAAACAGGTATTCGTGGTTTTTCAACATTCGCAGGGGTTCTTGGAATGGAACCCCTGCGAATATCGGGGGAGTACTGTACTTGACTTTTGTGTGTGTGTATTGCTTTTGATAAACTGCATATACTGTACTTTATTTCTGGAGATCAGGTAGATAGTGCAGCTTCTTCAATTACCATGCGACTTGGGTCTGAACCTTTGTCTCAATACTCTAGAGAGGCATCTCCCTCCTATTCTGTGGTTCCAAGGTCTCGTACTCCTTCTCCAGATGAGTCCTCCACAAAATCTACTTCTTTTGCTAAGTTTGTTTTTGATATGGGACAGGCCCTCAAACTGGATCTTCATTCTGATTCTAAGTATACTCTAGAATACTTAGCGGACATGGAACTTTCTCATCCTCCCAAAGAGATTTTGAGATTACCTATGACTCCACTCCTTAAACTTTCATACGGAATATGGAAACTCCCTATTCTATTACGGCTATTCCATCCAAATTGGAATTCAGATACCGTACTGTTCCCTATAAGGGATTTGAAAAATCTCAATTATCCCATCAGTCCCTGGTGGTGGAATATGGAAACTCCCTATTCTATTACGGCTATTCCATCCAAATTGGAATTCAGATACCGTACTGTTCCCTATAAGGGATTTGAAAAATCTCAATTATCCCATCAGTCCCTGGTGGTGGAATCATCTTTGAAAAAGACTCATCCTTCCAAGCTTTATGCTGAAGTACCTCCAGGCAGGGAGGGTCGTACCATGGGTTCATAGACAACAACTCGGAAGACAAAGGTGCGCGCCGACAACTGAGCACAAGATGGAGGCGCGCGCCGAAGAAAATTACTGTTTTTAGGGGCTCCGACGGGGGTTTTTGTTGGGGAGCACCCCCAGTTTACTTAATACAAATCGCGCCGGCGTTGTGGGGGGTTTGGGGGGTTGTAATCCCCCACATTTTACTGTAAACTTAACTTTTTTCCTAAAAACAGTGAAAAAGTGAAGTTTTCAGTAAAATGTGGGGGGGTTACAACCCCCCAAACCCCCCACCGCCCCCACAACGCGGCGCGATCTGTATTAAGTAAAGTGGGGTGTTTCCCCCCATACCCCCTCCGTCGGAGCCCTAAAAACAGTAATTTTCTTCAGCGTGCGCCTCTGCGCTGCGCTCAATTGTCTGCTCGCGCCTTTGTCCCGGCGCGCTTTTGACCTGACACCGTACCATGGACAAGTTTGGCCGCCATTTATACCAAAACTCGATGATGGCCAACAGGGTTCTTAACTATAATTACACTTTTACTACCTATTTCAACCATTTTTTGAAATTGTTACCTTCCTTTTATCCTGACATTTCCAACCCACGTCTTCCGGAGTTTAAGCAAATCCTCAAGACTTTCTCAGTTAAAACTGAGCAGCAGGCTCCTATTATACTTTTGAATTATCGTCTCGAGTTTCTGCCTTTGCTGTAGCCATGCGTAGACTGGCTTGGCTACGTATTGTTGACATGGATCCCAATCTTCAAGATCGATTGGCCAACTTACCTTGTAAAGGTAATGAATTGTTTGATGATTCCATTGAAGTGGCTACTAAGCGCCTCTTGGAACATGAGCACTCTTTTGCTTCTCATTCGACCGAAGCCAAGACACCTCCAGCTCGGGCATACAAACAGACACAACGTCGTTACCCTCAGAAAATGACTCCTGCTTTTTCCAGGCCTCCACCTCGTTGTCCTCAGCAGCAGCAACGTCAACAGAAGTCTCAAACTCCTGCTGCCACCAAGCCAGCTCAGTTTTTTTGACGTTCCCAGCTTGAGCATTCCACCTCCCTGCATCGGAATTCTCTTCTGCCCATTGGGGGTCGTCTTTCCCATTTTTATCATTAGTAGGAAATGATTACCTCTGGGTTCTCACCATTCTGCGAGAGGGATACTCTCTTCATTTGCTTCAAGTACCTCCAGATCACCCTCCAAGAGAGCGTCTTTCCAATCGGTCGCAACTTCCTCTTCTTCAGGAAGCTCAGGCTCTTCTTCGCCTTCAAGTTTAATAAAATCTTTGATTAATCGCTTAATCATATATCTAAATGACGGGTGGAACACCAGGCAGAAAATCTAGTCCACTTCTGGCCATAACAGTGCCGAGTGGACGGCTTTCTGGAAGCTACCAAAATATCTTGTACAGACTGAGAGAACTGGAAAGAGTCGATTAGGTTGAAAGGAAGCAAGCTGTTAAGTGTAGAGACTGCAGGTTGGGATGGAGTAAGGAACCCTGACTCCGAGTAAGCAGAGAAGGAAAAACTGGTAGAAGCAGAGGCTCCCTGGTGCTGAGTTGAAGTAGAAGGGAGTACCACAGTTGTCTGGGCCACCGAGGAGCTATCAGAATCATGGTGGCATGTGCTGACTTGAGTTTGACAAGAGTCCTGAGAATCAGCGGAAACTGAGAGAAGGCATAAAGAAACTGATCCCTCCAGTCTAGAAGAAAAGCTTCTGCCTCGAGACGCTGAGGAGAGTATATCCGGGAGCAAAATTAAGGCAGCTTGTAGTTGAGGGGGGATGCAAAGAGATCTATCTGCGGGGTCCCCCAGTGAGCAAAAACTTGACGAAGTGTGGGAGAATTGATTTTTCCACTCGTGAGATTGTAGAAGGCGACTCAATTTGTCCGCCAGACAGTTGTGTTGACCTTGAATGTAGATAGCTCTGAGAAAGATGTTGGCGATGAATCGCCCAAGTCCACATCCTCAGAGCCTCCTGACACAGAGAATGGGAACCCGTTCCACCCTGTTTGTTGACATAATACATGGCCACCTGGTAGTCCGTCTGCACGAGAACCACAGTATCATGAAGAAGGTGTTGAAAAGCTTTGAGAGCATTGAAAATCGCTCTGAGTTCCAACAGATTGATATGACAACGACGGTCCTGCAGAGTCCACAGACCCTGGGTACGAAGGCCGTCGACATGGGCTCCCCAAGCATAAGTGGATGAGTCCATTGTGAGAACTTTCTAATGAGGTAGAGTGTGGAACAGCAAACCTCTGGAAAGATTGGAAGAGAGCATCCACCAGTGGATAGACTGCCTCAACAAAGGAGTTACTGTAATCTCTTGAGAAGGCGGGTCGATCGCCTGTTGCCACTGGGATGCCAGGGTCCACTGAGGAATACGAAGGTGAAGCCTGGCAAAAGGAGTCAGGTGAACTGTAGAAGCCATGTGACCGAGTAGAATCATCATTTGCCTTGCAGAAATTGATGGAAGACGAGACACTTGATGACAAAAGGCGAATGAGGGTATCTCGACGTGATGGAGGTAGAAACGCTCTGAGGCGGACAGTATCCAGGGTGGCCCCAATGAATTGGAGAGATTGAGATGGGGTCAACTGGGATTTTGGGAAGTTGATTTTGAACCCCAGACTTTGGAGGAATAGAATATTATCCCAGGACAAACAGGCAGCATATTCTTAACGCATGGGTGACGTCACCGACGGAGCCCCGGTACGGACACTTTTAACTAGAAAGTTCTAGTTGGCCGCACCGCGCATGCGCGAGTGCCTTCCCGCCCGACGGAGGAGTGCGTGGTCCCCAGTTTCTTCGTTTCCACGGAGCGAAGAAGACGCATGTGTTTTCAACGGCCGTTGAAAAGTCAGTTCCTGCCTTCCCGCTCGCGTAAATTTTCGTTCTTTTTCTCTTTTTCCCTTCGGGTTACTTCCCTTTTTATTTTCAAAAAAAAAAAAAATTGTCGATTTTTCTTTATTTTTCAGGCCGGCCCCAGCGGGGCCTGTTGCCACCATACAGGCCTCCGTCTTCGATTTTGCGGAGGCCGTGTTTCCCTTCATGCCCCCTCAGCCGGGCTTTAAGAAGTGCCAGCGGTGTGCACGCCCGATATCCCTCACCGACCTGCACAATTGGTGCCTGCAGTGCTTGGGTCCGGATCATCGGGCTGACACCTGCACCCGCTGTGCCACTCTTAAAAAGCGCACATTGAAAAATAGGCAGATCCAGCAAAATATTCTTTTCGGTACCGGATCTGCCATGGAACCTGCCGCGACGTCGACAGCACCTCAAAAGTCGGCACCGACTACTTCGACGCCACCGGATCCTTCTTCGGGGTCGCTGGCCCCAGGTAAGCCGGCTAAGAAGCCTTCCACTTCCCTTGAGCGCCCTCCTGCCACGGCTGCGACTCCGGTCCTCCCGGCATCGCGCCGACCCCACAAATGCTCCGCTCCGATATCGGTGAGTGCCTCGTCATCGGCCTCCTCATCGCCGGAGCGTGGAGCGGCACCTATGGTACCGAAGAAGAAAAAAGCGGTACCGGTGCCTCCCCTGGAAGACCGCATCGCAGCCATACTCCAAACCCAATTACAACAGCAGCTGCAGCAACAACTCCAGCACCTGTTGCCGGCAATGTTGGCCCCACACCTTCCGGTGCAGGACCGGTCCGAGCCTCGCACGGTCCCATCGGTGTCGACCCCCTCGGTACCGCTTAACATTTTCATGCCAGTGCTCTCGGCTGAACCACACCGTTCCCATCCTACGGTGCAGGCCCGCTCTGATACCGACCCTTCCCGGCACCCGGAACGGCGCCAGTCTTCCTCTCCCGGTACCGCCTCGGTATGCTCCGGCAAGTCTCTCTCTCCAAGACACGCCATACCGAGCCCTCCACACCGACGTCCCGCCGTGCGCACCCTGACATCAGGGACCTGGACTTATGGGAAGAATCCCCACCCGGTACCGAGGAAGATGCTTCATCGACAGACGAGGAACCCTCGATGGCTGATACCGGTTCAAAACCCGAACAGTCACCAAATTCCTCAGGGAGATGGTGGCTCTTTCCATTCCCTTAGAGTCCGACTCTAAAAAGTCCCAGGCTTTTCTTGATGCCCTAGACTTTGAGCAACCTCCCAAGGAATTCCTTAAGTTACCCGTCCACGACATCCTACGGGAAACTTTTTACAAAAATTGGGAGAACCCCTTCACTGTCCCCGGGGCCCCTCGCAAACTGGATAGCTTGTACCGGGTCATTCCAATCCCAGGGTTTGACAAGCCTCAATTGCCCCATGAATCTCTGGTAGAGTCCACCTTGGTAGAGTCCACCTTGAAGAAAACTCAGGGCTCCAGTGTCTATGCCTCCACCCCTCCTGGCAGAGAGGGGAAAACTATGGATAAGTTTGGCAAGCGCCTTTTCCAGAATGCGATGCTGGCCAACAGGGCAAATAATTACACCTTTCACTTCTCCTTCTACATGAAGCATCTGGTGCAACAACTCTCCACCTTACAAAAATACATCCCTGAACGTAAGGTCCCCCTCTTCCAACAGCAAATTTCCAGTCTGCTCCAACTCCGGAAATTCATAGTGCGCTCCATTTATGACTCGTTTGAGCTGACCTCTCGAGCATCTGCCATGGCTGTTGCCATGCGGCGTCTGGCCTGGCTGAGGGTTTCTGACCTCGACATCAACCATCAAGACCGCCTGGCTAACGCACCTTGTCTTGGCGATGAACTCTTCGGGGAGTCCCTGGACTCAACAACCCAGAAACTCTCGGCACATGAGACCAGGTGGGATACTCTGGTGAAACCTAAAAAGAAGACTCCGCCTGCTCGCCCCTACAGACAGCAGTCTTCCTACCAGCGCAGGTTCTCGGCCAGACCTCTCAACCCGCCACAACAGCAGCCTCGCCGACCTCGTCACCAGCATCAAACTCGGGCTCGCTCCCAGTCTCACCAACCTGCCAAGCCTCTTCCTCCGTCAAAACCATCTCAACCCTTTTGACTCCTTTCTCCAGGGCATAGCCAGTCTCCCACCATCATTGCCTCTTCCTCAGCCTATCAGAGGACGCCTCCAACTTTTCCTCAGCCGTTGGGAGGTCATCACATCAGACCAGTGGGTCCTCAACATCATTCGCCACAGCTACTCTCTCAACTTCCAGACTCTTACACCAGACAGTCCTCCCATAGAGTCTGCTTTCCACTCCTCCCAATCCTCCCTCCTCCTGAGGGAGGTCCACTCCCTCCTTCTTCTCAACGCCATCGAAGAGGTACCCTCAGACCAAAGGGGTCAGGGATTCTACTCCCGCTACTTCCTGGTTCCCAAGAAGACAGGAGACCTCCGTCCCATCCTCGATATCCGGGACCTCAACAAGTGTCTGGTCAAGGAAAAGTTCAGAATGCTCTCCCTTGCCACGCTTTACCCTCTTCTCTCTCAACACAACTGGCTATGTTCCCTAGACCTCAAAGAGGCCTACACTCACATTCCTATCCATCTGACTTCACGTCGCTACCTCCGATTTGAGATACAGCACCGCCACTATCAGTACAAAGTGCTACCCTTTGGCCTCGCATCATCGCCCAGGGTGTTCACCAAATGCCTTATTGTGGTGGCAGCCTTTCTCAGGTCTCACAACCTCCAGGTGTTCCCCTACTTGGACGATTGGTTGGTGAAAGCACCTACGTCTCCACTTGTGCTACAAGCCACTCAGCACACCATCTCCTTCCTCCATCTCCTGGGGTTCGAGATCAACTACCCCAAGTCGCATCTGCTTCCCACACAGCGACTTCAGTTCATTGGAGCCGTTCTCGACACCACTCTGATGAGGGCGTTTCTCCCCTCCGACCGCCAACGGACCCTGCTCCACCTCTGCCGTCAGGTGCTTCTTCATCACTCCATTCCAGCTCGGCAGATGATGGTTCTCCTTGGCCACATGGCCTCGACGGTCCATGTGCTTCCTCTGGCGCGACTCCATCTCAGGACACCTCAATGGACTCTAGCCAACCAATGGTCACAGACCATGGATCCTCTTTCTCATCCCATCTCTGTGACATCATCTCTTCAGCAATCTCTTCAATGGTGGTTGAACTCCTCCAATCTTTCCAGGGGTCTACTCTTTCATCTACCCCCTCACTCCATGATCATAACCACAGATGCCTCCCCCTATGCATGGGGAGCTCACCTGGGAGATCTTCGCACCCAGGGACTCTGGACCCCTCAGGAACGTCAACATCACATCAATTTCCTGGAACTCAGGGCCATGTTCTATGCTCTCAAGGCCTTCCAGCACCTTCTCTACCCTCAGGTTCTTCTCCTGTGCACAGACAACCAAGTCGCCATGTACTACATAAACAAGCAAGGCGGCACCGGATCTCCCCTCCTCTCTCAGGAGGCCATCCGCATCTGGACCTGGGCCACGGCCCACAGTCTCTTCCTCAAGGTTGTCTATATCCAGGGTGAACAGAACTCCCTGGCCGACAATCTCAGCCGCATCCTTCAACCTCACGAGTGGACTCTGGATCCTCCCAGACTCCGCTCCATTTTTGCTCGGTGGGGCACTCCTCAGGTGGACCTCTTTGCAGCTCCTCACAACGATCAGCTGCCCCATTTCTGTTCCAGACTCTTCTCTCCTCATCGTCTGGCCCCGGATGCATTCCTGCTCAACTGGACGGATCGGTTCCTCTATGCCTTTCCTCCACTGCCTCTGATGTTGCGGACATTATTCAAACTCCGCAGGGACAGAGCCACCATGATTCTCATCGCCCCTCAGTGGCCTCGCCAACACTGGTTCTCCCTCCTGCTCCAGCTAAGCTCCAGAGAACCCATTCCTCTTCCTGTGTTTCCTACTCTACTTACACAGCAGCAACAGTCTCTACTTCATCCCAATCTGTCCTCACTCCACCTGACAGCTTGGTTTCTCTCGGGCTGACCTCTCCAGAGAATCTGTCTCAGCCTGTCCGTCGTATTTTGGATGCCTCCAGGAAACCGGTCACCCTCCAATGTTACCATCAGAAGTGGACCCGGTTCTCCTCTTGGTGTCTACTACATCACCACGATCCCACCTCATTGGTGGTGGAAACTGTACTGGACTATTTGCTCTCTCTGTCCGACGCTGGCCTCAAGTCTACCTCAATCAGAGTCCACCTCAGTGCCATCACTGCGTTTCATGAGCCTATCCTCGGAAAACCTCTCACGGCTCATTCCCTGGTTTCCCGGTTCATGAGAGGCCTCTTCAATGTCAAACCACCTCTGAAGCCTCCTCCAGTCGTCTGGGACCTGAATGTGGTTTTATCAGCCCTCATGAAACCTCCTTTTGAGCCTCTTGCCACAAATTCGCTCAAATTTCTTACGTGGAAGGTGCTTTTCCTCATTGCCATCACCTCTGCCAGGAGGGTTAGTGAGCTGCATGCACTGGTTGCCGACCCACCTTTCACTGTTTTTCACCATGACAAGGTGGTTCTGCGTACCCATCCTAAATTCCTTCCCAAGGTGGTCTCGGACTTCCACCTCAACCAGTCCATTGTGTTGCCTGTCTTTTTCCCTAAGCCCCATTCTCATCCTGGGGAACAGGCGTTGCACACGCTGGACTGTAAGCGTGCCCTTGCATACTACCTTGACCGCACCAGGGCTCACCGCTCGTCCCCTCAGCTCTTTCTGTCCTTCGACCCTAACCGTCTAGGTCATCCTGTCTCTAAACGGACGCTTTCCAACTGGCTTGCTGCCTGCATTGCGTTCTGTTATGCTCGGGCCGGTCTCTCACTGGAAGGTGCTGTCACGGCCCACAGGGTCAGAGCTATGGCTGCTTCTGTGGCTTTCCTCCGTTCCACGCCCATCGAGGAAATCTGCAAGGCTGCCACTTGGTCCTCAGTTCACACGTTCACTACTCACTACTGTCTGGACACCTTCTCCAGACGGGATGGACACTTCGGCCAATCTGTGTTACATAATTTATTTTCCTAATGGCCAACCATCCCCCCTTCCCTCTCTGTTCGCTTTGAGGTCACCCATGTGTTAAGAATATGCTGCCTGCTTGTCCTGGGATAAAGCACAGTTACTTACCGTAACAGGTGTTATCCAGGGACAGCAGGCAGATATTCTTACGTCCCACCCACCTCCCCGGGTTGGCTTCTTAGCTGGCTTATCTTAACTGGGGACCACGCACTCCTCCGTCGGGCGGGAAGGCACTCGCGCATGCGCGGTGCGGCCAACTAGAACTTTCTAGTTAAAAGTGTCCGTACCGGGGCTCCGTCGGTGACATCACCCATGCGTTAAGAATATCTGCCTGCTGTCCCTGGATAACACCTGTTACGGTAAGTAACTGTGCTGTCTGTTGGGTCACTGCAATAACCCCTTGTTGTGAGGGGACTTTGATTAGCCAGTCGTCCAGGTATGGAAAAACTTGAAGACTCTGAGTGAGAAGAGCTGCAGCCACCACCACCAGGCATTTTGTGAAGACTCTGGGGGAAGAGGCGAGCCCGAAAGGAAGGACTCTATTGTAGGTGAAAATCTCCCACCTGGAATCTGAGATATTTGCGAGAGGCTGGATGAATGGGGATATTGGTATAAGTCTCTTTGAAATCCAGCGAGCACATCCAATCTCTCTGATCCATAGTGTGGGCAATGAGAGCATCCGAAACTTCTCTTTGACCAGGAATTTGTTGAGAGTCCTGAGATCCAGAATGGGTCGCAGATCCCCCGTCTTCTATGGAACTAGAAAGTAACGGGAGTAGAACCCCAAGTTCCACTGAGAAAGAGGAATCTCCTCGACAGCTCGAAGGCAGATGCTTTTCTTCTGGATTGGACAGACAAGTTCCTATACATATTTCCTCCAATCCCTCTCATTCTCAAGACGTTAGTCAAACTCAAGTCAGTCAGCCACCATGATACTGATAACTCCTCGGAAGCCCATACAACCTTGGTACTCCCTTCTGCTTCATCTGATTGCCAAGGATCCAATTCCCTTTCAAATCTTTCCATGACTGAAGGGTCTCTTTTACATCCCAATCTGTGCTCTCTACACCTCACAGCTTGGTACCTCTCGGCCTGACTTCAGTAGACCCTCATCTCTCTCTGACGTAGTCCAAGCCATTATTGCTTCTTCCAAGAAACCTTGTACTCTGCAATGTTATCAATAGAAATGGACATGTTTTACTACGTGGTGTACTCTCCAACACCAAGATTTTACATCTCGTTCATCAGTATTGGATTATCTACTCCATCTTTCCAATTCTGGACTGAAAACTACTTCAGTCAGTGTACACCTCAGTGCTATTAGTGCTTTCCACATTCCAGTCAATAATAAATCTCTGGCCTCTCATCCTCTTATTATGCCAGGTTATGGAAGGACTTTTCAATTCCAAACCTCGACTCAAGCTGGCTCCAGTTGTCTGGGATCTTAAGAACATAAGAATAGCCTTACTGGGTCAGACCAATGGTCCAGTAACCCGTACTCACGGTGGCCAATCCAGGTCACTAGTACCTGGCCAAAACCCAAAGTGTAGCAATATTCCATGCTACCAATACAGGGCAAGCAGTGGCTTCCCCCTTGTCTTTCTCAATAACAGACTATGGACTTTTCCTCCAGAAACTTGTCCAAACCTTTCTTAAAACCAGCTACACTATCCGCTCTTACCACATCCTCTGGCAACACGTTCCAGAGCTTAACTATTCTGAGTGAAAAAAAAATTTCCTCTTATTGGTTTTAAAAGTATTTCCCTGTAACTTCATCGAGTGTCCCCATGTCTTTCTAATTTTTGACAGAGTGAAAAATACACTTGTACCCATTCTGCTCCACTCAGGATTTTATAGACTTCAATCATATCTCCCCTCAGCAGTCTCTTTTCCAAGCTGAAGAGCCCTAACCGTTTTAGTCTTTCCTCATACGAGAGGAGTTCCATCCTGTTTACCATCTTGGCTGCTCTTCTTTGAACCTTTTCTAGTACCATTATATCTTTCTTGAAATAAGGAGACCAGAACTGAGCGCAATACTCCAAATGAGGTCGCACCATGGAGCTATACAGGGGCATTATGACATTCTTAGTTTTGTTAACCATCCCTTTTTTATTCCCAGCATCCTGTTTGCTTTTTTGGCCGCTTCCACACATTGGACGGAAGGTTTCATTGTATTGTCTACAATGACACCCACATCCCTTTTCTTGGGTTCTAACCCCCAAGGTGGACCCTAGCATTCGATAACTGTGCTTCAGGTTATTCACAATGTGCATCACTTTGCATTTGTCCACATTAAATTTCATCTGCCACTTGGACTCCCAGTCTTCCAATTTCCTAAAGGTCCGCCTGCAATTTTTTACAATCCGCATGCGATTTAACAACTTTGAACAGTTTAGTGTCATCTGAAAATTTAATCATCTCGCTCGTCGTTCCAATTTCCAGATTATTTATAAATAAGTTAAATAGCCCGGTCCCATTACAGACCCCTGCGGCACTCCACTGTTTACTCTCTTCCATTGAGAAAAATGACCATTTAACCCTACCCTCTGTTTTCTCTCCGATAACCAGTTCCTAATCCACATCTGAACTTTGCCACCTATCCCATGACTCTTTAATTTTCCTCAGGAGCTTCTCGTCCTAGCCACTTCACAATATTCCATTATGACAAGGTAGTTCTCCGCATTCATCCTAAATTCTTCCCTAAAGTTGTCACAGAATTTCCTCTCAATCAATTTATTGTGCTGCCAGTTTTCTTCCCAAAACCTCCTGCTCATCCTGGAGAACCAGCTCTTCACACCTTAGACTGTAAACATGCCTTGGCTTACTACATACAAAGGACTAAGCCACACAGGACATCACCTCAACTGTTCATCTCCTTTGATCCTAACAGACTGGGCAAGCCTGTAACCAAAAGAATTATTTCTACATGGCTAATGGCATATATTTCTTTCTGCTAATGCTCTGGCTAGGCTACAGCTCGAGGGATGTTTAACAGCACACAAAGTCCACACTATGACAACACCAGTAGCTTTCTTACGTTCGCTCCCATTGATGAAATTTGCAAAGCAGCTATTTGGTCCTCAATTCACACATTCACATCATCTCGAATCCTATTCAAGATGAGATGGTTGTTTTGGCCAAGCAGTTTTACAGAAATTATTTTCTTCTAAATGGCCAACTCTCCCTCCATCCCATTTCAGTAAGCTAGGGAGTCCCATATGTGAGAATATGCTGCCTGCTTGTCCTAGGATAAAGCACAGTTACTTACCGTAACAGGTGTTATCCGGGGACAGCAGGCAGATATTCTCACATCCCTCCCACCTCCCCTGGTTGGCTTCTTAGCTTGCTTATGGATCTGAGGTACTGTGAGCCTACGTCAGGCAGGCAGGCACTCGGACACACGTGGTGCGGGCAGTTGTGAAGTTTCTTAAAACTTAGTGACAGTTCATATTTAACACTGTTCGTATCGGGCTCCGTGGATGACATCACCCACATGTAAGAATATCTGCCTGCTGTCCCCAGATAACACCTGTTAACGGTAAGTAACGGTGCTATCTCGGCCTTTGTACAGAGTAGAGAAATTTGATTAATTTCAAACACAGTAAGTAGCATTTATTTACCAGTTAACTGGCAAACAATAAGACAACTGCTCTTTATGCTTGACAGGATTAAGCTGTCTTGCCAAAAATGCAGTACTCCGATAAATTGAACCCTGTAGGTTTTATTTGCTGTATTTGCTATAGAGGAGTGTTGTCACTGAAACACTTGCCCTTTGCTTTTTGAGATGTGATGAGGTGCATTTTGAAAATGAGTTTTCATGTTTTTTATGTGTTTTTTTTTTTAGGCAGATCATAGCAAAATTGCTTCAGAGACTACTGATAACTCTCTTGAAGGTAAGTTGGACTGTTCATGGAATGTTTCAATAATGGCTTTAAAATTACATCTTTGTTCAGTAGTTCTGTTTTCTTTCTTTTGACAATAATGCTTCATATTGGCAGGTAGTTTACAGAATTCAAATGTTCTGTCTGGCATAGAAGAACACGTGAAAGAAACAGATCAGTTTGGTTTTGGTGCAGAAAACTCTGTAAAATTCTCCATTTGGATTTCCTTTTGTGAGATTTACAATGAATGCATTTATGATTTATTGGACCCGATATCTAGTGATAAGTTAAACAAAAGGAAAACATTGCGCCTGGCTCAGGACATTAAAGGCTGCTCCTTTATAAAAGGTAATAATTTTTTTATAATTTATATTATCGTGTGTGTATGTATATAGATAGATAGATTGATTTTATACTGCCTAATGACAATTGAAACATATCTACTGTGTCTTAGAAAATGTGCGACTTTGAATCTTTGAGCCATATGCTTTTTTTATTTTTTAATCTAAGCCAGCTTAGTTAAGGCTAGATTTACTAAAGTGCTAATGACATGGTTTAGTTTAGTTTTTTTTTTGGTGGGGGAAGAGGGTTGCTATATTGATTGCTTTGTCTCAATGTATTTGGATGGTTTGGCTGTATTTTATTTGATTCTGTTTTTTGTGGAAAATTTAATAAACAAAGTTTATTAAAATCAAAATGGAAATTATAGAAACTTTATTAAAATATGGGAGCCATTAGCGTTGTTTTGTCATGATTAAATACCATATTTTTCTGTGAATGATATACCATTTTATAGTAGAATGGGGGTGGGAGGGTATTGGAGAGTTATATGGAAAATTAATATCAGGGTGGGAGGGAAGGGGGGAGGAGGGATTATTATTTTATGTAAAGACACTGATAAGATTTTCAAGTGATTTGTTAATTGTTGGTATGATTATTGTTCACTTGTTGAAAGATGAAAAAATGAATAAAGAATTAAAAAAAAAACCAAACAAAAAACAACTCTTTAATAATTAGACTAGTGAGCACCAAGGATTATGACTTCTGAAATTATTTTTTCAAACAGCAGGTACTTTCAAACAGGTGAACTGATTTAGAGTTATGGGGATAGTTAGTTGTACCATGTTGAGAATGATTACTCGCCTTAGTTCAATCACTTAAATGTGTAGAAAGTTCTCATATCTGTAGCACTTATTAAAATACCTTGGTAAACACAATTACTTTTAAATACAGCTTGATTGGTTTCATATGACTTGTTCTATTTTAAGCCACTTGACTGCTTTCCTATAACATCTGAAAAGTACTTATTTACCAAAAAAACATTTTTTTTTTGTGCAGATCTACAATGGATTCAGGTTTCTAATTCAAAAGAAGCACATAAACTTCTAAATTTAGGGAAAAAATACCAGAGCATTGCTTGCACAAAGTTGAATAGTGTCTCCAGTAGAAGGTAAGAGTAACCAATTCAGTTTTTCTTTATGATGTGTTGTTGTTTTTTTTTTTAGTAAGATTTTAAATTCCTAAGTTAGTCATACTGACCTTTTAAGAGGAATGAGATATGGAGTGTTTCATGAAACTGGGTGATCCATAATTCCAAAATTAGAGATAAAACTGATTCCGTTTTTGTTTGAGCGCTGAGTATAGGGAACACAAATCTAAACAATAGTCCTTTTTTGGTGGTGTAGTTTTCACTTGATTTAGTTTCTGTAAGAACAGGCTTGTATCTGGGTAAAGTTTAATTTTCAAAGTTCTAAAAAAAAAAAAAAAAAGCCCTTTGTTTCATTAAATTCAATTAGCATAAAGTGCTTATATATTGGTGCTAGAAAACACTATTGTTGGGCTTTTTTGTATCAAGATAGTACATAAAAACATAAGAATTGCCGCTGCTGGGTCAGACTGGTGGCCCTTCATGCCCAGCAGTCTGCTCACGCGGTGGCCCTCTAGTCAAAGATCAGCACCCTAACTGAGACTAGCCCTACCTGCGTACGTTCTGGTTCAGCAGGAACTTGTCTAACTTTGTCTTGAATCCCTGGAGGGTGTTTTCCCTTACAACAGACTGTGGGAGAGCGTTCCAGTTTTCTACCACTCTGGGTGAAGAAGAACTTCTTATGTTCGAACGGAATCTATCCCCTTTCAATTTTAGAGAGTGCTTTCTCGTTCTCCCTACTTTTGGAGAGGGTGAACAACATGTCCTTATCTACCAAGACTATTCCCTTCAGTACCTTGAATGTTTCGATCATGTCCCCTCTCAATCTCCTCTGTTTGAGGGAGAAGAGGCCCAGTTTCTCTAATCTTTCGCTGTATGGCAACTCCTCCAGTCCATTAACCATCTTAGTCGCTCTTCTCTGGACCTTTTTGAGTAGTACCGTGTCTTTCATGTACGGCGACCAATGCTGGACGCAGTACTCCAGGAGAGAGTGCACTATAGCCCGGTACAATGGCATGATAACCTTCTCCGATCTGTTCGTGATCCCCTTCTTTATCATTCCTAGCATTCTGTTCACCCTTTTTGCCGCCGCCGCACATTGCATGGATGGCTTCATCGACTTGTCAATCAGAATTCCCAAGTCTCGTTCTGGGAGGTCTCTCCAAGTACCGCCCCAGACATCCTGTATTCGTGCATGAGATTTTTGTTACCTACATGCATCACTTTACGCTTATCCACGTTGAACCTCATCTGCCATGTTGATGCCCATTCCTCGAGCCTGATTATGTCATTGTAATCGATGTACAAGATATTTTGAAACGAGAATATAATTTTAATATATGATATAAAAATAGAGACTAGTTTTCCATATAACATAATACACTATCCACAAATATTTTTCAGGCTTTATTTTTTTTAATGCTGATAGTAGCGACCAAGGAAGCTGATTATGGTCATAGCCTCCTATTGTCGGGTTATGTGCCTCTTTCTCTAACACACAACCAACCATAAGTATCAAGATATATAGATTTCAATATGTGTGCATATTATATGAATATATGTATTCATATTTAATATGTGTGTAGACCCGAAAGTGATGGCAGTGGTTGCTGTAGCTGAAAGAGTGCACTCAGTACTTCCATATGCTTCCACTTGTGGTTACTCCTATTGCCTATTTGTATAGTAAAGCTACAATATATAAACTTGAAATGTGTTAAAATGTCACTCTCCTGGTTTGGGGAAGAAATAGACTTGGTTTTGTAAGAGAGGAGCAGAGTGGATTTTGTTTTTTTTATACAAATACAGTTTAATTAGTGTTCTGATTTGAATCAAGAATTAGATTATTTTAAAAAATTGCAAAATTGTTGATTTTCCTTCTGTGGTTTTGATATATTTTCTTTGTTTTTATCTTGGGTGTATATTTTGTATTCATGCATTTATATATGAGTATAGATAAATTTAATTAGGCATTTTTGAGGTCTGTTTTAGATGGTTCATATACCTCCTTTTATTTTGTTATATTCTGTTTGTGTGCAAATTATGGATTTTTGATCAGTCCTCCCCCCCCCAAAAAAATTCCATATTTTCTGTAGGTTCCCCAATATCTTCCCCCCCCCACCTCAGTGTCAAACTGGCTCAGCTTCTTGACAGCTATCTAAGGGCTCCTTATACAAAGCTGCGATATCCACTCCATTCTCACATTTAACTTTGTCAGCAAATTGCGGTTTTTCTCCAGGGCTTTCTTTTGTGAACACAGAAGTATTTAACACATTTGCTTTTTTCTCATCACTCTCCACATAGTGTGGTTCATAGCTTCTTTCAGCCTCACAATTCCATTTTTTATCTTCCTTCTTTCACTAATATACCTGAAAAAAATTGTCTCTCTTTTTATTTCTAGCTATTTGCTCTTCTGCTTGCGCGTTCGCCAGATGTATTTCTCTCATGGCTGCTTTCATTGTCATCCAGTAATCCTTTCTGTGTTCCTCCTCCTGTATATTTTTATATTTCACGAATGTCAACATTTTTGCCTTTATTTTCTCCGTCACTGGTTTGGAGAACCATGTCGGTTTCCTTTTTCTCTTGTTTTTATTTATTTTCTTCATATGAAGGTTGGTAGCCATTTTTTTATTGCTCCTTTCGGCTTGGACAACTGTTTTTCCATTTCTCTTATGTCCTCCCATCCTCTTAGCTCTTTCTTCATATAGTTCTTCATTTTACTAAAGTCTACACGTTTAAAATCAAAGACTGAGTTTTGGTGGCCACCCTCCACTTTAGTTGTTATATCATACCAAACCATTTGATGATCACTACCGCCTCTATTTGTGAGCACCAGATCCAGTATCACCTTTTTTACCTTGTTGGTTCTGTTGCCATTTATCTGATCAGAGCCTCTTGAAGGACATCTACTATTTCTCTACTTCTTTCTGATTCCAAAGAAGTGGATTTCCTGTCCACATTTGTCAGGTTGAAATAACCCAACAACCACACCTCTCCCTTCTTTCCCAGCTTTTGGATATCTGCAACAAGATCTTTATCAATTTGCTGCAAATTAGTTTTGAGGTCTGTAGACAACACCCACATAGAAAGAAGTTCCATCTTCTCTTTTCAAAGTGATCCATATTGCTTTTTGCTTTCACCAGGCCCCCTGCATTTCAGCAGCTTGGATATTGGTCTTTACATAGAGACCTACTCCTCCACCTTTTTAACCATCTCTGTCCTTCCTGTAAGGATTATGACTTGGTATGTTGCGTCCCATCTATGGGAATCGTTGAACCATGTCTCTGTGATTGCTGCAATATCCAATTCTGCCTCTAACATCAGGGCTTGCATTATGATTTTTGTTACTTAGGCTGCGAGTGTTTGTGATCATTGTTTTCTAGCTACCTTTCAATTGCATTTTAATTTTTTTGTTTAGTTTTTTGGTTAGTCTCATTTCCTGTTGCCGTGCTATGAAATGTATTAATACAGTGCTCCCCCGCGAATTCGCGGTCCCAGTCATTTGCGGTATTTTCCATACAGTTCCTGATTGGTGAGACCCGACTTTAGTACAGGAAGAGACGGTCGGAGCATACCGCGAGTGATTTCCTTCACTCGCCGACGCTCCGGCTACCCTCTCCTGTCTCTCCGGCTGCCTTCTCCTGTCTCCCCTGCTAAAAACCGTGTTTGCGGTTTTTCAACATTCGCGGTGTTTCCTGGAACGGAACCCCCGCGAATATCTGGGGAGTTACTGTATTGTTGTTTACATTTCTATCTTTACTACTATCGCATCTTGTCTTTTGCTGGGGATAGCCACCGTAAGTGTCCTGCATACATATGCCACCCCCATCCGTGACTATCTCAGCAAATTTGACAAAGGAGACTGAATATTTTTTATAGCAATATAAGCTTCAAAATTGTAGGTTGGGGACACCATTGCCAACCATTTATGGTAGGAAACCTGAGGCAAATCTTTCCATTGTTCAGAATAATGTTAAGTGAATAGAGCGTCGGGTCTCCCTTCAGACCTAATGGTGGCTAAAACTGAACTCGGAAGGATTACTGTATTTATGACATGTTCAACATAAGTTAAGCTGCAATATATTCTCTTTTCAACGTCCAGCTTTTGTCTAATAAAAATTGATGCAGCAACAAAAAAACAAACAAACAAACCAATGACTGGGACAATGAAATAATTCTAGAAGTCTGAGAAAGCATTGCCAAAACTGACAGTTTTTTCATATGGAAAGGAAAGTGTGCACAAGCTCTTGTTCTCAAACTCTCTTCAGACCTAAAAGGCCACACAGATCAAAACTCTTTAAAAGTTTATAAAAACGTGAAGCCAAGTAGTGTAAGCCTAGAAAACTGAGTATATCATTGGCCAACATTCATTTTAGTGACTTAAATGTTAGATCTGTTTCTGGGTATATTTGACTTGCTGATTCCAAAAATGGCACCAGTTTTCTCCTATCAGCTCTAGTTTCTGAGATACTTAACATATGTCATATACCACTCTTCACTTTGTTCGGCCATTAAAAAATCAGGATACTTTAATGTAGTGCTTAAATTAATATCTTTTAAGCATGAAGGAAACATATAAAAATTAAAAGAAAAGTGTACAACATGAAAATCTACTTATTTCTTACCAAAAGCATCAGTTTGATACAAACTTTCCAGTCACTCGAGACACAAGAAGCTCCTTTTGTAAGACTTCAGAGAGTGGGATCTGCCAGAAAAATCCCGCATAACATTCCAACAATAGTCTGCCATCATGTGTTCATCCCATCTTCCTTTGTATCTGGCTTTCATTATTTTTATGTCTTGGTGAAATCTTTCACCTTACTCTTCTCTTAAAAGTCATCAAGGTTCTCTGATAGCGATCTAAGTGACTGTGTAGATAATGGACTTTAACACTTGTTATAGCCAACCCTGTTGAAATTAAAGAGCATATCCTCTACTAATTCTGTATAGTTGTCTGCCTTCTTGTTGCCAAGAAATTTTTTCACAACAAGAGCAAATGAAGACCAGGCCCATGATTCGATTTCATTCACTGATAATATGAAATGTGGGTCATTTGTAAGTTGTCTGATCTGTGGACCATCAAAAATTCCTGCCTTCAGTTTTTCCAAACTTAGAAATAAGTTTCTTACTTGCTTTCAGTGTGTACTCCCCCACAATGTATCAAAATACGTTGGGATGATTCAAGCAGCCCTGTCTTGAAGCAGTCAAGTCAGTGAATAGGGGGACCACACATTCAATGGTTACTGTTTGATGAGTGATTAAAGATACTATGATACATCGAATGCAAAATCACTCCAAAATAACTAGTAGTTCATAAAGACAATATCAACTCATACTGAAAGCGTGCTCAGAGACATGGAGGTGAAAATAAGGGGCGAACCCCTAAACCATCACCTCACCACCCAATCATCGCATATTCAATATATTGTCAGTTGATATTTTAAAACTCTTCATTTAACTGTGTACCCACAGGTTGAAACATTTTCATGTGATAGTCATTCAATAATTCTTCAAAAAAGAACTTATCTTAGATGCCAGGTTCCGACATAGCCCGTTTCGATCATGCGTCAGGGAACCAAAAAGTTTAACTCCAAATAATGCTTCAAGAGTGGGGAATGTCTCTTCAATACCACCAATTGCTGATCTGAGCGCAGGGCTAGTGGATAATGAGGAATCAGGGAGTCTGCTGATCCTGGGAGTAGCAGCACCTCCCGTGCTTGAAGCAGCCACAACCTTTACGGTGTTTGATCTACAAAAATCAAACTCCACCTCTCACTAAAGCCAATTACCCCAAACAAATAACCTTACCCATTTCTCACTCTTTTTGAAAATGACCAATTTTTTTTTTTGTAAGTTCTTGTTGTAATACATCTTGGATAATTCTTTTGTAATCCGCCTTGAACTGCAAGGTAATGGCGGAATAGAAATCCCTAATGTAATGTAATTTATCCCAGGACAAGCAGGCAGCATATTCTTGACTGATGGGTGACGGCACCGACGGAGCCCCAGTACGGACACTTTTAGAGTGATTGCACTCTAAGAACTTGGAAAGTTCTAGAGACCGCACCGCGCATGCGCGAGTGCCTTCCCGCCCGACCCCGACGCGCGGTCCCTCAGTTTCTTAGTTTCCGCGGAGCTAAGAAGTCGCATTTTCAACGGCTGTTGAAATATTTTTTCATTCGCCTTCCCGCTCGCGTAAACTTTTTCGGGTTCTTTTTGCCCTTCCGTTTTTCTTTCTTTAAAAAAAAAAATTTTCTCTTGTTTTTGTCAAGTTTCTTGATTTGACCCGGCGGGGCCTACTGCCATCATCGAGGCCTCGGCCTTCGATTTGGCAGAAGCCGTTTTTACGTTCATGCCCCCCCAGCCCGGGTTCAAGAAGTGCCAGCGGTGTGCACGGCCTATTTCCCTTACAGACCCGCACAACTGGTGCCTTCAGTGTCTGGGTCCGGAACATCAGGCCTCTACCTGCACCCGCTGTGCCACTCTGAAAAAGCGGACTCTCAAAAATCGAGAGATACAGCAGAGACTGCTTTTCGGCACCGACATGTCCGACCCCGCGTCTTCGGCGCCGGTCTCGGTACCTGTTTCATCGGCACCCACCTCATCGACGCCACGCGATACCGCGTCGACGTCGCAGCATGCAGGTAAGCCGGCTAAGAAGCCTTCCCCGCTGGAACGTCCTCCGGTCTCCATTGCAGAGAGTCCAATCCTGCCGACCGTGAGGCGCCAGCGGAAGCGCTCCGCCCCTATTGAGGTGAGTCCCTCGACATCGGGCTCCTCATCTCCGGGGCGTCGAGCGGCACCGCAGGTACCGCAGAAGAAAAAAGCGGTACCGGTGCCCTCCCTTGATGATCGCATTGCGGCCATCTTGCAGGTACAGCTGAAGGAACAGCTCAAACAACTCCTTCCAGCTCTCCTGACACCGAGCCCTCCGGTATCGGTCCCCACTGAGCAACCGGTACCGATCGTGGAACAGCCAGTATTGTCACCATCCACTCCTTCGGTACCGGTATGCTTGACCTCATCGGCATCGATGCCTGTCCTCGCACCGGAGCCTAGGTCTCATCACCAATCGGTACAGACATCGGCTCCGGTGCGACCGATAACATCGCCCGGTACCGCGTCGGTGAGGTCGGGTAAGTCGGTACAGAAGTCCCGACACCGAGAACCATCCACCCCTGAGTCTTGGGACTGTGGTCCCCATGTTCGAGACCCTGATCTGTGGGGCGACTCTGAAGAACCTCTTCAGTCAGAAGGGGAGTGTTCATCAGAGGAGGACGAGCCTGTTCTGCAGGATATTTCCTCCAAACCTGATTCCACCTCTTTCTCTTCTTTTTTAAGAGATATGTGTGAATCTCTTTCCATTCCTTTGGAGGCTGAGTCTAAAAAGTCCAAAGCTTTTTTGGACGCTCTTGATTTTGACCAGCCTCCAAAGGAATTTTTGAAACTCCCTTTACATGACATCCTGAGGGAGACCTTTTACAAGAATCTGGAGACTCCTCTTACCATCCCGGGAGCCCCTCGCAAATTGGATTCCCTTTATAAAGTCATCCCTATTCCTGGTTTTGATAAACCACAGCTCTCACATGAGTCTCTTCTTGTAGAATCCACCCTCAAGAAGTCCTTAGGAGCTAGTGTCTATGCCTCTGTCCCTCCTGGCAGAGAGGGTAAAGCCATGGATAAATTTGGTAAGCGACTTTACCAGAATGCGATGCTTGCTAATCGTTCTGGTAACTATGCTTTTCATTTTTCGTTTTATTTAAAGCATCTCCTTACCACCATGGCTTCCTTTGAGCAGTACCTTCCTGTGGGGAATCGTGAGGCTTTCCATCAGTGCTCTTCAGCTCTTTTCCAGCTCAGGAAATTCATGGTAAGGTCTATATATGACACTTTTGAGCTTACCTCTAGAGCAACAGCCATTTCTGTAGCCATGCGCCGTTTGGCTTGGCTCAGAGTCTCTGAGCTTGATGTTAATCATCAAGACCGGTTGGCTAATGCCCCATGTTTAGGGGATGAGCTGTTCGGAGATTCTATGGACTCAACGACCCAGAAGCTCTCGGCTCATGAAACCCGCTGGGATACCCTTCTTAAGACCAAGAAGAAACCTCCACCTTCACGGCCTTTCAGACAGCAAACGGCCTATCAGCGGCGTTTTGTGGCTCGCCCCTTGCAGCCTTCCACTCAGCAACCTAGGAGGCAGCGTCAACAGCAGCGGCAAACACCTAGACCTCAGAAGCAACAACCAGCTAAGCAGCCTCCTCCACAAAAATCGACTCAGCCCTTTTGACTTGATCCTCGAGGGCATAGCCAGCGTTCAACCATCTCCTCTCCTCCCTCAACCGATAGGAGGACGACTGTCTTTCTTTCTCAGCCGGTGGGAAGTTATCACTTCGGACCAGTGGGTCCTCAACATCATCCGCCACGGCTACTCTCTCAACTTTCACACCCTTCCGGGCCAAAGTCTACCAAAAGAGTCTGCTTTGCACACTCCTCAATCTGCCCTTCTTTGTCAGGAGGTTCAGTCCCTCCTGCTTCTAAACGCCATAGAGGAAGTTCCTCTGGACCAAAGGGGGCAAGGATTCTACTCCCGGTATTTTCTAGTCCCCAAGAAAACAGGAGACCTCAGACCAATTCTAGATCTGCGAGATCTCAACAAATGTTTGGTCAAAGAAAAATTCAAGATGCTATCTCTAGCTACGCTTTATCCTCTCCTCGATCACAACGACTGGCTATGCTCTCTCGATCTCAAAGAAGCCTACACTCACATTCCAATTCATCCGGCCTCCAGACAGTACCTTCGCTTCATGATCAATCACTGTCATTACCAATACAGAGTGCTCCCCTTCGGTCTTGCCTCCTCTCCAAGAGTGTTCACAAAATGTCTGGTAGTGGTGGCAGCATTTCTGCGCTCCCACCACCTTCAGGTTTTTCCCTACCTGGACGATTGGTTAATCAAGGCCATTTCATCTCAGACTGTTCTTCTGGCCACCAACCAGACCATCTTTTTTCTACAACTACTGGGGTTCGAAATCAATATACCCAAGTCTCACCTTCTTCCTACGCGGAGACTTCAATTCATTGGAGCGGTACTGGACACGGTCCAGATGAGAGCCTTCTTGCCGGACAACCGTCTTCACAACCTCCAATCGCTCTGTCAGCAGGTGCTGTCCCAGCACTCCATTTCTGCAAAGCAGATGATGATTCTTTTGGGTCACATGGCCTCCACAGTTCATGTCACACCCCTGGCACGGCTTCACCTGCGCACTCCTCAATGGACCCTGGCTCTCCAGTGGTCTCAAGCGACAGACTCTTGCTCACGACACATATCTGTGACATCGTCTCTTCGTCAGTCTCTGCAATGGTGGTTGATATCCTCAAATCTCTCCAGGGGCCTTCTGTTCCATCTGCCTCCTCATCATCTGATCATCACCACCGACGCCTCCCCTTATGCATGGGGAGCTCATCTGAACGAGTTCCAAACTCAGGGCCTTTGGACTCCTCAGGAAAAGAAGCATCACATCAATTTCCTGGAACTCAGGGCAATGTTCTATGCCCTCAAGGCCTTCCAACACCTTCTATTTCCTCAAGTCCTTCTAATTTGCACAGACAACCAGGTGGCTATGTACTACATCAACAAGCAAGGGGGAACGGGCTCTCGCCTCTTATGCCAGGAAGCCCAGAGAATCTGGTCTTGGGCATCCTCGCGCCGCTTATTCCTGAAAGCGATTTATATTCAGGGAGAACAGAACTACTTAGCGGACAAGCTCAGCAGAGTTCTCCAACCCCACGAATGGACTCTCGACCCATCGACTCTACAGTCCATCTTTGCACAATGGGGCACTCCTCAGGTGGACCTTTTTGCAGCTCCTCACAATCATCAGTTGCCCCAATTCTGCTCCAGACTTTACTCTCCTCACCGTCTGGCAGCGGATGCATTTCTTCTGGATTGGTCCAATCTGTTCCTTTATGCTTTCCCTCCTCTGCCTCTCATGCTTCGGACCTTGTTCAAACTAAAGAGGGAACGAGCCACCATGATCCTGATTGCACCACGGTGGCCCAGACAGCATTGGTTCTCCCTTCTACTTCAACTCAGTTCCAGGGATCCATTTCTACTTCCTCTGTTTCCATCTCTGCTTACACAAGATCAGGAAACCCTCCTCCATCCCAACCTGCAATCGCTACACCTGACAGCTTGGTATCTCTCGGGCTGACTTCAACTGATTCTTTGTTATCTCAGCCTGTTCGCTCCATCCTGGACGCCTCCAGGAAACCAGCCACTCTACAATGTTACCATCAAAAGTGGACGAGGTTTTCTTCTTGGTGTCTCCTACATCATCATGACCCCAGGTCTCTTGCTGTGGAACCTCTATTGGATTATCTGCTTTCTCTGTCTACTTCTGGTCTCAAGTCTACTTCCATCAGAGTTCATCTCAGTGCCATTACGGCTTTTCATGAGCCAGTCCAGGGGAAACTCCTTTCAGCTCATCCCCTGGTCTCCAGATTCATGCGAGGTCTTTTCAATCTGAAACCACCTCTCAAAGCACCTCCGGTGATCTGGGATCTGAACGTGGTTCTCTCCGCCTTGATGAAGCCTCCATTTGAACCCTTGGCTACTGCCTCTTTCAAGTTTCTCACTTGGAAGGTACTTTTTCTTATTGCTCTCACCTCTGCCAGGAGGGTCAGTGAGCTACATGCACTAGTTTCTGATCCACCTTTCACTGTCTTTCATCACGACAAGGTGGTTCTACGTACACATCCAAAGTTTCTCCCTAAGGTTGTTTCTGAGTTCCATCTCAACCAATCTATTGTACTACCTGTTTTTTTCCCTAAACCTCACTCTCATTCCGGGGAACAGGCTCTTCATACTTTGGACTGTAAGCGGGCTTTAGCTTACTATTTAGACCGTACTAAGCCCCACAGATCATCTCCCCAACTTTTTTTGTCCTTTGATCCGAATAAATTGGGACGTCCTGTTTCTAAACGTACGCTATCTAATTGGCTTGCTGCGTGCATTTCATTCTGCTATGCTCAGTCCGGACTGACACTGGAAGGTTCTGTCACGGCACATAGAATTAGAGCTATGGCAGCATCTGTAGCTTTCCTCCGTTCCACGCCCATTGAGGAAATCTGCAAAGCTGCTACGTGGTCCTCAGTCCATACTTTTACATCTCATTATTGTCTGGATGCTTTCTCCAGACGGGATGGACATTTCGGCCAATCTGTTTTGCAAAATTTGTTTTCCTAATGGCCAACCTTCCCTCCATCCCTCTTTTTGTTAGCTTAGAGGTCACCCATCAGTCAAGAATATGCTGCCTGCTTGTCCTGGGATAAAGCACAGTTACTTACCGTAACAGGTGTTATCCAGGGACAGCAGGCAGATATTCTTGCGTCCCACCCACCTCCCCGGGTTGGCTTCTTAGCTGGCTTATCTTAACTGAGGGACCGCGCGTCGGGGTCGGGCGGGAAGGCACTCGCGCATGCGCGGTGCGGTCTCTAGAACTTTCCAAGTTCTTAGAGTGCAATCACTCTAAAAGTGTCCGTACCGGGGCTCCGTCGGTGCCGTCACCCATCAGTCAAGAATATCTGCCTGCTGTCCCTGGATAACACCTGTTACGGTAAGTAACTGTGCTATACACATACACCCTATACGATCATAACTATTATACAGTTAAGTTACTTACCTTTTACAATCCAGTGTTTTGGTTGTAAAACTACAGTTGGAAATATATATAACACTCACTATATATAAATACTCCAACTTGTATGGAAAAAAACAAACCAGGTGACAGGAGACAAAGTTGAAAACCAGTTAGAATTTAAATCTGTGTGCAACTGTTTTAAACAGATCAAGTTTAGAAACCTTTGACATATAAATTTATGTAGTTTAAGGAATTAATATTTACCATCTAAATTTTTTGCACATAATTATGTAATATTTCAGAACAAAGGCGATTTTGTCATTTGAGCTTTATATTTTTATGCCAGTGTGCATTATAGGAAAGGAAGATGAATAGTTGTGAAACAAAAGGTCATTTATATACAAAAAAATGTGGGTAATTTAAATACATAAATTTCCCATTCCAAAAAGGAAGCTTGCTATGACATGCTGATTCTACATAAGAGATCTTTAAATAGAGGTAAAAAAATTAATAAATTCAACCATATCTAAAACTACAGCTGATGTGGTCTATTCGATGCAATTTTCTGAGTCAGCTCCACAAATAACCCCAGGAACAGGTCAAAAATCCCAATATACCATGATTTTTTTGTTGTTGTCCTATGTAAGAGATCAAGTCTGGCTGATCAATCATAGTAGAAAAAGAGGCCGAAGGCTTGGTCAGCATGTGTTGACTGGATCCATTTGAAGAATTGGGTATTGGGCAAACCAAATTTTCTTGCACTTATGCAAGAGTTAAAAGTTGGTCAACAATCTAGATGGCAGTATTATAATATTTGGGATCTAATTGCCAATTAGGCCACCGTACTAGAACCTTGTCTATAACCAAATGGGGTTTATTCTAGACTGGTGTGTAGTGCGAGAGAAAGATATATAAAGGTAGTTGGATATATTTTATGCATTTCTGTAGCATGGAATGAAATTGTTCTATTAATCTGTAGAATTTAGCTTCATTGGTACTAGGGAAAATTAAATTTTTAACTCATGGGGATGATTAATACTATTTTAAATATTATTTTAAATACAAATATTGTGCTTCTACAGTCACAGCATTTTTTCCATCCGGTTGTTAAGAATAGAGGATACTGATGGTCCCCGTGTGACAAGAATTAGTGAGTAAGTAATAATTTTAGATGTCATATTCACCTACTAGCTTATTTCATAGTTACATTCTATTCTAAATCATGATGCTCTATATTTTCAGGTTGTCATTGTGTGATCTGGCTGGTTCAGAACGATGTACTAAGACACAAAATGAAGGTCACAGGTTGAAAGAAAGTGGAAACATTAACACTTCTTTATTAATTCTTGGCAAATGCATTAATGCATTGAAGAACAGCCAACAGTCAAAGTAAGTATCTCTTACTACTACTACTACTACTACTATTTATCATTTCTATAGCGCTGCAAGGCGTAAGCAGCACTGTACATTTAACATACAATAGACTGTTAGCTCTTCTGAGCAAAAACTATCTAATTTGACAGACAGGACATCTCGGGGTTGGTGAGATTATGGTAGAGGAAATGATATTCGATATACGTATCTGACAGCAGTGAGTTGGAGTTAAGAGTTGAAAGCAGTCAACTCTTCATCTAGGGTTACCCTACTACTCACTTTACTATTCTTTGAGAAGTTAAAAAGTTTTTCTGATGTGGCAAGGGCCTTTCAGTTGAAAAGGAAGTCTTTTTTAAAATATTTTTTTAAACTTTTAAAACCAGGGCATTGGCATTAGAAGCTTCCTTTTGGTTAAACTTCACTTCTGCTTCTCAGAATAAAAGGTATACTCTTTTGAAGCCAGACTATTTGGATAAACTTTTACTGGATAAAGGAGTCTAGTTAGAAGCGAGTCTTAAATTAAGGGATTTAAAGACTGAAGAATCCCTTTTTTGGGGGTGGGGGGGATGGTATATGAAAACTATATATGTATTATTTCTCTTTATTTTTAATGGTCTCTCTCATAAATTATTTTACATATTAGGACAGTGTATCGCAAATTTTATCAAGTCATGTCATATCAAACGTAGTGGCTGCGGCTCAAGGCATCCTGAAGTGTGCGGATGTCAACATGATGTCACGTGCATGCGTAAAGGGCCTCCAGATGGGACCTGAGCGGCAGTGGGGGGTTCTGGAAGGGAAGGCATACGGAGAGAAGGAGAGGTACTGATGCCATCTTACTGCCTACAGAATGTGGCTCTCGCTGCAAGAGGCAAGTCCTATAGGCTGTCAGCCGGCGCCTCTCATGCTCCTCAACATCTCGTGGCACACCTGAAATCTCAGGCCGTACACAGTTTGCGATGCACTGTATTAGGATTTATTAACCACCTTTCTGAAGAGATTCACCAAGGCAATATAGAGCAGGTTCAGCTTGATATAAAACTTAATCTTTTGTAATAGTATAACAATAGTAAGATGACCAAATATAAATACAATTATTATTTATTTATTTTTTATAAATCTTTATTGAGTTTCTAAAGCTAACAAAAATGCAATACAGTATCTATACAAATAATATTAATCATATATGCATTTATAATTAATCAAAATCCATACAACAACAACAAAAAAGCAACCCCACCCAACCAACATTTCATAAGGGAATAGAACCATATAAAGAAAATACCCCCCTCCCACCCTTCCTCCTCTTGGATGTGTGTGCAATATACCAACAGGAACAAAAGAAAAAACAATTACAATGAATCTATAAAAGATATCAAAGGGCCCCAGATTAACTTAAATATCTTAGTATGTCCCAGTATATCCGCGTTCATTTTTTCAAAACTATAAATTAAACATAAATTTGCCCACCCAAAATTAAAGTTAAGGCGATCCCAGTTCTTCCAGTTGCACGTAACCATTTGTATGGTTACCCCGATCATGATAAGGAAAAGCCGCCCTCTATATCTGTCCAATGAGGGCTTCAGATGTAATATCGTCCCACATATGACTGCCTCATAAGTCAAAGGAATCGATGCCTCAAGTATAGCATTAATCTGTCCCCATATCGACTTCCAGAAATTGAGTATTAAAGGACAATAGAACAGTAGATGATCCAATGTCCCTATATCAAGATAAATACAATTATTTTATTTTTTTCAAATTCTTTATTCATTTTTTCATCTTACATCAAGTACACAATATTACATCATTTAAAACTTTTACACATCACTTGAAATTCGTTCTATTGTCATCTTAAATACATAAATGTATTCCCTCTCCACCTACCCTTCTCATAAATATATTAATCAAAAATATCATATAAACATTGTATTCTTATCTATTGATTAAACCTTTAATAGAACTTTATACCACCCCCTCCCCCATGTATAAATGTAATTTCAGTGGAAAATGATGTCTAATAATTACAATAATTTGTCAATGGCCCCCAAATCTTTTTAAAATTATTATAATTCCTTTTTTGTATGGCAATTGTTCTTTCCATTTTGTAAATGTGGCACAATGAATTCCACCAGAATGTATAGTTATGTCTACTGTAATTTTTCCAGTTATTGGTAATATGTTGTATGGCGACTCCTGTCATAATCAATAAAAGTTTATTATTACTTGATGAAATTTGACTTTTTGGCAGGCTTTTGAGGATTTGTAGTTTAAGGGATTTTTTTTTTAACCTTTTCACCAGTTGCTGAGATTGGATTGGGTTATGTTTGTTTATTGGATGCTTCTAAACTGCTACTCATGACTGGGAAGCTGAAGATAATTGTGATATGTACTGTTATATAATTTAGTAACAGTTTGATTATATTTTAAATTTTAATAATTTTGTAATGTGTTTTTTTAAAAAGATTTTTAGCACCATTAAATTTTGTATGGTTTTATGTTTAGGTTTTTAATCTATTTTATACAATTTTAATTTTTAGTTATACATCTATTTGTTAATTTATAAGCATCGTTGGTAAAGAGGTGTAAAATCCTTTTTCTTTAGCACTCTCCAGACCAGTAGAGGTTAATCTTTACGAATGGGTATATATCCAATCATGACCAGCAGGTGGAGACTGAAAACAAAACTGTGGGACACTATATAATATACTCCCTTCTCTATTTACATCAGTCTTCTTTCAGTCTCCAGCAGGTGTTGAGTGATCTGTACCCATCTCCCTTGGTAGGGCTGTTGGAATTTGTTTAGGGGGTTTCTAGTCCCTGTTTTTGGCTGGACAGAGCTTGGGTGGGCCCTGTTTGGGGGTCCGTTCGACCTCGGGGGTGTCAAACCCGGCGGGTCTCGAGCGGGGTCCCTCCCCCCACTTTCTCCACCTCCCCACATTTTTTTAGAGGAGCCTCAGCAGTAAGCCTTGCCCCCTAAATCAAGCAAGGCATATTGCTTCGAGAGCCTGTGGAGTCTGTTCTGTAAAAAAAAAAAAAAAAAAAAAATCCTGAGGTAGTGCCGGTCTGCAGGGTTGCTTCCCTGTCAGTTTACTGTTTTTTACTGTATTTTTTCATCTAACCGGCACTTTGTTTCTAGCTAGGTCGCGTATGGAGCCATTGTGCCCTTCTCTGGGGGAGTGGGACACAATTTGGTACAGCCGCGAGGCACTCGCGGCCAGCCTGGACTCGGTTGTTTGGGCCGGTGAGGTGGTGGTGCTCCGTTGGCAGTGGCTGCAGCCGCCCAGAGCTCCCCGCCGATGGTGCCTCGCGAGCCGGCTGGGAGCAGTGGGAAAGCCCGGTCTTCCCCAATCGCCCACAGAGGGATTCCCCAAAGGATTCCCTCTCAGCTGATTTTTTGACAGCTGATGCCGACTTGCCTGTTTTAGTGGCTGGGACTGTTCAGGCTTCTCAGCCGCTACAGGCCATGGAGGGAGCTTTTTTGGCGGGAACTTCGCCATTTTCTCTGTCTGGCCCCTCCATTTTGTCTGCAACCTCAGGTGACCTTTCCCCCTGTATTGCAAACACAGAAATAACTAACATTAACACCAAACTTGAACAGATTCATAATTGGCTCGAAATAAATAGATTAGCACTAAATATTGACAAAACAAACGTACTGCTATTCCCTTGGAAAGACAATTCTACCCTTTCCTGTCCAATATCTATTAAAGGCATTTCTTTGAAACTTATTCATAAGATCAGGATTCTCGGAGTTATTTTTGATGAAAAACTAACATATCACGATCATATTAGTCATGTCGTGAAATCTTCTTTCTATAGTCTCCGTCAAATTCGCTCAATGAAAAAATTTTTATGCCCAAAATCTCTGAATATATTGTTACACTCCTTAGTTATTTCAAAGATTGATTATTGTAATGCCTTATTTAAAGGAATAGCCCAAAAAGAAATTAAACGCTTACAAATTATACAAAATGCCTCGATTAAAATTATTGAAAACGCTAAGAAATTCGATCACGTTATGCCTTTGCTAGAGAAAGCACATTGGCTGCCGGTAATGTATCGCATAATATACAAATTAAATTTACTTACTTTCAAATCTTTAATTTTTAAAAGTCCAGCATTTATTTATAAATTTTTAATTCCCTATAATACTTCGAGAGTATTACACTCAACTGAACAACACTTATTAGTTGTTCCGTCGTTAAAAGTTATTGGCACACGACGTCACTCCATTTTTTCAGTTACGGCCCCTCTAGCCTGGAACGCTTTGCCAATTTATTTGAGAGAGGAAAAAATGCTAGATAAATTTAAGAGTAAACTTAAGGGATTCCTTTTCAAAGATGCATTTAGTGACTAATTTAATTTTTTCTTTTTTACATCTTATATTAAATTTCTCCCTGTTTCCTAATGTTTTTAACCTTAAATGTTTCTTTTATATTGAATTGTATTTCTCCCCATAATTTTACCCTTTTTTGATCATACATGTTAATCAGTCTTGTTGCCTTTGTCTAGTCATGCGATTTTATGTTAAGTACTTTTATGTTATTTTAATCTGTTTAATCTTAAGTTATTTTAGTTTGTATGTATACCCTAACTTTGTAAACTTATAAATGTACATCGCTTAGAATATGGAATAGGCGATTTATCAAATCTTATAATAAACTTGGAAACTTGGAAAGGTTTCAGCAAGGACCCCTGCCCAAGTTTTTTGCCCCCAATTTAATTTCTTTCTTTGTGAAGACAATTGGGGGTCCCACGTGCACCTGGGGGGTTTCGGGGGTGGTTTCCCTCTGCGCCCCCTATGGCTTTGCCTCCCTCTTTTCGTTTGGCGTCCCCTCTTCCTCCTCCCTCATCTAAGCGCCCGCGGGGGGGCTTGGATTGCAAATTGGTGGTCGGAGGAGCGTATTGGCATTATTGAGGACCTGGCTGCTTTGGTGGGCTTCCAGGATCCTCTAGAGGGGACGCCCGCTGGCAGCGGGGCGGCGGGTTTCCCGTCTTCCAGAGCAGATGCGTCCATGGTGCGCTTTTTATTCAGAGGGATGAGTTTTTAGACCTGATGTAGCTGGTCTCCTTGGTGCTGCATTTTTGAAGTTGTGCCACCGGAGACCCCGAGTATGGGGGCCCCTCTGCTTCAGGGGGTCTGTCCTGTTTCCCACTCTTTTCCTGTGCGTCAGGATTTTCGGGATTTTGTGCTGGCTCAGTGGCCTACGGGCGCCGTTTCATTTGGTGTGCGCCTTGGCTCATGGGTATCCCATCCCGGAGGGGGATAGGGCTACCTTAATTTCGCCAATGGGGGACACGGTGGTCTCGGCACTTACTAAGCGGCATACCGTGCCTGTTTTGGACGGTTCTGCTCTTAGGGTCTCAGGAGTGTACGTTAGAGACACTTCTTAAGTATAATTTTGATGTCTCTGCCTTGGGGGTCCAGGCAACTATTTGTGTGGGGCTGGTGGCTCGCACCATGTGAGTCTGATGACTGGTCCTTAGTGGATCAGGAGGTGGTGAAGATTGAGATGACTGCCTCGTTCCTCTCGGTTGTTCTTTGTGACTTGGTGTGGCTAAGTCTGGGACTTTTGGTGGCCGCACGCTGTACCTTGTGGCTTCGCGCTTGGTCGGCGGTTGCCGCGTCCAGAACTGAACTTCCCCAAATTTCCCTTTCGGGGGTTGTTTTTGTTTGGAGAGGAGTTAGATCCGGTGGTTCAGACTCTGACGGACTCTGAGGTGCCCCGTCTGCCTGAGGACCGTGCCCGCCCGGCGTCTCGGGTTGGCATTGCCTGGGGGCGTCTGCAGGAATTTCGCAAGTTTCGCCTGAGGCATAGGACTGCTTCTTTCCAGGCTTCCGGTTTTTCCCCAGGGTCGGTTGGCTTAGCGCATGCAGTCCTTTCAGGGGGCCCGCAGGGGGGCTGGGAGTTCCCCCTGGTTCCCCTGTTGCCCGACCTGCGCGATGGCTCTTTGCCGGCGCCCCCTTTGGTTCCCGTGGGTGCCCGGCTTCGCAACTTGTTTCCCAAGTGGGCCGAGATCACGTACGATCAGTGGGTCCTGGTGGTGGTGCGGGACGGTTATGTACTTGAATTTTGCCCACTCTTTGCCGGATCATATCTAGCCTCTCCATGTCAGGTGGCATGGGAGACGCTAGCTTTTCGCCAGACCCTTCAGCCCTTGCTAGATCTCAAAGCAGTTGTCCAGTGTCCCCTCAGGAGTGCGGTCTCGGCTGGTACGCCATTTCCTTTGTGGGGCCCTAAAGGGAGGGGACCTTTCGGCCCATCCTTGGTTTAAACTGAGGTCAACAGGACTCTCAGAATTCCCTTTTTTTCGCATGGACACACTGCAGTCTGTCTTTCTGGCGGTTCAGCCGGGGGAGTTCCTGACTTCTCTTGCTCTGGCAGAGGCCTACTTGCCTGTTTCCATTTGGACCTCTCCTCAGCTCTTTCTTTGCTTTGCGATCTTGGGTCTGCACTATCAGATCTGTGTGCTTCCCTTGGGCCTGGCCACGACTCCCCGGACGTTCACCAAGTTGATGGTGGTTGTCACGGCGGCATTGCAGTCGGAGGGCATTCTGGTGCACCCCTACTGGGATGACTGGTTGATTCGGGCGAAGTCGTTGCAGGAGAGCACCCGAGTTACGGCTCGGGTGGTTGAGTTTCTCCGGTCACTGGGCTGGGTGGTCAACCTTTCCAAGAGTCGGTTGGTCCCCGCTCAGCATCTGGAGTACCTTGGAGTTCTGTTCGACACCTCCTTGGGGAAGGTCTTCCTTCCAGAGGCCCGGGTAAGCAAATTGCAATCTCAGATTCGCCTTCTTTTGGCATCCCGGTGTCCTCGGGCGCAGGATTTCCTCCAAGTCTTGGGGTCGATGGCAGCGTTCCTGGCTGTTGTGAGGTGGGCGCGGGCCCACATGTGTCTCTTCAGTATGCTCTGCTCCGTAGATGGTCACCCCAGAGCACAGTTTGGAGGTCCCTGTCCCTCTGTGAGGCTTGGCGCGTTGCAGTCTTCTTTGGTGGCTCCAGACCTCTCATCTGGTCCAGAGGATGAGTCTGGATCTATCGCAGTGGACAGTGCTTCTCACGGATGCCAGTCTCCTCGGTTGGGGGGGGCTCAGTGTCTAGGTCACTCAGCTCAGGGCTCCTGGTTCATGGAGGAGGCGTTCTGGTCGATCAACATGTTGGAGACCAGAGCCGTCCCTCTGGCGCTGTTAGCCTTCCGCTCCCTCTTGATGGGCAAGTCAGTCAGAGTCCTGTCTGACAATGCCACAGCGGTGGCTTATGTCAATCGTTGAGGCACCAAGAGCGCTCAGGTGGCGGAGGAGGCGGCTCGACTCATGCTTTGGGGCGGAGTCACGCCTTCTGGACCTCTCGGCCTCTCACATGGCCGGGGTGGAGAATGTTCAGGCGAACTTCCTCAGTCACATCTTAGATCCCAGAGAGTGGTGTCTCAGCCCCGTGGCTTTTCAGTTGATAGTGCAGGCTTGGGGGTCAGTCCCTGATGGACCTGATGGCCATGAGTGGCAATGCCGAGGTGTTCCGCTTCTTCAGTCGTCGCAGGGATGGACTGGCCGAGGGTCTGGATGCTCTGGTTCAACCATGGCCAACAGAGGGGCTATTGTGCATGTTCCCTCCGTGGCCATTAGTGGGCAGAGTTCTCTGCATTGTTCGCCATCCGGTTCTGGTGGTTCTGGTGGCTCCAGATTGGCCTCGACATCCGTGATACGCAGATCTGGTGACACTTTAGTGGCGGATCCTCTTCCTCCCTTGGACGACCTTCTGACGCAGGTTTCCATTCCCATGTTCGACCCGTCTCCCTTCTGTGTTACGGCTTGGCTTTTGAAAGGGGTCGCCTTGGTAAGAAGGGGTATTCAGATAGGGTGATTTCTACACTCTTGGGGTCCTGGAGGCTTTCTAACTTTCAGGCTTCTGTGTGGATTTGGCACTTCTTTGAGGGGTGGTGCCAGGCGCGGGGAGTGGTCTCTCTTCGCATTTCTGTGCCTAACATCCTAGAGTTCTTGCAAGATGGCCTGGATAGAGGCCTGGCTTCGGCTTCTCTCCGGGTTCAGCTTGTGGCCTTGTCAGCCTTTCGGGGGTTTGTGACAGGTCAGCGTTTGACAGCCATTCCTGATGTGATTTGCTTTTTGCGGGCGGCCAAGTTGCTCAGGCCTCCCAAGCGGCCCTCTGTTCCCTCTTGGAATGTCAGTCTGGTTCTCTCTATTCTGATGCACCTGCCCTTCGAACCGTTGGGCGGCTGCTCTTTGAAGGACCTTACTCTGAAGACGGTCTTTTTGGTGAACATTTCTTCCGCTAGGCGTGTTTCTGAGTTACAGGTTTTCTCTTGTAGGGCTCCCTTCTTGGAGTTTTCTAGGGAGCAGATTGTCTTGAGGCCTGTTCCTTCTTTTTCTGCCGAAAGTAGTTTTTCCTTTTCATGTCAATCAATCTGTGGTCCTCCCGGTCTTGGGTAGTTGGGAGGGCTCTTCTGAGCAAAGACAGCTGCGCAAGTTGGATGTTGGTCGGGTCCTTCGCTCTTATGTGCAGCGTACCCAGGAGATCAGGAAATAAAATCATCTCTTTGTCCTTCTGACTGGTCCTCTTAGGGGGGCTGGCGCTTCTAAGGCTACTATTGCATGCTAGATCAAGGAGACTATTGCTTCCGCTTCTCTTCTGGGGCAGCAGCCCTTTCCGGAGTTTCTCAAAGCTCATTCTACTCGGGGTAAGGCGGCTTCTTGGGCTGAGTCGTCGCTCGTGCCTCCAGTGGACATTTGTAAGGCTGCGGTTTGGTCTTCCTTGTATTCCTTTGTCAGACTCTTTCGGGTAGATGTTCTGGCGCGTCAGGACGCGGTGTTCGGTGTGTGTGTTCTGGTGTCAGTCCTTCGGGGGTCCCGCCCGTGTGAGGGACTGCTTTGGTACGTCCCATTCGTAAAGATTAACCTCTACTGGTCTGGAGAGTGCTAAAGAAGGAGAAATTAGGTTCTTACCTGCTAATTTACTTTCTTTTAGCTTCTCCAGACCAGTAGAGGTCCCCACCCTGTCTGTTGTTGTTGGGGCTGTTTCGCGGGCAGTTTTTGTTTTTTGCTGCGGGTTCTAATATTTTTCTAGGGCCGGGGAGAATTAAAGAACAGTGGCTGTGGCTCGGCTGGCTTAGCTGGCGAGCTGTGGGGACATTTTCCTTCTGGTATTTCTCCTGCATTTTCCAACAGCATTTGGGTATGTTAGTTGCTACTCCTGTTCGGAGTATTGTTTATTTCTGTTTCCAGTTCTTAGTTCTGCTTGGCTATTCGGCAGACTGATGTAAATAGAGAAGGGAGTATATTATATACTGTCCCACAGTTTTGTTTTTAGTCTCCACCTGCTGGTCATGATTGGATATATACCCATTCGTAAAGATTAACCTCTACTGGTCTGGAGAAGCTAAAAGAAAGTAAATTAGCAGGTAAGAACCTAATTTCTCCTTTTTGTTTCATTGTGAACTGCTTTGGTATTTTATGAAAGGTGGCATATCAAAAGAATGAATTGAACTGAAACTATACTTACACATTGGTACAACAAAACATTTTATTTCTGCTGTGATATTTCTTTCATGGACAAGTATGGAAGTAACTAATTTAAGGGTCCTTTTACTAAGCCGCATTAGCCGTATAGTGCGCGCTAAACGCTAACGTGTGCATAATAGTCTATGGACGTGTTAGCATTTAGTGCGCACTAAAACAGTTAGCGTGCCTTAGTAAAAGGAACTCTTAGTGATAATGGAGCAGAAGCATTCATGATTACATATGTTTTTTTCATGTCTAAAATTCATAAACATTTCAAATATGCTTTAGGTTGCAGCAGCATGTGCCTTTTCGAGAAAGCAAGCTGACCCATTACCTGCAAAGTTTCTTTTGTGGTAAAGGCAAAATCTGCACAATTGTGAACATCAGTCAGTCTGCTTCAGCATACGATGAGACTCTCAATGTGCTCAAGTTTTCTGCGGTAGCCCAGAAGGTAATATTTACTAGACTCAAATAACTGAAATTCTAACGATCAAGATATTTTAAATTAAGATATCCCTTCTTTCATGTACAGAAAGATAATTTCTTCATTGCCAGTTGTGTGTACGCTTTTATGCAAGTAAAAAGCTGGACCACATGTGTTGAAATTTTCCACCTGAGGTATATTTATACACTTCTCCCTCCCCATTCGCGGTTCCTGCACTCGCGGTTTCATATAATCGTGATTTTTTTCTGGGGAGGGGGAAAATTAAAAAAAACAATCTTTTTTCCTCCCTGCCGCCTTCCCGGCCTTACCTGGTGGTCTAGAGGGTTTTCGGAGCAGGAGCGATCTTCCTACGCTCCTGCCCCGTGCAGATCGCCATCAGGAAATGGCTGCTGGGAGTTCCCGTAGTCTCTCGAGACTATGTCGGGAACTCCCTACTTACTGTAACAGTTGTTATCCAGGGACAGCAGGCAGCTATTCTCACGTCCCACCCACTTCCCCTGGGTTGGCTTTTCTGCTAGCTATATGAACTGAGGAGACGCGCCCGGTGCATCGGGCGGGAAGGCACTCGCGCATGCGAGTTTCTACTAGCAAGTATACTTGTGAGATGTCCGCATTGGGGCTCCGTTGGATGATGTCACCCACTAGTGAGAATAGCTGCCTGCTGTCTCTGGATAACAACTGTTACGGTAAGTAACATTGCTTTCTGCTTAAAATCATAGCAGTTACAAATCATTCCAAGAACAACAGAGGAAAGAAAAATCGTAGCAAAAAGCATAAGCGAGGTCCAGGCTGTACCAGCACTTAACACTGGTGATGTCACTGAAGTAATTCCCAATCCCTATCTTTACCTCTATCTGCTGGTTGGGAAGGGAGAGAATATGCTTTTCTGGACTGATTTAGCAGGATTCATGGAAAAGAAATTTAATATGTAAGAATTAATTTCACTTGAATCTGCCTGCTTGTGGAAGGTTAAGCTTTCTCACTTACTTAAATTTGCTTCAGATATAGAACTCACAGCTTCCAGTTTCCTGTCGCAGCTCAGATGTAGATTCTGCAGGAAGAGTTAAGCATTGCAATGTGGTTTTTGAAATGTGTGGCTATTTGCATATAAGTGTATTATGAACATCCTTAAGTTCTGCTAGACCAGCCTTCTGACCCGTTTTAAGAGTCTGGGTAATTTATCAGTTTTCTAAATTTTCTGAAGTTATTTTAAACTTTGATAGTGTTCAAGATCTTAACAATTTCAGGACATTTATGGGATTGGTTTGGAAAGATTGGTTGATGGTCTTGAGAAGAGGTTAGGGGTTCCCCCTCAAGCACACTCCCTGTCATCTGTTGGCCTCCTACCACATTGCCACTTCTCATCTTAATGATTTTGTAACTTCCTCACTCATTCCACCATGCTTATCTCAATATCAGCCTGGGCCATCAGCAAGAAAAGCGGCATGGTGATACCTCATGCTATTCCTGCTCTGCTCCAGGGGTTGAACTCACATTTGACCTGCATAGCCTAGCATAGTGCTGCACAGTTCAAATGGATTCTGTCTTGGTGGGAAGAGGAGGAGGATATGCTCCTGTGCCCCCACTCAACATTGGAGAAAAAAGATGAGCCCTGCAAATGTGCACATCTCTTTGATGGCCTCTGGTTTCCTACATTAGAGACAATTAAAGTTCCTCATACTAAATTCTTGTACAATCCCACTTTATTCTGGGACCAGTGGGTTATTTCTGTCTATCCGCCAGGATCTTTAGGAAGCTTCAAAACTTCAGAGGCTTTTGCCCCCTCCCCCTTATACCTCATCACTGAGATTGCTCCTGCTCACCAGTTGTTCTTCCTACGGGCCAGGTTACAGGATCTTATCTTTTCAGCTCGTGTTTAATTTCATGGTATTTCAGTATTCTTCATTCGTAGTTTTCGCCCTTGTGCTGTGCAAGTTCCCTAAGGGGACATCCTTGACTGCTGGAGATTGCAAACCTTTGGAAAAAGTCTGCTGCTGAGCCCCCTGGACAGCCTGCACATCAGCTTGGGGCTCAGGGACTGTTCCCTTGGGCGTTTGCTCCCCATAGGTTCATCCGCTAGTGGGTAGAGCTCAGGCTGAATGGATCCATGGAGGTGCGACTAGGATTGGAGCCAGACTGCGTTCCTCCGCCAAACATCTGCGTGGTGTGTCCGAGGGTGATCAGGCAGGTGGGGCAGTCAGAATACTTGAAATCCAGATTTCCAGTTCACTGAGGAAAGGATCTCCCTGTAAGCTATTTTCAGCTCTGTTTGCAGTTTCTCTCATTCAACACATTTCAGAGTGAATACAAGCACGTTTCTTTGAGAACAAGCTAACAGCTTCAATCAGAGATTTTTTTTTTTGGAGAGGGGGTCTTTGAAAAGAGGTTTTTAGGTGTTTTCCTTGCATGTCCTATGCCCCCAAACCCTATAATCTCCATTTTTGAGGGTTCTCTCTGATTTTCCCTGCCTGTGTTTAGACCCTCAGTGGCTATTTTGGATTTTTCCAAAATTGATTTTAAGTTTTTTTCATACTTGCCAGCTTCATTATTGAAAGAAAATCACATAGATGACCTCCCCAGGGCAGGATGTCGTGGATTCATGCCTTATTTATGGTGGATGGCTGTCTGTTGCACAGCCGTGTTCATGTGTGCTGTGACACACCAAGGGGGTGAGGTTTCCCTCTTTCTCGGTCACACCCCGGTCTCGATCGGAGTCTCCCCCGGAGGATGAATCTTCTCGGACCTCCTCCTTTTCTCGTTTCATCTATGACATGGATCTTCAGTCCGACTCCCGCTTTACCTGGCAGAAATGGGAGTTGACAATACGCCTCGCGAGGCGCTTCGCCTTACGTTACATCAGGTTCTCCGGCAGACGTTTCACCGGAACCTAGAGACACCATATACGGTCACGGCTATTCTCTCCAAGTTGGAGTCACTATCCCGGTTAAAAGTTTGAAAGTGCTCAGCTTTCCAACCAATCTTTGGTGGTTGAGTCTTCCTTGAAGAAGTCTAACCCCTCGAAGGTTTACGCGGCCGTTCCCCCGGGCAGGGAGGGCCGTACAATGGCAAATTTGGTCGCCGCCTTTATCAGAATTCGATGATGGCGAACCGTGTCCTTAACTACAATTTCATCTTCACATCCTACCTCCGGTTCTATATACATGCCCTCCGCTTGTTCCGGGAGGTCGTACCAGAGCCTCGGCGTCAGGAGTTTCGTCTCCTCGAGGAGATCCTCTCCCAACTCTGCCTGTATATGTTTCAGGCCTCTTACGACACTTTTGAATTGTCCTCGAGAGTTACAGCCTTTGCGATCGCCATGCGTCGCCTCGCTTGGCGGCTCCAGATTGTGGATATGGATCCGAATCTACAGGATCGACTTGCCAATCTCCCGTGTGTGGGTCATGAACTCTTCGATGATTCCATCGAGGCGGCCACGAAGCGCCTCTTGGACCATGAGCGGTCCTTTGCGTCTCGGGTGAAACTTAAACCTAAGGCCCCTCTGGCTCAACAATATAAAATTCCTCTCTGGAGGTATCCACAAAAATCCACTCCTGCTTTCTCTAGGCCTCCTTCGAAACGGCCACTGCAGCAGCAGCAGCAACGTCAACCTCCGGCCCTGGCGAAGATCGGTCCGTCCTTTTGACAATTCCAGTCTGAGCCTTTGGGCTTCCTTCCTTCTGGAGCCTTCCCCCTTCCCCAATGGGGGTCATCTCCATCATTTCTATACCCAGTGGGAAAATCTTACCACTGACAGTTGGGTACTGTCTATCATCCGGGAGGGGTACTCCCTCCACTTCAGTCGCGTACCCCCGGACCTGCCTCCAAGAGGGTTTCCTTCTGCTCAGTCTCAGCTTCCTCTCCTTCTGCAGGAAGCTGAGGCCCTTCTTCGCCTTCGGGCGGTCGAGGAGGTTCCCACGGAACAGTGGAACTCCAGATTTTATTCCCGGTACTTTCTGGTACCCAAGAAGACGGGGGATCTGCGTCCGATCCTGGACCTCCGCGCTCTGAACAAGTTTCTGGTCTGGGAACGATTCAGAATGCTCACCTTCCCACTTTGTATCCTCTCTTGGAGAAAGGAGACTGGCTGTGCTCACTGGACCTCAAGGAGGCGTACACGCACATTCTAATACACCCGGCCTCTCGCCGGTATTTGAGATTCCGGGTGGGGGATCTCCATCTCCATTATCGTGTTCTTCCCTTCGGCCTGGCGGCCTCTCTGAGGGTTTTCACGAAATGTCTGGTTGTGGTGGCTGCAGGTGTTTCCCTACCTCACGACTGGTTAATCAAAGCATCTTCTCGCAACGAAGTCCTGCGAGCGACAAGTCAGACCATCTTGCTCCTTCAGAGTCTCGGCTTCGAGGTGAACTTTCCCAAGTCTCACCTCTGCCCGTCCCAGTTTCTCGAGTTCATCCTGGACACGGTTCTTCTCCGCTCCTTCTTGCCTCAGCCTCGTCAGGAGGCCTTATCTGTTTGTGCCGAAGGGTGACCCATCATCCCTCGGCGCCGGCTTGGCTCATGATGGTCCTCCTAGGTCACATGGCCTCCACGGTTCACGTGATTCCTTTTGCCAGACTTCATCTCCGTATTCCTCAATGGACTCTGGCATCCGGTGTCAGGTCAAAAGCGCGCTGGGACAAAGGCACGCCCAGACAATTGAGCGCAGCGCGGAGGCGTGCGCCGCTCAAACTTACTGTTTTTAGGGCTCCGACGGGGGGGCGTGGGAGGGAACCCCCCCATTTTACTTAATAGACATCGCCCCCCACCGTGTTATGGGGGGTTTGGGGGGTTGTAACCCCCCATTTTACTGAAAACTTCACTTTTTCCCTGTTTTTAGGGAAAAAGTGAAGTTTACAGTAAAATGTGGAGGGTTACAACCCCCCATAACGCCGGCGCGATGTCTAAGTAAAGTGGGGGGGTTCCCCAACAAAACCCCCCGTCGAAGCCCCTAAAAACAGTAAGTTTGAGCGGTGCGCGCCTCTGCGCTGCGCTCAATTGTCTGGGCGCGCCTTTGTCTTTCTCGCCATTGTCTATGAACCGTGGCATCCCAATGGAACCCGGATTGAGATCCTCTTGACGCATTACTGAAAACTTCACTTTTTCCCTGTTTTTAGGGAAAAAGTGAAGTTTACAGTAAAATGTGGAGGGTTACAACCCCCCATAACGCCGGCGCGATGTCTAAGTAAAGTGGGGGGGTTCCCCAACAAAACCCCCCGTCGAAGCCCCTAAAAACAGTAAGTTTGAGCGGTGCGCGCCTCTGCGCTGCGCTCAATTGTCTGGGCGCGCCTTTGTCTTTCTCGCCATTGTCTATGAACCGTGGCATCCCAATGGAACCCGGATTGAGATCCTCTTGACGCATTATCGTGACTCCTTTGTTGAAGAGGTCTCTCCGTTGGTGGATGCTCTCTTCCAATCTTTCCAGAGGTTTTCTGTTTCATGCTCCTCCTTCACAAAAGGTCCTCACGACGGACTCGTCAACCTATGCTTGGGGAGCTCATCTGGACGGTCTTCGCACCCAGGGTCTTTGATCCCGTGCCGACTGCCTTTGTCACATCAATCTTCTGGAGCTTCGAGCGATTTTCCTCGCTCTGAAAGCCTTTTGTCACCTGCTTCGCGACCGGGTGGTGCTAGTTCGCACGGACAACCAGGTCGCCATATATTATATCAACAAACAGGGGGGCACGGGGTTCAGGTCCCTGAGCCAGGAAGCAATGCAGCTCTGGGATTGGGCCATCTGCCGCAACATATTCATTCAAGCTGTCTACATTCAGGGCCAACAAAACTGTCTAGCAGACAAGTTGAGTCGTCTTCTGCAGCCTCACAAATGGTCCCTCCACTCCGTGACCCTGCGTCAGGTGTTTGCTCGTTGGGGGACTCTGGACGTCGATCTGTTCGCGTCCCCCCTCAATCACAAGTTGCCCCGCTTCTGCTCCAGGGTTTACACCCCTCTCAGGATTGAGGCGGATGCCTTCCTTCTTTATTGGACGAATAAGTTCCTGTATGCGTTCCCTCCATTTCCTCTGATTCTGAAGACTCTTGTCAAGCTCCGGTCTTCAAATGCCACCATGATTCTGATAGCTCCTCGGTGGCCCCGGCAGCTGTGGTTCTCCCTTCTGTTGCAACTCAGTTCCAGGGAGCTTCTTCCTCTGCCTGTTTTTCCTTCTCTGCTTACGCAGAGTCAGGGTTCTCTGCTCCATCCCAACCTCCAGTCTCTGCACTTAACGGCTTGGTTCCTCGAGACTTAATGCCCTCGTTCCAGTTCTCCTGGCCTGTGCTGGATGTCCTGGAAGCATCTCGGAAGGAGTCCACTCGCCTATGTTATCATCAGAAGTGGACCCGCTTTTCTTCCTGGTGTGCTACTCGGAAGCAGGAGCCGCTGTCTGCCTCCTTATCGGCTGTCCTGGATTATCTGTTGCACTTGTCTGGCACTGGGCTCAAGTCCTCTTCGGTTTGAGTCCACCTTAGTGCCATTGTTGCTTTTCATCAGCCGATTGACGGGAAGCCTATCTCTGTTCATCCTGTGGTTTCCCTCTTCATGAAAGGCCTTTTCCACGTTCATCCACCCCTTAAATCTCCTCCGGTGGTTTGGGATCTTAACGTGGTTCTTTCTCAATTGATGAAATCCCTGTTCGAGCCGCAAGCGCGGGCTCACTTAAAGTATCTTACTTGGAAGGTTGTGTTTCTTATTACTCTCACTTCTGCCCATCGGGACGGTAAGCTTCAAGCCTTGGTGGCGGACCTACCTTTCACTGTCTTCCATCGTGATAAGGTGGTCCTCCGTACCCATCCTAAGTTCTTGCCTAAGATTGTTTCTGATTTTCACATTAACCAATCTCCGAAACCCCATTCACACCCTGAAGAAGTGGCTCTACATTCTCTTGATTGTAAACGTGCACTGGCCTTCTACTTGAAGTGCACTGCTCCTCATCGTTCTGCTCCCCAGCTGTTCCTCTCTTTCGATCATTTCTAACTGGTTGGCCGCTTGTATCTCTTTCTGTTACACTCAGGCTGGTCTCTCCCTGCTGGGTCGAGTCACGGGCCACAAGGTCAGAGCGATGGTGGCGTCTGTTGCTTTCATCCGCTCGACTCCCATCGAGAAAATCTGCAAGGCTGCCACTTGGTCCTTGGTTCATACGTTCACCTCGCATTACTGTCTGGATGCTTTCTCCAGGCGTGATGGCCATTTCGGCCAATCTGTTTTGCAAAATCTGTTCTCCTAAATTGCCAACTCTCCCTCCATCCCATTCTGTTTAGCTTGGAGGTCTCCCACATGTAGAGAATATGCTGCCTGCTTGTCCTGGGATAAAGCACAGTTACTTACCTTAACAGGTGTTATCCAGGGACAGCAGACAGATATTCTCGCAACCCACCCACCCACCTCCCCGTGGTTGGCTTCTTTGCTAGCTATCTGAACTGAGGACACGCTGAGGAGACGCGTGCCCTAGGCATGGCGGGAGGGGCATGCGCGCATACCTGAAGGTCTTCGAGCAAGGGGGGAAGTGTGTGGCGCATTGGTTGGAGCTACAGCCTCAGCACCCTGGGGTTGTGGGTTCAAACCCCGTGTTGCTCCTTGTGACCCTGGGCAAGTCACTTAATCCTCCATAGCCCCAGGTACATTAAATAGATTGTGAGCCCACTGGGACAGATAGGGAAAATGCTTGAGTACCTGATTGTAAAACCGCTTAGATAACCTTGATAGGCGGTATATAAAAACCTAATAAACTTGAAACTTGAAGTCTGCTGGCGAAAACGTCCGCTGGGGGGCTCCGTCGGTGTCGTCACCAACATGTAGAGAATATCTGCCTGCTGTCCCTGGATAACACCTGTTACGGTAAGTAACTGTGCTTTCTCTGTCCTCTTAGTATTTTCTGGATTCCCTTGCGGATCATCTTGGGAAGGTAGTTTGGGTAAAGGCTGCAATCCGCAGACTTTTGGATATTGCAGCAATCAAACCCATTTTGGAGCAAGACTCGGGCTCTGGGAGATACTCAATATACTTCATTATTCCAATAAAAGGATTTGACGGACAATGCAGCACTGAAAGTCCCTCACTTCCACATGGAGATGGTGCGCTCAATGATAGCATTGGTGGCGCCGGAGGAGTTTCTAGCCTTCCTGGATCTGAGAGAGGCGTATCTCCACATTCCCATTTTCTCAGACCACCGGAAGTATATGCGGTTCCATGTTCTGGGACAATATTTTCAGTTTGTGGCTCTGCCTTTTGGATTGGCGACGATATTCTGGACCTTCACCAAAATGGTGGTGGTGGTGGTGGTGACTCATCTCTGGACCTTGGGTGTCTTGGTTCACCCGCTTCTCTCATTGATCTTATGATCAAAACAATGTTCCTAGTTCAAGCTGTTGCTTTTATTTGATGTGTTTTACTGTTCAGTGGTAATGTTCATTCATTTATACATTACAGTTTCATTATTGGCATAACATTATATGAGCAGATCAGAACCTTGGTTTCAGGTACTTCCCTGTGTCCCTCCTTCTCCTGTCTTTTACTCTAGAGCTCTTGCATGCTTTGGAATGAATTGAAGGGGGCAGTAGACGCTTGGGAGGAGGAGTAGGTTTCAAAAGCTGTGGTTGATATCTTTCTGTAGTATGCACGCGAGAGTGGACTGAGTACCCTAAAGTTCAGCATACTATTCCTATTTACTGGAAAAGAAATTATCAAGATAAGAACCTAATCTTTTTTTTTCTACATTGCTGTTGGCCAAAATGAAAACCTCTCCTGCTCCCATTGTGTAAGCTTTTGCAGTGCACTTCATTTTCATTAATGTTATCATCCAGACTACTTACATTAAATACAGATCCCAAAAGGTATGATTTCATGGTTGTCTGCATACAGTTTGTAAAAAAAAAAAAAAAAAAAAAATAATCAAAATAGTTGTGAAATGTGGTTATACTGGCCCTGCCTTTGTAATCTTTAGGAATATGCTTTCATGTAGCTGAAAATTAGTCACATTCCTAAAGAGAATCAGAAAATTGCAGTACTTTTGACCTGACTTGGCCACTGTTGGAAGCAGGATACTGGGATAGATGGAGCTTTTGGTCTAACCCAGTATAGCAATTATTTTGTTGGTAGTTTTTCTTTGAGTTTCAGGATGGTAGACTTCTGTGTTGGGTGGTTTAGTTTCCTGGATGTTTTATAATTATAAATATAATTAGATTAATTTTCTACTTAAATGTTACTTCTTTCCAAACAGATCCTCATTTTGGACACTTCTTCAAAGCTACCTCAAGCAGCACCCCTTGGTCAGAAGAAATCTGCTAGGGATGTGTCTTTCATAATCAATAATGCCGACAATAAAATGTGGGTTTCTAGAAAGAGAGTTACAGTTCAATGGGATTCACTTCTGGAAGATGTTATGGAAGATGAAGGCCATGATGACAGTATGGATGAGACGTTTGAAGTCCAAGAGCAACAAAACTGCTTGGAAGAGAGAACAGTTTCAGAGGAAGAAGAGAAAAATGAGGAAACTGAAGTAGTCTTAAAAATGGAACAGTATCAGGTGGGCACTGATATGTTGAGAGAAATAAAAGTTAGTGCAAGTGAAGCATATTAAAGCACATGCTGAGTTTGTGGAGATACAGGGATATCCAGATTAACAAATGAGTGAGTGGATATTTTTTTTTTCGTTATTAATGTTAGCAGGTTCAGTAAAACACCAAAAGAAAAGCAAACCTTCAGTGCTGGGGGAGCAGTCTCTTAACTACTACCCTTCCCCCACCTGCACTCTTTAGTTAGAAAAAAACACAAACTGAAATCTAGCAGTGAATTCTTTAAGCACAAAGTGGCAGTTCTTTAGACTTAGCAGGAAAAATAGTGACCTTAAAATAGACACTATGCACTCTGGTTCTGAGCATAAGTAGAAAAATAATAGCAAATCTTCTCTTCAAACTCCAACAGTAAGCACAGCTTTTCACTTGCCAAATAAATCCAAGCTCTAGAGTAGGGGTCTTAATCCAGTCGGGTTTTCAGGATTTCCCCAATGAATATGCATGAGATCTATTTGCATGCACTGCTTTCAATGCATATTCATTGGGGAAATCCTGAAAACCGACTGGATTGCGGCCCTCAAGGAGGGACTTTGAGAACCCTGCTCTAGAGGTTGCTGTTCTTTAGACTCTCAGGGTTTCTTCCTTATCCAGCTAACCTCTCATCAAGGCTCCTGTTTCTCTTACTCTTCTCCTCCTTCTTCCATGTCCTTTACATAAGAATAGCCTTACTTGGTCAGACCAATGGTCCATCAAGACCAGTAGCCCGTTCTCACGGTGGCCAATCCAAGTCACTAGTACCTGGCCAAAAACCAAGGTATATCAATATTCCATGCTACCAATACAGGGCAATCAGTGGCTTCCCCCTTGTCTTTCTCAATAAGACTATGGACTTTTCTTCCAGGAACTTGTCTAAACCTTTCTTAAAACCAGCTATGCTATCCGCTCTTACCACATCCTCGCAACATGTTCTGAATGAAAAAAATTTCCTCCTATTGATTTTAAAAGTATTTCCGTGTAACTTTTGACAGAGTGAAAAATCAATCCACTTGTACCCGTTCTACTCCACTCAGGATTTTGTAGACTTCAATCATATCTGCTCTCAGCCGTCTCTTTTCCAAGCTGAAAAGCCCTAACCGTTTGTCTTTCCTCTACGAGAGGAGTTCCAACCCCTTTACCATCTTCTTTGAACCTTTTCTAGCGCCACTATATCTTTCTTGAGATAAGGAGACCAGAATTGAACGCAGTACTCCAAATGAGGTTGCACCATGGAGCAATACAGGGGCATTATGACATTGTTAGTCTTGTTAACCATCCCTTTTTAAAAAATAATTCCCAGCATCCTGTTTGCTTTTTTGGCCGCTGCCACATATTGGGCGGAAGATTTCATCGTATTGTCTAGATACCCAGATCCTTTTCTTGGGCTCTCTAATGGAGCAAAAAAATTCTGTAAGTGCAGCAATTGTGAGGGTGGATGTTTATGTCACATGTTTCAGTCTACCAGACCCTACTGTGATCCATTTACTCCTGGATTGTTTTATTCTTTGAGACAGTAGTGGTAAATTGGTATGAGTCTGTGGAGTGATTGAAGCTGCTTTAATTGCTTCCAATTCCTGCTTAAGCTTACAGAACTCCTCCTTAATACTAGAAAGCTGAAGACAGATGGAGCAGGCCCTAAATCTCCAGATGGTGTGCCTTGGTACTAAAGTACCACAATGATTGCACTGAATAAAAATCATCCTGATTGGTTGGTATGGAAATTGACTGCAAAGTATTTTTTTTTTTTTTTACAATTCTTTATTCAGTTTTATTTTTTTTATAAAATCTTTATTCAGTTTTCAGACTTACAATAAGTGCATCAACAGGTACAATCAAATGGACTTAATAAAACACTTTTTAAAAAAAAAATTCTTTATTAATTTTCAATAAGTGCAATACAAATTAAATACATTTTATATTTAAGACATCACTTAATACTCTTTCAAGAAACAAATCAATCTATATCCCTCCCCCACCCTATCCCATAACTATTATAAATTTTTAATTTAATAATCAAATCTTCAAAAAGCTTATTATGATATATATTTCATATATACACCCATACATTAATTTTACAAGAATTCAGAGAATCATTTAAAAATAAATCCACCTTCCCTCCCCCCCCACCCCCAGATGTGCACATAATATATCAATAAAAATCAAATCTACAATAGATTAACAAAAGACGTCAATGGACCCCATATTAACTTGAAAATTTTTATATTCCCTAATGATTCCGCAATCATTTTTTCATATCTGTATATCAAGCATAAATTTGCCCACCAGAATGTAAAGTTAAGACAGTCCCAATTTTTCCAGTTACGCATGATCAACTGTACAGCAGTACCTGACATAATTAAGAATAGTCGACCTTTATATTTATCTAACGTATCCTTGATATGCAACACAGTTCCACAAATAACTACTTCATAAGATAAAGGGATTTTAATATTCAGCAATAAATCAAATTATATATTTTATCCCCTTCCTTCCCACCCCTTTCATTTTATATATTACTTATTTATATCTTTAATAAATACTTTCCTATTTTCGTTCCCATTAATAAAAATTCATAAGTTATCCCCCTCTCCCTATCTTAAACTTATACTATTATACTGCAAAGTATTCTTAATTATGTTTATATATCAGTAGAAAACCATGGGATAGATGGAGTGTGGGGAGGGTGGGTGAGACTAAAGTCCTTAATTCATTAGAGAACCAAGCAGATAAGAACCAAACTTCCCAAAAACGTAAAAAATTTTTTAAAAAAAAAATCGTGTTTTTTACTAGCTGAAAGAGTAGAAGATTGAAGGGAAAGTATTAGATTCTATGCTTAAATTTAGATAGATTTGGTCTCTACGACCTCCACTGGGAGGCTGTTACACAAATACATCAAATATTTCATAGCATGACCCTATTCACTCAGCTGTCTGGTTTATTTCTGAAGGCGGTCCTAAAAAATAACCCTTTTGGATTGTCGTCTTGGGAATAATGTGCAGACAGTGACCTACCTTTATTGTATGTCTTGCTTATTACTTGGGTCATGGATTTGATCTACTATTTTTCTGTGGTTGCAACCAAAGTAGCATACACTTCTCCCTCTGAATCCGTGGTTTCAGCATCCGCGGATTCGGTTATTCGCAATTTTTTTGGGGGGGGACGTGCGATTTTAATTTTTTTGCCTATTTTTAAGCCTTACCCGGTGGTCTAGTGGGTTTTCGGGACAGGAGCGATCTTCCTACCCTCCTGCTCCATGCAAATCACTCATAGGAAATGGCTGCCTTGAGCTCCTGTAGTCTGTCGAGAGATTACGGGAGCTCAAGGCAGCCATTTCCTATGAGTGATCTGCACGGGGCAGGAGCGTAGGAAGATCGTTCCTGCCCCGAAAACCCGCTAGACCACCAGGTAAGGTCCGGGATGCCGAGATGAAGGCGGGAGGGAGGCAGGGGTGGGTCAGAGCAGGCCGAGAACTTATTCGTGGTTTTTCACACTACGCGGTCCGGCTCTGCCTAACCCCTGTGGATACGGAAGGAGAAGTATACTTTTTTTTTTTTAATCTAAGTTTTTGTACATGGTGCAATGGAGGGTAAAGTGATTTGCCATGATCACAAAGAACCACAATGAGAATTTAACTTGGATTCCCAGATTCTTAATCTACTGCTCTATGCATTAGAATGGTACTCTTCTTCCGATTAATGTCAGTAGAGCAGGGTGGTCATCTTTCCAGTAGTAGACCTTAAACCCAAATTTAAAGATTATAGTTTTCTCATAAAATGTAAGGAGTTTATTATATAATTTGTATTTTGTTTTTGTATTGCTTTTTGTGGGGAAACTTTATTTTAGTATGTTTACTTATTTATTTATTGGGATTTTATAACCACCTTTTCTTAGAGATTCACCCCAAGAGGTTTAAAATACATTGAATAGGAATCAGGTACTCTTTAGATATTTTTTTTCCTGTCTGTCCCCTGTAGATTCACAATCTAACAGTGGTACCTAGAGCAATGGCGACTTGCCTAGAGTCACAAGGAGCAGGCTCATATCAAACGCATAACCTCAGGGTGCTGAGGCAGCAGCTCTAACCACTAGACCATACACCCGTCCCTTATGCAGTTTTGTATTTAAAAATCTACTATTTGTGCTTTCCTTTTTAGAGATTATTGGATTTAATAGAAGATTTGAAAAATAAGCTGAAAAATGAGAAAAAAGAAAAGTTGTTCATGGAATTAAAAATTCGTGAAGAAGTTGCAAAAGAATTTACTCAGCATTTTGTACAGCAAGAGAATAATTTCAGGTAAAGTCAAACTATTAGTTAATGTATGTTTAATCTCTTTAATCCACCTAAACGGAGAAAGGATTGCTATGGATAGGAATGGCGAAGAAGGATATGGGACAAAAGAGAATGAGACAGCAACATGAGTGGGGCGGGTGCAGTAGAAACTTTTATGTATTCCTTCTGCTGCATCTTCCTCAACCTAAAAAGGGGGGAATTAAATTTATGGTTTATTTTCATTTAAGTTTTAACATTTTTTTTTTCTGAAACACAGACAGGTACAATGTAACAAAACAAAATCAACTACTGTGTTTCCCCGAAAATAAGACAGTGTCTAATATTAATTTTGGGTCCAAAAAACACACTCTGGCTTATTTTGGGGGATGTCTTATTTTATTCATGTACAATGATCATCTCTCCCTTCCTCTCCTCCACCCCAATTCTTCCTCTTTCCTTTCTCTCCCCCACATGAGCAGCATCTTTCCTCCCCTCTCACCCATCCCCTTGTGCCTTCCTTCTGCAGCATCTTTCTATCCCTCCCTCCCATTTCCCCCTGTAAAGCAGAACCCTTGAGCAGCATCTTTCTATCCCTCCCTCACATCCCCCTCAGTGAAGCAGAACGCTCAAGCAGCATCTTTTTAGCCCTTCCATCCCCCCCATGCAGCAGAACCATGCTGACCCTCCCACCACAAGATCAGCATACCTCCCTCCAAACAGCAGCATCGGCAGCACTTTAAACAGGCTGCTTTGCGGTCTTCTCCCACGGGTTGGGGTATTAAGGGCTGACATGAAGACAGGGAGGCAGAAAGAGCCTAGGAGGTGATCCGACCAGGGGACATGTTCTCAACGGGTCGTATCTGTGGAAGTTTTATGCTCAGTCAGGTCAAGAAAGCTAATGATGTCAATGGAGTGCCCCTTTTCATGGGTAGAGGTGGGCGGGGAAGCAGTGAAGCCTAAGGAGGTGAGGAAGTCTTTGAACTCAGTTGAGTCATTGTTGGTGTTGTCGTCTAGGTGAAGGTTTATGTCACCTATGATCAGTAGTCTTTGGAATTTTAGATAGGCCTTTGTTATGGTCTCAAGAACAAAGTCAGAGGATTTATTCCAGGGGTTGGGTGGGCGGTAAAGTAGCAGGATGCCTAATGGGTGGGGGCGAAGTTCGTCGTTTATTGAGGCTAGCATGAATTCCAGGGAGGGGTGACTACCCTTTTCTAAGAGCTCAGCATTAAAGAATGATTTGTAGAGACGGGCTAGACCTCCTCCTTTTCAATTTAATCTAGGAGAGAAAAGACCGTGGTAGCCTGGGGGACAGAGTTCATTTTGTGTGAGTAAGTCATCTTTTTCGATCCATGATTCAGTGATGCACAAAAAACCCGGATCAAAATCCTCAAGTAAATCTTTTACTATTTGGGTCTTATTTCTGACGGACCTGGCATTACAATAGAGAGTAGGGACTGGGGTGAGAGAGTCAGAGGTAAGGATGGGCTCCTCAAGCATCGCTCAATATAATTTGGTGGCTCAGCGAGATTAATCTTTTCAAAGGCATGCCTCGGTCTTTGCTAGACTGGCTCAAAGTTACCAAACATCCCAGGCTGTCGGGTTGGGGGGCTCTGTGCCTTCAATCCTCAGTGCGAGGAGTCTGGTATTAAGAGGAGACTCAGTACTCGTTCGTTCTTCTGGACTGAAGCATGGTCAGGCTACTGTTTCAGGAGTTTCAGACCATTCTTCTGGAATGACTGTAAAGGTCTTTTAGGACAATGTTATGACAGTAGTATTTCTCTACAGCCAGGAAAGTACATGATGTCCTCAGTTGGTGAGTAAAGTACTGGTTCTATTTCAATGGGTGGAATCTCATCTTCCTCTTCTGTCAGCGCATCATTTTACAGGACAGGAAAAGGGTTTAGATAGACTTTCTCACCACAAAATCTGAGCATGGACCGTCTATTGTATGTTAAAATGTACAGCGCTGTTTACGCCTTTCAGCACTTTAGAAATAATAATAAGTAGTAGCAGTAGTAAAATCTTCTACATCCTGGAAATTGGGAGCTACCATGGTATTGCGGTATACAAGAATAAAGTTATTATTATTATTATTTGCTCAGGCGTTCTAGCTCTTTGTATAAAGGTGAGATCTCCTAGAACTAGACCTCATGGCCTCGTCTCGAAATTCAAAGCTTCCTAGCTTCTTTAGCAGACGCAGGGAGTGGCAGTCAGAGGGGGTAGCACACATTGCTTCTTTCTCGCCTCTGGTTTCTCTTTTTAAGTGTTTTCCCCTGACTAATGATTGGATGGATTTGCCATCTTCAAGCTCGCTTTCAGGGCACAATAATTAGAGAATCTCTAGATTGGCTGTGACATCCTTGCTATGCAGATCTGATGAGTGTTTCGACGTCCGAACTATTGAGATTCCTGGTATCTCCGGATTTACTCACCTAGGGTCCGATCAACATGGATATTCGTCCTATTTTGGTATTACGACCTAGCTTTTGAAAAGTCATGGCCGATGTGTAAGGTTTATGCGAAGCAGGTTATTTCTTCTCTTCTCCAAGCGATACAGACGTCTTCACCTGTGGCTTATGCTTCCATTTGGAGGCTTTTCCTTTCTTGGGTACTTCTCAACATTGACACCCTTCCAGAGTTCTATGATTTATATTCTTTTCTTTTTGGCACAAGCGTATTGCCAAGGGCTTAGCATTCAATTCCCTTCAGCTTCAAGTGGCAAGTGTTACAAGGGCTAGGTAGCTTGCTCTTCGCCTACTTCTCAGCTTAATGTAGTTCAGTTCCTAAAAGGAGTACAGTATATTCGTACAGTCTTAAGTTACTTCTTCGCAGTTTACAGAAGGCTTCGTTTCAACCTTGTCTTTTGAGACTCTTAAAGGGTGTTTTTTTGTGACCATGGCTTCAGCCCGGCGGTTTTCTGAGTTACAGGCCTTGTACGCGGGGATTCTTATTTCTGATTTATAAATTCTGGGGTATCAGTTCAGACAGTACCACAATTTCTTTCTAAGGTGGTGTCATCCTTTCTTTTATGCCGCTCTCACTTTTGCTTCCTTCTTCCTGGGAGGAGGAATGGGGAGGCGAGCTTTTCATCACTGCATTTTTTAAAAGTGCGTAGCATTCTCCGCAATCTGTAGGTTTCTAATGACTTTTAGTCATTTAGATCACCTCTTTTTCAAGGGATGCGACAAACGTATGCCAGCGTCCAAAGCCTCCATCGCTCGAAGGATCCAGGAGGACATTCTTTACGCTTACTTGGCGGAAGAAGTTCATGACCATTCAGCCAGAGCAATGGCGGCTACTTCGACATAGTCCACAGGTTTTTCCTTGGAGGAGTTTTGTCATGCGGCTACTTGGTCTTCCAAGAATACTTTATCTAAGCATTACCGGTTGGATGTGGGGCGCATGTGAAGGCAGCTTTTAGTGCTTCGGTTGTTGTGGAAGTGGAGTTTGCTTCCCACCTAAATTGAGGATTGCTTTGCTACATCCCATTGATCTCTGGATTCATCTGCTGCTGTTGCTAAGGAAGGAAAAATTATGTTCTTACCTGTTAATTTTCTTTCCTTTAGATCAGTGGTCTCAAACTCGCGGCCCGCCATGTACCGTTTTGAGGCCCTCGGTATGTTTTATCATAATCACAAAAGTAAAATAAAACAGTTTCTTGATCATATGTCTCTTTAGCTTATAAATCACAATATTATTATTAAGACTTAGCCAAAAGGAAAGATTTATAAACTATAAAGAGTTTTACCTCATGCAAATTTGTCATTTCTTTAATAAGACATTAACTATTTTTTTTTCTGAGGCCCTCCACGTACCTACAAATCCAAAATGTGGCCCTGCAAAGGCTTTGAGTTTGAGACCACTGCTTTAGATGCAGCAGATGTATCCAGAGCCCCACCCTTTCTGGATATTGACTGTTGGTTTTTTCTTTTGCAACTTTCGAAGTCTGTTATTCTTGATAGTTGTATTCTGTATTATTACCTTTTGAAATTTGTTATGGGAAAGAAGATTTTTTACATGCTAAGCATATTGATGGTTATGGATGCTTGGGCAAGGAGCAATACTGAAGATGCAGGAGGGGTGCCAGCCAATAGGACCACCTGTTAATCAGTTTCTCTATCTCCACCTGCTGGTAGATGTGTGCTATCCCATTGGTCTCTGGATTCATCTGCTGCGTCTAAAGGAAAGAAAATTAACAGGTAAGAACATAATTTTTCCTTCTAGTGTGACAGACACATTCCTGAACTCGTGGGTAGTCAATCTAGTCCCAAGAGAATTCTTGTATAGAGCCTCATTAGCATTCTTTTGCTCTGCCTCTCATCTCTCTGGGCTGTCCTCCACTTCCTCAGTTGCCTCTCTACAAGTTAGATGGTAGGAGCCTGTCTTTTCTGCTCATGTTTATTTTTAGAACCCGTTCCAGAAGAAGACAGGCTCTGGCAGATAATTGATATGCTTCATAGTACCTAAAAGAGGCTCAGAAGACTGGAGGCTGATTCTAGACCTCAAGGCATTCAGTGTGGCCCTCAAAATACGTTTGTGGATAGAAAAGGTGAGGTCAGTAATTTCTTTGGCTCCTGAGGAATTTCTCTCCTCGCTGGATTTGATGGCAACCTATCTGAACATTCTCATTTTTCCAGAGCACAGGAAGTTCATATTTCCAGGTCATGGTCTTGACCTTCGGGCTGACCATGATGCCATGCACCTTCACCAAGATGGTAGTAGTTGCTGCACACCTGTGCAGAGCAGGTATACAGGTATATCCATATCTGGACGATTTGCTGATAAGAGCTCTGTCAAAATCCAAAGGCAGAACAGATATGCAGAGAGTGACTCAACTATTGCAGAGGCTGGGCTGAGTGGTCAACTTTCGGAAAAGCCACCTGAAGTTGACACAGATCTTGGAGTATCTGAGAGTCTGGTTTGACACAAGGGAGAACAAGGTGTCCTCCCAGAAGCCTGCAGAGAGAAGTCCTTGTGTCAGACACTGGAGTTTCCGAGAGAGACAGCACCAGTGGCCTGGCATTACAGGTACTGGGATCAATGGTAGAGATAATGGATGTGGTTCCCTGGGATAAGGGTGCACTTGCATCTGCTCATGAATGCATTCCTCTCTCAATAGTGCCCGTAGAGGGATGAACTGCAAATGCAGCTTCCTTGAACAACAGAAGCATGTCACAGTTTAATCTGTGGATTGAAGCCTCAGTCACTAGTCAGAAGAGTTTCCCTTCGCATCTCCACCTGGGTGATCCTGATGACGGATGTCAGCCTATATGGCTGGGGTACACATTAGCTTCGTATATTCCCGCTTATTCCTTTGTAATTCTTATTACTCTTTTGTGAACTACATTGAACTATCTGGTCTAGAAATTGGCTTATTGTATTGCAAAGGGCGTCCGGTTCAGGTTTGCTGGTCCCCTTCTCAGAGGAAGTGGTCAATCAACTGCTTAGAACTTTGAACCATCTGCCTGGTGTTTCAGGTGTTAAGGAACATACTGCAGGGCAAAGTGGTATGAGTTTTCTCAGACAACACAATGCTGGTAGCCTATGCTAAGAGTGCTCCTCTACACTTGGAAGCCCAGATACTATTTTGGTGGATAGAGTCCCATCTTTTGGCGTGCTCGGAGGTGCATGTGGCAGGAGTGAACAATGTGCAAGGAGATTTCCTCAGCCAAAAGACTCTCGGGAAGCCTTTACCTGCATTGTGAGTTGATCGGGGAGCCTGACTTTCGATTTGATTGCAGGTGGCTTGGTTCTTCAGTTGAAGATTCAAGCCAGGAAGACAAAGGTTTGGACGCCCTGGTGCATCCTTGGCTATAGGCAGAACTTTTTTACACCTACCCTCTGTAGCCTATGATGAGCAGATTTCTGCGCAAGAGCATGACACATCAAGGCCTGGTGATTCTAGTAGCACCAGAGTGGCCGATGTGACCATGGTTTGCTAAGAATCCAAGATGGCTGCCATCAAGATTTTCCCATCTAAATTCGCTAAAAAAGCAAACTTTCTAAAGTCAAAAAATGGTGAATTTAGGATTTTTTAGGTGGGGAAACACAGGAGGAACATGCAGGAACCCTCGAAACCCTATCCCCACCTTATAGGGTGTAACAGTCTTATTGTGACTTGTGCTGGCAATGTGCTGCAACCTGTTTCAGATCTTTACAGTAGCTGGAAGGGGGAAGAATCACTTCCTCGTGCTGAAAATGCTTCTTCAACACTGATCTTCGGACTGCCAGCCAGACACAGCGTCTGACCGCATCCCCAGCCCTACGGACAGACAGATTCACTACCAGAAGGGGGGAGGTGAAAAATGCAGCTGGCACTCTGCGAGACACTGCTGAATCTCCTATGGATGCCTAACAGCCTGCGCTCAAACCCCTGCTAAGCAGTAGGTGAGGGATGGTAAGCAGGGACAGTGCTGAGCTCAAAAACCACTTGTGCTAATAAGTACCACCAGAGATCAGCTTGTCAACTGCAGACTGCAGTCTGCTTCTTCTCTATGCAGGCAGAGCTATATGACAATTGAAAGCTCCAAGCACTGAAAACACCGAATATAGGTTGAAAACATTGAATAAAATAAGACAAGAGGAGACCAGAGCAGAAACTCCTTTCGGCTCGAATGCAGAAGGGAAAAACTGCAGGTGGATTAGAACACCCAGTAAAGTAGGATGATCACTAAAAATATCCAGAGTGGATTTTTTCTGCATATGGGTAATGGGAGATAACCCGCTTGTCCAGAATGACATATCATTTTCTCAAATATGACAATTTCTAAAGGAAGTCTTTAAGAAATATGATGAAATCAAAACATTTACCAACCTGAAGATCCTACCTGTTCAAAAATGTTCCTTTTGTCATCTTAATCAAAGCACTTCTTATGATGTTCATTTGGGCCACTGGGCCTTGCATTTCTTTGTTGCAGTGTTTGCATTTTGCATATATGCCTGCTCTACCTACAAGTAGAGGAACTTCATTAAAATATTCCCAAACTGGGTCGAAGATGGCCCTGAGTGTCTGGCGGTTAGAGAGATGCTTAGAACTCTACGGTTTTCCTTATTGTTGTGGATCTCCTTTTTGCTTGCCATAATGCCGAAGAGGAGAGGAAGGAACATTGCTGGAGCCTTGCAACATCTGGAGAATCCTCTTCGAACCATTGCGGATTTTCTGAGCGTTTTGCAGCGGGAGCAAATTGCGATGAGGAATCGCCTGCTGAAGCCGCCGGCAAGGAGTGACACCGTGGCAAATCTCCCTGGGCTAGACACTATGCTGAGTCCCAATGATAGAGTCCTGTCTCCTCAGCCACAGGGAGCCAGCTCACCATGTGAAAGAAGTCTGTCTGAAGAGGCAGGACTCCCTACACCAGAGGCTAATACAACTATGGACCTGGCACCAGAACCTGCGAAGGACTTATTTAGTCCTGAGGGGAATTTACCGACTGGAACATCGTTGGAGCCAGAGGACCAAGGCAATCATGTAGGAAGGCTAGAGGTGAGAATTCTACAACGATTCTTAAAAGTTTTTATTTGTTGCAAAACCCACTGAAGTAACTTTAGACTCATTAGCTAGATTCACTAAGCAAACTGATCATGTACCAATTGGTTTGCTAGCCCTTTGCGACCCGATTTCCCTCCATCCCGATTCATTAACGTCTGTAGCAATCCGATCCCAATCCTCCCATGCAAATTAGTAAAACCCCATGCAAAATAGCCAAGTGATTGATTCACTAACAATTACTTGGTTATTTTGAATCGGGTTTTACTATGGCAAACCTGACTGCTAACTGAGTTACCGACAGGTCTGCAGGTTTTTTGACAGTCCTGCTTGTCTTTTATTCATTTTTTTCCCATGGCACAGATATTATACCAGGACAAGCAGGCAGCCTATTTTCACATATGGGTGATGTCACCGATGGAGCCCAGATGCGGAAGCCTCGCAAGCAGACTTGCTTGTAGAAACTAGAAGTTTAGAGTCGACTGCACCACGCATGCGCGTTCCCGCCCAGCATAGGGTGCGTCTCCTCATTTGTCAGTTTTCCGTGGAGCCGAGAAGTCCGTCTTTGACTCTCTGCGTTTAACTTTTCACTTCGTGCCTTCTCTACACCGTGGTTTGTGTTTTTTTCTTCACGAATCACTGTTCGTTCGTTCTTTCTTGTATTTCCAGTTTAAAAAAAAAATTTTTAGTTCTTCTGTTCGGCTGCCGGGGCAGGCCGCTCGGCCGCAGCCCAGGAGCTTCGACCTTGCAGTGGCTATTTTTCCTTCTATGTCCCGGCCAGCGACAGGCTTCAAGAAGTGTAGCCAGTGTCAACGTTCGATTTCTCTCATGAACCCTCAAGTGCCTTGGGCCACAACATCATCCGAAGTCGTGCAAATGCTGTGCTACTCTTCAACCTCGAGCCCTTAAACGTCGTCAACTTTCGGTGGAGAAGCTCTTCCAGATGGATTCATCCACATCTTCAACTTTGAAGCCCACTTTGGTCTCACCTTTGACTGAGGGCCCTCCTGCCTCCACCGCTTGACTTCGAGCCTCATCTGCTTGCGAGGCTTCCGCATCTGGGCTCCGTTGGTGATGTCACCCATATGTGAGAATAGCTGCATGCTATCCCTGGATAACACCTGTTACTGTAAGTAAATGTGCTTTTTGCGTGTATTACACAAGCAAAATATCTGCCCCATAAAAAAAAAAGAAAAGACAGGCAGACCTGTCAAAAAAACATCTGAAAGCCCTTCCCGACGACCACAAATAGCAGGAGGGATGCCAACTTCCTCCTGCCACCACCTGACGCTGCCCTCCCTGCCCATGCAAATATGGCAGGAGGGATGCCAACTGCCACCAACCGACTCGCCCATCCCCTTGACCGGCAGGGCCCACCCCTGGCCCGGCCCAAAATCCGCCCGTATCTAAAAGTTGGAAGCAGGAGGGGTGCTCAGTCCCTCCTGCTCCGTAGGCCTCTCTCCCACCCCCGACCAGATCGTCCGGCCCACCCCTGGACTGGCACTCCCCCTTCCTCCAATTTGGGAGCAGGAAGGTGCTCAATCCCTCCTCCTCCAGATTCCAGCGACGTGTCTGCCTGGGCCTTAGGCCCCGCCCCAATGCATCATGTGAAGCACAGGGAAGAGCAGTGTTCCCTCTAAGCGGGCGGGTGTTGTGAGCAAACTTTTTTCACTGTGAGCTAAAAATATCGGGCGCCAGCAAGTTATGAGCCAAATAAATATGTTGCTTTCTACCACAGAACTTCCTTACGTTTGTATGGAATCTATCCCCTTTCAACTTTAGAGAGTGCCCTCTCGTTCTCCCTGCCTTAGCTACTAAGTCTATTCCCTTCAGTACCTTGAATGTTTCTATCATGTCCCCTCTCAATCTCCTCTGCTCAAGGGAGAAGAGGCCCAGTTTCTCTAATCTTTCGCTGTACGGCAACTCCTCCAGCCCCTTAACCATTTTAGTTGCTCTTCTCTGGATCCTTTCGAGTAGTACCGTGTCCTTCTTAAAGTACCAGTGCTGGACGCAGTACTCCAGGTGAGGGCGTACCATGGCCCGGTACAGCAGCATGATAACCTTCTCTGTCTCTTCAGTCCAGCATCTGCCCCTTCCATTCACTGTCTGTCTTTCCCTGCCATCTCTCCTCCTGCCCCCCCCACCCCCCAATTTGGTCTAGCATCCATCATCTTCCTTCTGTTCCCCTCATGGTCTGGCATCTCTATCCTTCCCTCCCCCCTGTGGTTTTTAGCATATCTCTCTTCTCATTTCCTCCACTCAGATCTGATCATTCTCTGCTCTCTCTTCCCTTTTCTTCTCTGGTCTTCCTTCTCTATTTTCTGCCTCCATCTAAATTAAATTCTTTCTTACTATTTAGTCCCGTTTCCCTCTTTTCACTGTGTCTACACACAGCTTGTCACCCCTTTCCCTCACCCCTCCATTATCTTACTATATTCTTCCCCCTTTATTTATCTCCTCCTTCCATCCAGTATGTGTTCTTTCCCCACTTCCATTCAGCATCTGCTCTCCCTTCTCAACTGACATCCATCTGCCTTCTGCTCTCTCTCCCTTCTTCTCACTTCCATCATCTGTCCCCTTCTCTCTCTCTCTCATCTCCTCCATTCCATCATCTGCCCCTTCTCTCTCTCTCTCTCTCTCCCCCCCCCCAACTTCCATCATCTGCCCCCCTTCCCCTCACCTTTGTGGGTCACTTTCTTTCCCCTGAGGGTGGCTCATGTCACAGGGGAAGCTTTGGCCGAGCAGAACCGCTTGATTGACAGTGGAACTTACTTGATTGATGTCGATGCTGGGGCCCGTTGCCGTTTGAAGGAAAAAAAAAAAGGTGGAAAAAAGGAACCTGTAAAGGCGAGAGGAAGGGAAACCTCCAGGACAGCTGCTTTTTGCCCTCCTTCAGCGGCCCAAGAGTTCAGACCAGCAGCGGCAGCTGTGTATGCTTTTAACTTCGGCACAGAGCTGCCCCTAATCAATAGTTTAGCGCGGTTTCATGAGGCAGCCTCGGGGCCTTTGATAGCCGGCCCGCTTCGATGATGCGATGTGGGCCGGCCTAGCAAAGGCCCCGAGGCTGCCTTATGAAACCGCGCTAAACTATTGATTAGGGGCAGCTCTGTGCCGAAGTTAAAAGCATACACAGCTGCCGCTGCTGGTCTGGAGGTGCGGAGACAAGGCAGGAGGCAAACGCGGTGGAAGGCAGGAGTCCCGGCGAAGGCAGGAGTCCCGGCACAGCGACTGCAACAGGAAGTTGCAAGTCAGCTGACGCCGGCCTTTCGTTGCGGCGGGGACCGAATCCTTCGCGGACCGGCAAGATTTTGTTTGCGGACCGGCGGTTGAAGAACTGTGCTCTACACTGTGTGCGCTGTGACGAGAAACTTGTGCGCTGCGAGGTAATATTTTGTGCGCCAGCGCACCCCAGCGCAGCTTAGCGGGAACACTGGGGAAGAGCCTAAGGCCCTGATATTTTCAGGCACCTTGGGCTTCTCCCCCCGCTTGGGAGGGGTCTGAGGCGCCTGAGCCAGTCAGATATTCAGTGATTTATTTACCTGAGGGCTTATACTCACCTGGGGGCTTTGATAACCCTATTTTTATGCTATACTATTTTTATGCTCTTCAATTTCATAACCAAATTTTTGTGATGAGAGGTGACACTCCTTTTTAAAAATATACATACTTTTTAACAAAAACAAACACCACTCCCAATGTCTATTCTATGTATTAACTTGAGTAGCTCGGATTTGTACTTAGAACAAATGAATAATTCTGATTTTAAGTGGAAAATTTTTTTAAAAGTTGATTTTTTTTTTTTTTAAGAATGTTCTTAGCAATCTGACTTCATAAAGACCTCAAGCTTAAATCTCATGTTTCTCTAAATAATATAAGGCTATATAAGAACTCATAATCTAATTTGAAATTGTGTAATATTAATATATATTTATGATTTGAATGAGTAAGAAAATATCAAAATTATAATACCCAGAATACTTATTATTTTTCAACATAGTGAATATCTTGAGAGAGAACGAGAGTTGTTTGAAGATAGATGTGACGAACGTGTTCAGATCTTCAAGAATTTAGTGACTGAATGCACTAAAGAGGGTGACACCGTAGAGGAAGAAGTAGATTCAGAATCTTTCTCAACACAACTATCAACCAAAGTGCCTCTCATGGTAAGTGATGCATTTTTGTTTGTCTTGATGGTATTTGTTGTTTCTTTAGTTTTCAGGAGCTGAAATTTCACATTCTTTAGCACTCTCCAGACCAGTAGAGGTTAACTTTACGAATGGGTATATATCTAATCATGACCAGCAGGTGGAGACTGAAAACAAAACTTTGAGACAGTATATACTATCCTCCCTTCTCTATTTCCCTCAGTCTTCAGCAGGTGTTGAGTGATCTGTACCCATCTCCCTTGGTAGGGCTGTTGGAATTTGTTTAAGGGGTCTGTAGTCCCTGTTTTTAGCCGGACGGAGCTTGGGCGGACCCTGTTTGGGGGTTCGTCCGACCTCGGGGGTGTCAAACCCGGCGGGTCTCGAGCGGGGTCCCTCCCCCCACTTCCTCCACCTCCCCATATTTTTTTAGAGGAGCCTCAGCAGTAAGCCTTGCCCCCTAAATCAAGCAAGGCATATTGCTTCGAGAGCCTGTGGAGTCTGTTCTGTAAAAAAAAAAAAAAAATCCTGAGGTAGTGCTGGTCTGGAGGGTTGTTTCCCTTTAAGAAAACTGTATTTTACTGTATTTTTTCAACTAACCGGCACTTTTTTATAGCTAGGTCACGTATGGAGCAATGAGCACTTCTAAAGGGAAAAAGTGCTCATTGTGCTCCAGACGCGAGGCACTCGCGGCCGGCCTGTGCAAGCGGTGTTCAGGCCGGTGCGGTGGAGGAGCTCCGTCGGCAGCGGCTGCAGGCGCCCAGAGCTCCCCGCCGAAGGTGCCTCGCGAGTCGGCAGAGAGCAGTGGGGAAGCCCGGTCTTCACCATCCGCCTCCGGAGGGATTCCCCGGACCGCCGACGGTCGGGTTTTTGGGGATTCCCTCTCAGCTGATTTTTTGACAGCTGATGCCGGCTTGCCTGCTTTAGCGGCTGAGACTGTTCAGGTCTCTCAGCCGCTGCAGGCTATGGAGGGAGCTGTTTTGGCGGGAAAGACGCCATCTTCTCACTCTGGCCCCTCCATCTTGTCTTCCACCTCAGGTGACCTTCCCCCTGTTTTGGAAAAGCAGGGGCAGGTTTCTGCTGGGTCCCCTGCTGTGGCAGGGAGTCCCTTGGGACCCTCGGGGGGTTTTTCCCCTGATTTATTTTTTTCTTTGTGCCGAGCCTATTTTCAGGCGGCTGGGGGTCCCGGTTGCGCGCAGGGGGTTTCGGGGGGTGGGGGTTCCTCCGCGCTCCCTGCGGCTTTGCCTCTCTCGTCGGTTGTGGCGTCCCCTCCTCCGCAGCCCTCGTCCAAGCGCCCGCGGGTGTCGTGGGACGAGGATTTATGGTCGGAGGAGCGTGTCGGTCTGGATGAGGACCTAGATTTTTCGGAGGAGTTCCAGGACCCTCTTGAGGGGACGGCCGCTGGCGGCGGGTTGTCGGGTTTCCCGTCTTCCGTCGACGAGGCGTCGGTGGTGCGCCTTTTTCAGAGAGATGAGCTGCCGGACCTGATTCAACAGGTTTCTTCGGTGTTGCGTTTTGAAGATGCGCCGCCGGAGACTCCGCGGGTGGGGGACCCTCTTCTACGGGGGATCCGTTCCGTTTCCCGCTCTTTTCCTATGCATCAGGATATTCGGGATATTATCCTGGAACAGTGGAAAACGCCGGAGGCGCCGTTTCGTTTGGCGCGTAGCATGGCTCGTTTGTATCCCATCCCAGAGGGGGATCGGGCTACTTTAGTGTCGCCAGTTGTAGACGCGGTGGTCTCGGCGATTTCTAAGCGGCATACCGTGCCTGTTGAAGGCGGGTCTGCCTTGCGGGACTCTGCGGAGCGCAAATTGGAGAATATACTTAAGCTCAATTTTCAGGTCTCGGCTTTTGGGGTCCAGGCGGCTATCTGTGGGGGGCTGGTTGCTCGCGCCGTTTTTCGGTGGGCTGAGCGCGTCCTGGATCGGGAGTCTGATGACTGGTCTCTGGTGGATCAGGAGGTGGCTAAGATTGAGATGGCGGCCTCGTTCCTCTCTGATGCTCTTTATGACTTAGTGCGGATCTCGGCTAAGTCTATGGCCTTTGGAGTGGCCGCGCGGCGTATATTATGGCTGCGCGCTTGGGCGGCGGATGCTGCGTCCAAAGCTAAACTTACTAAATTTCCCTTTCGGGGGTCTTTTTTGTTCGGGGAGGAATTGGATAAGTTGATTCAGACTCTGACGGACTCTAAGGTTCCCCGTCTGCCTGAGGACCGTGCCCGTCCTGCGTCTCGGGGTGGCGCGGCCCGGGGGCGTTTGCGGGAATTTCGCAAGTATCGCCCTGGGCGTGGGGCTGCTTCTTTCCCGGCTCCGGGTTTTTCCAGGGGTCGGTTCTTTCAGCGCATGCAGCCCTTTCGGGGGGCCCGTCGGGGGGCAGGGAATCCCTCCGCCGGCTCCCCCGCTTCCCGTCCTGCGCAATGACTCCTTGCCGGCGCCCCCTTTGGTTCCGGTGGGGGCCCGGCTGCGCGAATTTTTCCCCCAGTGGGCCAAGATCACATCCGATCAGTGGGTCCTGGAGGTGGTGCGGGACGGTTATGCTCTGGAGTTCGCCCGCTCTCTGCCGGACCTTTTCCTCGCTTCTCCATGTCAGTCTCCAGGGAAGACGCAGGCTTTTCGCCAGACACTGCAGCGCTTGCTGGATCTCAAGGCAGTGGTGCCGGTGCCCCCTCCGGAGTGGGGCACCGGCAGGTACTCCATTTACTTTGTAGTGCCCAAGAAGGAGGGGACCTTTCGGCCCATCCTGGATTTGAAAGGGGTCAACAGGGCTCTCAGGATTCCTTCTTTCCGCATGGAAACTCTGCGGTCGGTCATTCTGGCGGTTCAGCCGGGGGAGTTCCTCACTTCTCTCGATCTGACGGAGGCCTACTTGCATGTTCCCATTCGGGTCTCTCATCAGCGCTTCCTGCGCTTTGCGATCTTGGGGCGGCACTATCAGTTCTGTGCGCTTCCCTTTGGTCTGGCCACAGCTCCCCGGACGTTCACCAAGGTGATGGTGGTCGTCGCGGCAGCCCTGCGGTCGGAGGGCATCCTGGTTCACCCCTACCTAGACGACTGGTTGATTCGGGCAAAGTCGTTGCAGGAGAGCTCCCGGGTTACGGCTCGGGTGGTGGAGTTTCTCCGGTCGCTGGGCTAGGTGGTCAACCTTTCCAAGAGTCGGTTGGTCCCGGCTCAGCGCCTGGAGTACCTTGGGGTTCTGTTCGACACCTGCTTGGGGAGGGTCTTCCTCCCAGAGGCCCGGGTGAGCAAGTTGCAATCGCAGATTCGTCTGCTTTTGGCGTCCCGGTGTCCTCGGGCGCGAGATTTCCTCCAGGTCTTGGGGTCGATGGCGGCGTCCCTGGACGTGGTGAGGTGGGCGCGGGCCCACATGCGTCCTCTTCAGTATGCTCTGCTCCGGAGGTGGTCTCCCCAGAGGCAAGATTTGGATGTTCCGGTGCCCCTGCGGGGGTTGGCGCGCTGCAGTCTGCGCTGGTGGCTCCGGACCCCTCACCTGGTTCAGGGGGTGGGTCTGGATCTCCCGCAGTGGACGGTGCTCCTGACGGATGCGAGTCTCCTGGGTTGGGGGGCTCAGTGTTTGGGTCACTCAGCGCAGGGCACCTGGTCCGCGGAGGAGGCCGCCTGGTCGATCAACGTGTTGGAGACCAGAGCGGTCCGTCTGGCGCTGTTGGCTTTCCACTCCCTTTTGCTGGGCAAGTCGGTCAGAGTACTGTCGGACAATGCCACGGCGGTGGCTTATGTCAATCGTCAGGGGAGCACCAAGAGCACTCAGGTGGCGCAGGAGGCGGCTCTGCTCATGGTTTGGGCGGAGTCCCATCTGCTGGACCTCTCGGCCTCTCATATAGCCGGGGTAGAAAATGTTCAGGCAGTCTTCCTCAGTCGTCACTTCCTAGATCCAGGAGAGTGGTGTCTCGGCGCCGGGGCGTTTCAGTTGATAGTGCAGGCTTGGGGGCAGCCTCTGATGGACCTGATGGCCACGGGTGGCAACGCCAAAGTGCCCCGCTTCTTCAGTCGTCGCAGGGACGGTCTGGCCGAGGGTCTGGATGCTCTGGTCCAGCCGTGGCCAACGGAGGGGCTGTTGTATGTGTTCCCTCCTTGGCCGCTGGTGGGCAGAGTGATTCTTCGCATTGTTCACCATCCGGGTTTGGTGGTGCTGGTGGCTCCGGATTGGCCTCGACGTCCGTGGTATGCGGACCTGGTGAGGCACCTGATGGCGGATCCTCTTCCTCTGCCTCTCTCGGCCGACCTTCTGATGCAGGGTCCCATTCCCATGTTCGACCCGTCTCCCTTCTGTCTTACGGCGTGGCTCTTGAAAGGGGTCGCCTTAGGAAGAAGGGATATTCAGACAAGGTGATCTCTACACTGTTGGGGTCCCGGAGGCTTTCTACCTCTCGGGCTTATGTGCGGGTTTGGTGTCTCTTTGAGGAATGGTGTCGGGCGCGGGGAGTGACCTCTTTTCGCACTTCTCTGCCTAACATTCTAGAATTCTTGCAGGATGGCCTGGATAGAGGCCTGGCTTGGTCTTCTCTCCGGGTTCATCTTGCGGCCCTGTCGGCCTTTCGAGGGTTGGTGTCAGGTCAGCGTTTATCGGCTCTTCCTGATGTAATTCGGTTTCTACGGGCGGCCAAGTTGCTTAGGCCTCCCCTTCGGCCCTCGGTTCCCTCTTGGGATCTTAATCTGGTTCTTTCTGTTTTGGTGCGCCCGCCTTTCGAGCCCTTGGGCGCCTGTTCTTTGAAGGACCTTACTTTGAAGTAGAGAGTTGCGCAGTGACAGAAATCCCACCCGTCCCCACCCGTCCCCGTGAGGAATCCCTCCGTCCCCACCCGTCCCCGTGAGGAATCCCCTCCGTCCCCACCCGTCCCCGCGAGGAATCCCCTCCGTCCCCGCCCGTCCATATAAACTTCAGAAATAGTTATTTCATTTAATTATGCTACTGAATTAAAGGCTCTGGTAGAAACCCATTTACAAATAAGCAAAAAGACTTTATTAATTTGAAAATATTAATTGGGAAGAATACATACTTTGCAAATGGGTTTCTACCAGAGCCTCTAATGTTTATAAATTTTTATCAACACAACTAATATACTACTTTATCCTAAAGCAAAATAAAAAAAAAGAAATATAATTCTTTTCCTACCTTTGTTGCCTGGTTTCTGCTTTCCTCATGTTCTCATTCAATTCCTTCCATCCACTGTCTCTCTTCCTTCTGCATCTTCCATTTGCTCTGTTACTGTGCCTCTCCCTTTCTTCCCCCTTCCAAATTGGTCTGGCACCCATCTTCTTCTCTCCACTCCCCCCATAGTCTGGCATCTGTCTTCTTCCCTGCCAGCGTCTTCTCCCTACTCTCTCTTCCCCATTTCCTTTCAGCGTCCTTCCCCCCCATCTTCCCCATGTCCTGTCAGCGTCCTTCTCCCCCCTCTGTCTTCCACATGTGCTTTCAGTGTCCTTCTCCCCCCTCTGCTTCCCCATATCCTTTCAGCGTCCTTCTCCCTCTCTGTCTTCCCCATGGCCTTTCAGCGTCCTTCTCCACCCCCCCGTCTTCCCCATGTCCTTTCAGCGTCCTTCTCCACCCCTTTGTCTTCCCCATGTGCTTTCAGCATCCTTCTCCCCCCTCTGTCTTCCACAAGTGCTTTCAGAGTCCTTCCCCCCCGCCCTTCCCATGGCCTTTCAGCGTCCTTCTCCACCCCTTTGTCTTCCCCATGTCCTTTCAGCGTCCTTCTCCACCCCTTTGTCTTCCCCATGTCCTTTCAGCGTCCTTCTCCACCCCTTTGTCTTCCCCATGTCCTTTCAGCGTCCTTCTCCACCCCTTTGTCTTCCCCATGTGCTTTCAGCATCCTTCTCCCCCCTCTGTTTTCCACAAGTGCTTTCAGAGTCCTTCCCCCCCCCCCGCCCTTCCCATGGCCTTTCAGCGTCCTTCTCCCTCCTCTGTCTTCAAGTGCTTTCAGAGTCCTTCCCCCCCTCCTCCCGTCTTCCCCATGGCCTTTCAGCGTCCTTCTCCCCACTCCTTCTCTACCGCCCCGGGTGCAGCACAGCCGGCCAGGTCCCCTTACTTTTGTGGCACTTCCCTGACCGACTGACAACAGCCCCGGTCCGACAAACCTCCCTGCCCTTAACTGCGAATCTAAATTACCTTATTACAGCTGCTGTAAGAAGATAATTTAGATTCGCGGCTACAGGGCAGGGAGGATTGTCGGACCGGGGCTGTTGTCGGTCGGTCGGGGAAGTGCCACAAAAGTAAGGGGACCTGGCCGGCTGTGCTGCAACAGGGGCGGGGTGTGGCGGGGCGGACCGCCCCCTCCCTTGGTAGCCACTCGAACCGCGAGGCTACTCTCCTCCTTACCTGCACTGCCTGAAGCACAGAGCCAAACGGAAGTCTTCCCGACGTCAGCGCTAACGTCGGAGGGAGGGAGGGCTTTGTTTAAGCCCTCCCTCCCCTCCGACGTCAGCGCTGACGTCGGGAAGACTTCCGTTCGGCTCTGTGCTGCAAGCAGAGAAGGTAGGGAGAAGAGTCGCGCGACTGAGTACATCCAGCCCCGCAGGAACCCCGCGACCCTAGGGGGCGTCCCCACGGGATCCCCGCGACCCTAGGGGGCGTCCCCACGGGATCCCCGCGACCCTAGGGGCTTCCCCACGGGATCCCCGTGACCCAAAGGGGGAACCCGCGGGATGCCCGCGGGTCCCGCGGGATTCCCGTCGTCCCCGTTCCCGTGCAGCTCTCTACTTTGAAGGCGGTCTTTTTGGTGGCCATTACTTCTGCTAGGCGTGTTTTTGAGCTGCAGGCTTTCTCTTGTAGGGCTCCCTTCTTGGAGTTTTCTAGGGAGCGGGTCGTCTTGCGGCCTGTTCCTTCCTTTCTGCCGAAGGTTGTTTCTCCTTTTCATGTCAATTAGTCGGTGGTTCTCCCGGTCTTGGGTGGTCGGGAGGGCTCTTCTGAGCAACGGCAGCTGCGCAAGTTGGATGTCGGTCTTCGCTCTTATGTGCAGCGGACCCAGGAATTCCGGAAGTCCGATCATCTCTTTGTCCTCCTGGCGGGTCCTCGTCGGGGAGCTGGCGCTTCTAAGGCTACTATTGCGCGCTGGATCAAGGAGACGATTGCTTCCGCTTATCTTCTGAAACAGCAGCCTGTTCCGGAGTTTCTCAAGGCTCATTCCACTCGGGGTCAGGCGGCTTCTTGGGCTGAGTCGTCGCTCGTGCCTCCAGTGGATATTTGTAAGGCTGCGGTTTGGTCCTCCTTGCATTCCTTTGTTCGTCATTATCGGGTTGATGTGCAGGCGCGTCGGGACGCGGTGTTCGGTGAGCGTGTACTGGTATCGGCCCTTCGGGGGTCCCGCCCGTGAGAGGGACTGCTTTGGTACGTCCCATTCGTAAAGTTAACCTCTACTGGTCTGGAGAGTGCTAAAGAAGGAGAAATTAGGTTCTTACCTGCTAATTTACTTTCTTTTAGCTTCTCCAGACCAGTAGAGGTCCCCACCCTGTCTGTTGTTGTTGTTGGGGCTGTTTCGCGGGCAGTTTTTGTTTTTTGCTGCGGGTTCTAGTATTTTTCTAGGGCCGGGGAGAATTAAAGAACAGCGGCTGTGGCTCGGCTGGCTTAGCTGGCGAGCTGTGGGGACATTTTCCTTCAGGTATTTCTCCTCTGCATTTTCCAACAGCATTTGGGTATGTTATTTGTTACTCCTGTTCGGAGTATTGTTTTTCTTCCTGTTTTCCAGTTCTTGGTTCTGCTTGGCTATTCGGCAGACTGAGGGAAATAGAGAAGGGAGGATAGTATATACTGTCCCAAAGTTTTGTTTTCAGTCTCCACCTGCTGGTCATGATTAGATATATACCCATTCGTAAAGTTAACCTCTACTGGTCTGGAGAAGCTAAAAGAAAGTAAATTAGCAGGTAAGAACCTAATTTCTCCTTTAGCAGCATGCACATGATTATTCATATAAACATAAGAATCCTTTAAAAAAATTGATTCTTCAGTTTTAGAATTTAATTTATCAACTACTGTTTTACTTCTGTGCCTGGGTTCATCCTCCTTTTGAGCCCTTCGGCTCCTGAACATTGAAGGACCTTACTCTAAAGGTGGTGTTCCTGGTGGCCATTATGTCAGCGAGATGTGTTTCTGAACTATAGGCTTTTTCTTGTAGGCATCCCTTCTTGGAGTTCTCCATGGAGTGGGTCGTGCTGCGGCTGGTACCCTCTTTTTTGCTGAAGGTGGTTTCGCCTTTTCATGTTGTCCTTCCGGTCTTGGGTATCTGGGAGGGCTCTTTGGAGCAGAGGCAGTTTTTTCAAATTGGATGTCTGTAGGGTCCTTCGTGCTTATGTTCAACAGACTCAGGAGTTCCATCAGTCGGATCGTCTTTTTGTCCTTTTAGTGGGTCCTTGTAAGGAGGACGGCACTTCCAAGGTTACAATTGTGCGTTGGATCAAGAAGGCTATCGCTTCGGATTTTTTCAAAGCTCATTCAACCCAGGGGCAGGCAGCTTCTTGGGCTGTCTTTTCTTGTTCTTCCAGTGGATATCTTTAAAGCTGTGGTTTGGTCTTCTCTCCATTCCTTTGTTCGCCACTACTAGGTGGACGTTCAGGCACGTCAGGACACGGTGTGCAGTGAGAGTGTTCTTGTGAAGACCCAGGGGTCCCACCCATGATGGGGACTGCTTTGGTATGTTCCATCTGTTCTGTGCCGGTCTGGAGGGACGTTAAAGAAGGAGAAATTAGGTTCTTACCTGCTAATTTTCTTTCTTTTAATCCCTTCAGACCTCACCCTGTCATTTTTATTCTTTGTCTTTTCGTGAAGAGTACGTTTTTTTTCTGTGGTATCTTTTTGTCTGGGTTGTTGGGGAGCTCAATAAGAGCAGCGGAGTTTGGTTCGTCTATCTTAGCTGGTGAGCTGTGGTGACATTTTTCTATATTCTTATTCTAATCAGTATCCAACACTGTTTTCCCTGTCCAATCTGGACAATTCCTTGATAATCTCCTTTTGGGAGTGAGTTTGGTGTTTTATAGTTCTTCAGTCCTTAGTTGGTTCCTGCTTGGATCAGACTGATTGTAGATGGGACTGCATTGCCCACTTGTTCTACAGCCAGAAGTCAATGTCTCAGTCTCCACCTGCTGGCAGTCTGGAGAACTAAAAGAGAGAAAATGAGCAGGTAAGAACCTAATTGCTCCTTACCAATTATTAAGATAGACTTGGGAAAATCCACTGCTTATTCATAGGAAAAGGAGCATGAAATCTGTTTTTTCTTTTTTGTAATCTTGCTAGGTACTTTTGACTTGGATTGGTCACTGTTGGAAATGAGACACAGGGCTTGATGGACCTTCAGTCTGTCCTATTATGGTGATGCTTATTTACTAATGTAAATCTGTGTTTGAATCCTAGAAGGAAGCTGGTGATCTACCCCTTGAAAACTTCATCGACTCTATGCAAAGTGACTTGACTGTCATAAAAAAGCAAGCAATGGAAGCTCAGCTACATATTTCATCTATTTCTGACTCACAAGAAGCTAATGCTGACTTTGATAAAAAATTAGCTCAAACTACTGATGAACTAGCTAAAATCAAAGAGGAATTAGCCAAGAAGACGCATGGTAAGTTTCTTCATGAATGGTTTTATAAGCAAACGCCAATAGTTTAACCGAATTGTATTATAACTACTACTACTATTTATTATTTCTGTAGCGCTACCAAATGTACGCAGCGCTGTACACAGTTAAAAAGAAGACAATCCCTGCTCGAAAGAGCTTACAATCTAAACAGACATGACAGACAAACAAACAAGATGTCATGGATACAGTTAAAGGGAACGGTTAATCTGCTGACTGGGTTGGTGGGCAGTGGGGAGTAGGGTTAAGGATTGAAGGCAATATCATAAAAAGTGGGGTTTCAGTCTACTTAGGTAAGGGAAGGGGCTTGACAAACAAACTAGAGTAGTTTATTCCAGGCAAAGTAGTTGGTCTCAAGAGTGGCAGCACCAATTGTTTTTGTTTAAACATTTATCTCATGCTTTTCTCCCAAGGCAAGTTACATTCTGGAAAATTAGATGTTTTTATAGTATTTTATAGTTGGCAATTAGTGAATATAAAACATTGTTAAAGTTGCATAGATACTTATAGGACAGCTTTGGTGTAGAAATTATAAAGTAAAATATTAAAAATGCAGAATTAATGAGGGCTACTTTAATAGGACTTGTGTGGGTATACATCAAAACCCCCTGACTCCCATAAAAGTAATAACCATGTTAGGATCATCTTGGGGGGTCTCCTTTCCTCTTTTATGTTCTAGAATGTTTTGTGCAAGAAGCTGCATCTAAAGGGTCCATAACATATTGAGTGATAGTCGATACCAGTTCCTGAAGAACTCTTTGAGTCCATTTAGTGAAGGCTAAGGTATATTCCTGAGTGGAATCTTGTGATTCCTTTTCAAGAACATCCGCAAAGCAACATCTTGGTCCTCTTTGTATTCTTTTTAAAGATGTCGCGGGCTAAGAAGCAGGCTGGCTTTGAGGCTGAAGTTTTCAGGGCAGGCCTGGTTTCTTCCCACTCATTTGCACTGGTTTAACAACATGGTAAGGAAGGTAAAACTTAGTCTTTCCTCTTTTCCTTGAATCCTACTAGACCAGTCTAAGGACCCATCCAAGGAAGCCAGGTGCTGTACTGCCATGTTGTCTTTTGAAAGAATTCCTTCTATGGAGTGAGTTCATTGTTTTGTTAAGAACATAAGAATAGCATTACTGTGTCAGACCAATGGGCAATCAAGCCCAGTAGCCCTTTCTCACGGTGGCCAATCCAGGTCACTAGTACCTGCCCAAAATCCAAGGAGTAGCAATATTCCATGCTACCGATCAAGGGCAAGCAGTGGCTTCCCCCATGTGTTTCTCAATAACAGACTATAGACTTTTCCTCCAAGAACTAGTCCAAACCTTTCTTAAAACTATCTGCTCTTACCACATCCTCTGGCAATGCATTCCAGAGCTTAACTATTCTCAGAAAAAAAAATTTCCTCTTATTGATTTTAAAAGTATTTCCCTGTAACTTCATCGAGTGTCCCCTAGTCTTTGTAATATTTAATAGAGTGAAAAATCGATCCACTTGTACCCATTCTACTCCACTCAGGATTTTGTAGACTTCAATCATATCTCCCCTCAGCCGTCTCTTCCAAGCTGAAGAGTCCTAACCGTTTTAGTCACCTAGAGTTCAACAAATAGGCAAAACACAGCCTGGCAAACATAAAGAAGTGGAGAAAAAAACCTCAGTTCAGCTTCATATGTTCAAAAACGGCCACTCCTTTATAGTCCTGTATTTTATTCCACAACGGGAGCTTAAACAAGTTCAAGTATTCAAAGCCAGAAATAAAAATCTCGATGACTTGAAAAGTAGGAAAATCACTTCTTTTATGACACACAATCCATTGTTGTAACCATAATATACAAGAGGATTTATCTGTTTCTTTGCTGAGTAATCTATTGCCAAAGTGCAGTCTGTCTGACATCCCAGTTCTCTGGAAACAGACGTCCACCGTAGACCCTTCGACTCTTTATTTAGTCTGGAGCAGGAGGACTTGTATGTTTGATTTATCTTCTTCACCCAAAATACAGATTGGGATAATTGAAATCACCCATTATTATACTGTTGCCCAATTCTCCAGCTTTCCTAATTTCTGAAAACATTTCTTCATCTGTCTGCTCATTTTGTCCCGGGGATGATAGTAAAACCCTACTTTTATATTCTTTCTCTTCACACATGAAATTTCTATCCATAAGGATTCCACACTGCTATCTATGTCATGCAGAATGTTCATTTTATTTGATTCAGTTCCCTCTTTAACATATAGAGCAATCCCTCCTCCAATTTGATATACTCTAATCTTTGCGAAATAATTTGTATCCAGGTAACACAGTGTCCCATTGATTGTCCTCCTTTTTTTTTTAAAAAAAAAATTTATTTATATTTTTCAATTTACAATTCAAGTATCACTTGTACAGAAAAATAAAGATAAGCCAATAAAGCACTAATATAAACATTTCTGCTCCCAAAACTTGTTACAAGAAAAATCATTATAGCTTAACTTCAACTCTAGTCCACTATATGGATCCAAGGCATACATAGCGGATAATTAAAGTAGTTTTAACAAACTAAGTTGTTATATAAAAGAAAATAGGCCCTTTAGGCAGAGACAGGTTAACAATAATCAATTATCCTCTTATTCCCCCTTAAACCTGAGGTGCTGTAGACAAAAATGTTGTCAACTGGCTTGGGTCAAAGAAAACATATTTTTTCATACGATATTGTATAACACATTTACAAGGGTGTCGAAGATAAAAAGTCGCCCCCAAAGCTATAACCCCTGATTTTAGAAGAAGAAATTCACGTCTCCTTTTTTGTGTTTCTCGAACCAGATCTGGAAAAATCAATATTTTAAGTCCCATAAATTTCTTAAGTCTATTTTTGAAGAAAAGCCTAAGCAACCAGTTTTTATCTGGTGCTAAGGCTACTGTAATCAACAGTGTCGCTGGAGTAACCATTTCTATATCAGAACGCTCCAATATTGCAGTAACATCTAACGGTTGCTGGTCCTTTTCTTGTAAGCGCTGCTGTTCTTCTCTTTTAATAGGTAGATAATAAGCCTGCGTAAGAGGTGGCAACATATCTTCAGAAATTTCCAATATTTCCATCATATAACATTTCACTGTGTCTCTCGGTGATATTGTTGCAATCCTCGGAAAGTTAATTAATCTGAGGTTATTATTTCTAGAGGAATTTTCTAAGGATTCCAGCTTCCTTCTCAAGTTAATATTATCTTTTATTAGTGTTTCTCTAATTTGTTTAGAAACTTTTAACTCCTGATGAATATTTTCTATGGAGCTTTTAGATTCATCAAATTCAACTTTTAAATTCCCCATTGTAACCTCTTGAAGTCTTTCTTCCAACTGGCTCAGTTGGGGTTTCACAGATTTTGCCAAATCTGCTACCAGATCCCAAAGAGAATCCAGGGTTACCTCTCTGGGTTTTTCAATATGAAATGCATTAATAAAATGAGAAGTCTCACCAGTTGAAGTTGATGTTCCTTCTTGAACAGCATTTCTCTGGTTCCAGATTACCCCTTCAGTTGTTGGGCTCTCAGTCTCTTCCAAACTCTCCTGAAAAGAAGAGTTAGTCTCCAGTCTCCCCTCTCTGATATCTGTGGCCTCCGGGGGAGAGCACTGCTCATGCTCCAACAGCACTTCCTCTCGTGGGGAGCTGGTAACCTGAGGGGGAGGTACTTTGACGTCGGGGCTTAATGTTGTTTCTAAGCCCAAGGAGTTCCGCTCCGGCGCGACTCCAGCGGGACCCCCGATGCCCGGGGTGTCTCCTGCATACGTCGGAGGATCTCCTCAATGTTGCCGAACACCGCTGCACCGGACTGCCGCGAGGCTCCAGCGGCACTGCGTCCTCTTCGTTTCGGCATGAAGAAGGGAGCAGGCGTCTCGGGCAGCGGATTAAAAGTTGTTAGAGGTAAGACTCTTCGGCGTGTTACTCAGCCGGTAGGGTCTGCGGCCATCTTGGATCTGTCCTCCTTACACCAGTTCTCCAAGATGCCTATTACCATATTTTTTGCTCCATAAGAGGCACCTGACCATAAGACGCACCTTAGATTTAGAGGAGGAAAACAAAACCCCCCCATTCTTAACCAATTTCTCCCTGCCAGGCTCTATAACCAACCTCACACTCCTTGCCAAGTTCTGCACCCAGTACCCCCTCCCTTCCAGGCTCTGTACCCTGTCCCCCCTCTGGTGGTCTAGTGGTAGGTTGGGAAAGAGCAGGCAGGCCTAATGGCAGGCAGGCAGGCCTAATGGCAGGCAGGTAGGGACGGGGCACAGGGCAGGCAAGCCCAATGGCTGGCAGGCAGGTAGGGACAAGGCAGGCCCGGCCTCTCCCTCTTCCCTCACTATTTTTAATTCAGCAGGGCAGCTCCCGGCCTCCCTAGTACCCCCACTCCCATTAAATTTTTAAAATTCTGGCGCTCTCCCTTGCTGGACGTGGCTGCCTGCCTGGTCCCCGCTGGTTCCTGTGAGCACTCACAGCTGACATAGCTGCCTCCAAGTCCTTTTCTTTTCCCTTGCGGCAGATCGGCGCACAAGGCTGCCCGCTTGGTCAAGCGCCGCTCAGTTCTCTTGGGAAATGACATGGGATCAGGCGGGCAGCCTTGTGCACCGCTCTGCCGGAAGGTAAAAGAAGAGGATTCGGAGGCAGCCATCAGTGCTCGCAGGAACTGGTGGAGACCAAGCAGGCAGCCGCATCCAGTGAAGGAGGGCACCAGAATTTTAAAAAGGTAAGGGGAGTTGGGTATTCGCTCCATAAGATGCACCCTTATTTCTACCCTGTTTTTGGGGGTGGAAAAAGTGCATCTTATGGAGCAGAAAATACAGTATGTCTATCTAATCATTCAGTGCTATATACTCTAACTCTCCTATTTTATTTTTTAGGCTTTTAGCATTTGTATAATAATAATAATAATAACTTTATTCTTTTATACCGCCGTAACCAAAAGTTCTAGTATACAGACACTTCAAATTGTGTTTTTTCCTTGCAACTACAGGCTACTGAGAAAACGGGGAAAATTTGAGTCTTTTACTTTGCCTTCCTCTTAAGCCCTCCTGGCTTTCTTTCACCATTATTGGAACCTCTCTACCGGGACTCCCTAAATATCCTGTTTCAATAGTATCCTCCAAGGATACCTCACACCGAACTATCCGCTCCTGGGCAACTGTCGGTGTCCCCCCACATCTCATTTTAAAAGCGGCTTTATCTCCTTTTTAAACATTAGTGTCAGCAGCCTGGTTCCATCCCGCTTAAGATGGAGTCCATCCTTTTGGAACAAGCTCACCATTTCTCAGAAGGTTGCCCAGTTCCTAACAAATCTAAATCCCTCATCCTTGTACCATCAACTCAATCGCACATTGAGACTTCAGAGCTCTACCTGCCTCTTGGGTCCTGCACGTGGAACTGGGAGCATTTCTGAACATGGTACCCTGGAGCAGGGCAGGATTAATTTGTTGAGGGCCCCTAGGCACACAAGTATACTGGGCCCCCTAGCCCTGCCCCGCTCACATCCCACCCATGCCCCTGCCCCGACCACATTTATTTACCTGTTTTCTTATTTAATTCTTTATTTCCACTTGTATTTTTTTTTTTTTCTTTTATTATAAAATTCAAAACAAATAACAAAGATTACCATACCAGTTCCAGTTTACAGTTTTAGTTCTATGCAAGCCCCAAACATCTCTGAACAAAACTCCCTTCCTTCCCTTCCCACCTACTTGCCCAGGACTTTAACTCTAAACTCTTTCCATACATATATAAAAGTGTTCAAATGCATTGTAAAGCAGTAATACTATCTGAAACATAAGTCTGTATTAATAACCAAGTTTGCAACTCCTCTCAACTGCCTCCCTCTTGTCGTCCAACTGTAACCCATATGTATGTATAAAAATACATACATATGGGTAACTACTAGTATGTTCTAATCCATGTATGTTAATTTGTAACAAAACAACAAGGCAAGCGGTCCACCAAAGAATCCAACATGGAACAAAAGAAGATCGGCAGCCAATAAGGTGATTCAAATCAAGTATATTCCCAGGAACCATGACTGATGCATTTCGCCAAACAAGGCTGGTCAATGCTAACAGAAAACCATGTCTTTCATACACACAGGGCACAGAACCACCCTCACCCAGTATGGAATAAGTAATCACAAACTAAACTCCCCCCCCCTTTTTTTTACAAAAGCACGGAAGAGGTTTTTAGCACTGGCTGATGGACTGAATGTTCTGTGCTGTTCTGACGATCATAGGAATTCTGTGACCATCGGAGCAGTGCAAAGCATTCAGCATGCTGCCTTGTGTTATAAATCGAATGAACGGTACAGTTGGTTCATAGACAACCCCGCGAAAGACAAAGGCGCGCGCCGACAACTGAGCGCAAGACGGAGGCGCGCGCCGAAGAAAATTACAGTTTTTAGGGGCTCAGACGGGGGGTTTTGTTGGGGAGCCCCCCCCCCCGTTTACTTAATAGAGATCGTACCGGCGTTGTGGGGGATTGGGGGGGTTGTAACCCTCCACATTTTACTGTAAACTTAACTTTTTCCCTAAAAACAGGGAAAAAGTGAAGTTTTCAATAAAATGTGGAGGGTTACAACCCCCCACAACACGGCGCGATCTCTATTAAGTAAAGTGCCACGCCCCCCCCCCCCCCCCCGTCATAGCCATAAAAACTGTAATTTTCTGTGGTGCGCGCCTCCGCGCTGTGCTCAATTGTCTGCATGCGCCTTTGTCCCGGCGCGCTTTTGACCTGACACCGTACAGTTCAGGGGTGAAGAAACTGGTGCATATCCCCCAGTACTGAACAAAATATAAAGATAGCAGATGTAAATTTGAAAAAAAGAGAAATAACAAATCACTTTACAAATTAACAAATTAAAAAAATAAAAATATAAAATGGAAAATAAGATACCATTTTATTGGACTAATACATTTTTTAATTAGCTTTCTAATAAGGCGGGAAGATTATTGGCAAATTATCTTAAAGCAAAAAAAAGAAGAACTAACATTAATGGGATAAAAGATGATAATGGTATAATAACCAATCAAACGGATATAATTTTAAAGCAATTTCTAAAATTTTATAAGGACCTGTATTCTTCCGAGCCTTATTTGGAGAGGCAAAAAGATGGTAAAAATTTTTTAGATTTAATTATTGGACCTAAGATTCCTGATCATATAAAACGGAGTTTAGATGAACCTATATCATTAAAAGAATTAGAAACAGCGTTGAGATCTCTTAGAGTTGGATCCGCTCCAGGTGGTGATGGTTATACAGTAGAATTTTATAAAACATTTCAAAATGTCCTTTCCCCATTTTTACTAAATTTATATCAAACACAACTTATAAAAGGTGATATTAAAGGTACTATGGCTGAATCAGTAGTAATAGTTTTGCCTAAGCCAAATAAAGATCCTACTTTGGTTTCGAACTACAGGCCTATATCTTTAATAAATGTTGATAACAAACTATTGGCGAAAATTTTGGCTTTAAGATTAGCCAAAGCTCTCCCACATATTATAAACACGCATCAGACTGGTTTTATTGCTAAAAGGCACTCCTCTAATAACTCTAGATTATTGTTTCATATGTTAAATTTATCAAAAAAAATGGATGAACCGGCTTTTACAATTTCATTGGATGCAGAAAAAGCATTTGATAGAGTAGAATGGAATTTTATGTATCAAGCTTTAGAATGGTTTGGTATAGGTTCTGGATTTATACAAATGGTAAAAACATTGTATAGCTTCCCGATTGCAAGATTAAGTATTAATAATATGATATCTGAAGGTTTTAAATTGCAAAGGGGAGTTAGACAAGGTTGTCCTTTATCTCCTTTGTTATTTGATGTTGTATTAGAACCCTTATTATTAGCAATACAGCAAGCAGGGGGGATACAGGGTATTCCATACTCTGATATAGAATATAAAGTTTCGGCATATGCGGATGATATTTTACTTTATTTGAGAAATCCAGAGTCTACCTTATCATGTCTATTAGAATTAATTGATATGTTTAGTAAATTTTCAGGTTATAAAATTAACTGGAGTAAGTCGGAAATTATACCTTTAAATGTTCATTGTGTAAAAGGACTATTTAAAGATTTTCCGTTCATATGGAAGGAAGAAGGATTTAAATATCTTGGCATTCAAGTTAAAAATACAATTGAAGATACCGTAAAAGAGAATGAAAAATTTGTATTAAAAAAAGTTACGGAGTTGTGTGAGCAATGGAACCCTTTACATATTTCTTGGTGGGGGAGAGTTCAAACTATTAAAATGATGATGTTGCCTGTAGTTTGTTACCAAATGAGTATGATACCTATTTATTTTCAGGGGTCCTTTTATAAAAAGCTTAATAGCATTTTAACGAAATTTCTTTGGCTTGGTAAAACACCTAGAATAGCTTTAGTAACTTTGCAAAAATCAATTAAGGAGGGAGGGGTAAATTTTCCAAATTTTTATAGGTACCATCAAGCCTATATTCTACGTCAGGGTATGTATTGGATCCTCCCAGAACTTATAGATAATGCACCAGATTGGTTGTATTTGGAATGGCGCCTTATGTTTCCCCTAAATTTAGTTCACCTTCCAAGTATTAACATGCCTAGAGAAAATAAAATATTAATGGATACTTGGAAAACGTTGAGGTTTATTAGTAAATTAACACCTATCCCAATAAACAAGTCAACTAATCAGTCTCTATGGATAAACTCCAAGATCAAAATTGGGGGAGCTCAAATCCTTTGGAAGAACTGGATTATAGCAGGCATTCGATCTCTAAATGATGTTATTTCAGAAGGTAAACTGCTGGAATTTTCACAATTGCAACATAGATTTAGTCTTAGTAAAACACAAAGTTTTAAATGGTTGCAATTGAAGCAGGCCATTCAGGTTGGGTTCCCTGAATGGAAAACATTGAATAATCAATATAGTTTAAAGTTCTTATGTTTTCAAGCAGACTTCCTAGGACATCAAGCCGCATTGTGGTATAAATTAATATCTGGATATTTGAACAAAAAACCAAAAAATGGTCTAAGAGACATTTGGAGCATTGAGATTAAGCATCAAATTAATGCATCTCAATGGCCACTAATTTGGTCTTGGAGAATGAGATGTACAGTGTCAGCATCTATGAGACAAACTTGGTTCTTTTTATTACATAGAGCTTTTTGGACCCCTACACGTTTACAAAAATTAGATAGTTCTAAGTCCAATAAATGCTGGCACTGTAATCTGGAACCTGGGACGTTGGATCATTTACTGTATCATTGTCCCTACATTAAAAGTTTTTGGAATGCAATTTGGCCACAAATTAATAAATTGATGGAAAATCATGTAGCAATATCATATGATACAGTGTTATTTGGAATGATGATGAGAAAAAAAAAGTCAAATTTCACCAGAAAATAACAAACTTTTATTAGTCATGACAGGGGTTGCCATTCAGCATATAACCAACAATTGGAAGAATTATAGTAACCTAAATTATACATTTTGGTGGAATACAATATGTCATATATTCAAAATGGAAAGAGCAATAGCAATACAAAGAGGGACATATACTAAATTTATAAAAATATGGGGGCCATTGACAAAATATTGTAATGAATGAATAGTAGGATTTCTCTTCTTCTTTTCAATATCTTCTTTATGACACACATGGAGGGAGGGGTAGTGAAAATAATTTTTACACAACATGCTATAATATGATATACAATATGTAATGGATGATTGGAAAATACTTGAAGGGTGGGGGGAGGGAGAGGGGATAAAAATATGTTTAGAATATTATGTATTAGATATAAAAGTGATATTGTGTATTCATTAATTGTAATTCAATATTTTGTACACTTCATGTAAAATTTGAAAATGAATAAAAAATTATAAAAAAAAAAAAATAGCTTTCAGAGATCAACCCCTCTTTCCTTAGGTCAGTAAAGTATACTGCTGCTACAGTATCCTGTCCTGACCTGAGGAAGGAGAATTTGGTCTCTGAAAGTTAGCCAAAAATATATTAAAATTAGTCCAATAGAAGGATCACCATTTCTATTTCTAAACATTTATCAACACAGCTACAATACTACTTTATCCTAAAGCAATAAAATAAAAAAATAGAATTTTTTTTTCTACCTCTGTCATGTGGTTTCTGCTTTCCTCATCTTCTTGTCATTCGCTTCTTTCTATCCAGTATCTGCCCCTTCCAGAAAATCTCTGCCATCTCTCCTTCTGCTCCCCCCGCCCCTCTTTGTACTAGCATCCATCATCTTCCCTCTGTTCCCCCGCCATGGTCTGGCATCTCTCTCATTCCATCTCTCCTTCTCTCCCCCCTGTGGTTTTTAGCGTCTCTCTATTCTCATTTCCTCCACTCAGATCTGATATCTGTCTCCCCCGTTTCTGGGAATTCACCTCTCTCTTCCCTTTTCTTCTCAGTTCTTCCTTCTCTATTTCCTGCCTCCGTCTAAATTAAATTCTTTCTTACTATTTAGTCCTCAGTTTCCCTCTTTTCACTGTGTCTACTCACAGCTTGCCACCTCTTTCCTTCATCCCTTCTCTATCTCACTAACTCTATCTTTTCCCCCCATCCAGCATGTGGGAAAGCAGCAGCAGTGGTGAGGAGGTGAGGGCTCCTCACCACTGCTACTGTTTTCCCATATGTGCCTGAAGCTGACGGCACAAGTTCTCCCCACTTCCATCATTTGCCCCCTTCTCTCTCTCTGTGTCTCTGTCTCTCTCTCTTCCCCCCCCCCCCGGTAATTCCATCAGTTATCCTGCCCCCCTCAGTGAATTGCCTGGGAGGGAGAGAAGAGGGCAGATAATGGAGGTGGGAAGAACTTGTGCCGTCAGCGTCGGGCGCATATGGGAAAGCAGAAGCGGTGAGGGGCTAGAGGTTATCTTCTTCTCATTCATGTCATTGCCACCCCCGTCCCTTGGTCGGTCCCACAATTTCCAGCATATCCCCTCCCTCCATTCTTGTAGCCCAGCATCTCCGCTCCTAACATGTCCCTGTCCTTTTTCCTTCACTGTCTTCCTATCCCATCTCTCTTCCCTCCTGTCCCTCTTCCCATAATCAATCATCTCACCACCTCTCTCTTCCCTCTCCCTCAGGGTTGAAGATTGCTTCTGCTCTCTTTCCTGCTGTTCTCTCCCCTATCACCCTATGATCTAGTGCCCCTCCTGCCCTTGTCCAACATTTTCCCTTCTCTCCCTCCCTCTCATCCCCTGCTCCAACATACTGTATTTCGACTGCCCTTCCATCTTCCCCTCCCCAGGCCTGCTGACTTCCACTCATTTACTGTTTTCTCCCGCCTCTGCCGAAGCTATCTTTAACATACGCCGCAGGGCTCTAACAGTGCGCGTGCTGCTGAAGGCCTCCTTCCTTCTCCTCATGATGTAACTTCCCATTTGGTTGATGGAGGAGGAGGAGGAGGGAAGCCAGTAGCGTCACGTGCACTGTTAGAGCCCCGCGGCGTGTGTTAAAGTTGTTTACAGGCTTTGGCAGCAGCGGGAGAAAGAGAGAAAGCAGTCACCGGCCCTGTTTTGCCGATTGAGGGGGGGGGACCCAGTGTTGCCGATCACTGCCGGGGGGGGGGGGGGGGGCTGGGCTTTCGCCATCTGAAAATTTTTTTTTTAAGTGGTCTCCTTCAGTAAATGACCATTATGGGCCCTAGGCACATGCCTACTTGGCCTATTGGTTAATCTGGCCCTGCCCTGAAGGATCTGGATTTCAACTTTCTATGTAAGAGCCTAAATTTGGCTTCTTGAACCTCCCTCCCACATTTTCCTAGGTCATTGGTACCTACATGTACCAAGACAGATGACTCCTCCCCAGCACTATTTAAAATCCTATTTTTGTGACGTGTGACCTTTCACCTTCGCACCAGGCAGGCAAGTGACCAGGCAATCCTCACGCCCACCAGCCCCCCAGCTATCTACATGCCTAATGATCGAATCATCAACTACAACAGCTGTCCTAACTTCTCTCCTGGGCAGAAGACCCTGGAGACACATCCTTGGTGTGAGAGGATATTGCATCCCTTGGTGCAGTGGTTCCCAACCCTGTCCTGGAGGAACACCAGGCCAATTGGGTTTTCAGGCTAGCCCTAATGAATATGCATGAAGCAAATTTGCATGCCTATCACTTCCATCATATGCAAATCTCTCTCATGCATATTTATTAGGGCTAGCCTGAAAACCCGATTGGCCTGGTGTTCCTCCAGGACAGGGTTGGGAATCACTGCCTTGGTGGTTAGGTCCTAGCTACAGGATTATTTCCTACTTCACCAAGGTGACGCTCTCCTTCTAGGAGACCTCTCTTCTCCAAGGCAGCACAGGGGCTATCAGACTGGAGGTGGGACTTCTCTACAACAACTCTGTTGGTCTCCCATATGTACTTCTCTGTCTCACTCAGCTCCTCCAAGTCTGCTACTCTAGCCTCAAGGGAACGTATTTGTTCTCTGAGAGCTAGGAGCTCTTTGCAGCGAGCACACACATATAATTTCTTGCCAGCTGGGAAAAAATCATTCATGTGACACTCAATGCAAAAGAATGGATAGCAACCCTCTTGTTGCTGGACTAATGTCTGCATCTTGTTGTTGAGCTAATTAATTAACCTTATTAAGCTACTAGGAATATATTAGTATAGAGAGCCCTAGGAGTTTATTATATGCTTTATTTATTGTTTGTTTCTTAGATAGTCTTAGGGTTATATTGTATGCTTATTTACTGTTTGATTCTTTACAGATAATGAAATATAAAGAGTTCTCCTGTTGTCCTAATTAGAATAATTGACAATAAATTAAGATTACAAGTATAGAAATGAGCTAGGAATGGGTGGGAGGGAATGGAGATTAAGCCAGACCCTGCTCTGCCTGCCAGAAACTATCTCTAGCAGCAGGTTCAAGCTAACAAAACTGTAGAACTATAAAAGACTATTATCCTATGGCAGGGGTGTCCAATGTCGGTCCTCGAGGGCCGCAATCCAGTCGGGTTTTCAGGATTTCCCCAATGAATATGCATGAGATCTATTAGCATACAATGAAAGCAGTGCATGCAAATAGACCTCATGTGTATTCATTGGGGAAATCCTGAAAATCCGACTGGACTGTGGCCCTCGAGGACCGACATTGGACACCCCTGTCCTATGGAGACTAGCTAAGTAAAGTTTATTCTTTTAATATCTAAACTGTCAATAGAAGGGAACCTACAATTGAGCTTTTTCCCCCAAACCTATCAAAGCTCAGAGCAAAATTATGTATACAGTGATACCTTGGATTACGAGCATAATCCGTTCCAGGAGCATGCTCGTAATCCAAAATGCTCGTTTATCAAAGCGAGTTTCCCCATAGGAAATAATGGAAACTCGCTTTGATACGTTCCCCCCCCCCCCCCGAGGCCAGGGTGCTGCTCCCACCCCCCGCTCGCAAAGTCCCCCCCCCCCCGGCGTGAACCGGCACCCCCTGTGAGAACAGGCACCCCCGCCCGACCAACTTTAACCCCCCCCCCTCCCCCCGTCTGCCACCGGCACGAGAACCGCTCCCCCCCCCCCCGCTCGCAAAGGCCCCCCCACTCGAATCGTCACCCCCCCGCGGGAACAGGAACCCCCCGCCCGACCAACTTTAACTCACCCCCCCTTTGGCACCGGCACGCAGCCCACAAGTGCCGGTGCCGGTTCCGCTTGAAGATCTTCTTCCCAGTTTCTGCCGGCTTTGAGCATGCATCTGCGCATGCTCAAGCCCTTCTAATTCTCCCTCTCACCAAGCGAGAGAGAGAATTAGAAGGGCTTGAGCATGCGCAGATGCATGCTCAAAGCCGGCAGAGACTGGGAAGAAGATCTTCAAGCGGCACCGGCACTTGTGGGCTGTGTGCCGGTGCCAAAGGGGGGTGAGTTAAAGTTGGTCGGGCGGGGGGTTCCTGTTCTCGCGGGGTGGGGGGTGCTGATTCGAGCGGGAGGGGGCCCTTTGCGAGCGGGGGGGAGCGATGCCAGTTATCGGGAGGTGCTCACAAATCAAGTCAACACTCGGTTTGCGAGACACGTTTTGCGAGAATGTTTTGCTCGTCTTGCAAAACACTCGTAAACCGGGGTACTCGCAAACTGAGGTTTGACTGTACTTACCTAAAGATATGTCTTCTACTCTTCTCCTCTCAGAAAGAGAATGTCCTCTTCCCTCTTTCTCTCTTCTGAGAAAAAATAAAATTATATGCAGTGAAATGCTGGCACCACTATTATATTTTATTTATCTTTTAATCCTTTTTTTTTTTTTTCTTTTCTTTTCTTTTCTTCTGTCACAGGGAGCAGAGTGGGTGCTAAGACTGTAGCTTTAACTATTGCACCATACACACTCAGATTGAAAGTACTGGTTGAGGTGTGTGGGGGAAATTGTGTGGATTTCAACCCATAACCTGTGGAAGATGGAAGTAGTGCCCTTAACCACTGAGTCACAGTCTAGTAGTGGAAGTTTAGGAGGCCCATCTATGCCTTGCGCTCCCTTTAGGCTAGGTTTTTTTATGGTTCTGCATTTCCTTTTGTGTGGTGTTTGTGGCTTTGCTGTCTGTCTTTGTGTAGAATTACTGGCAATTCACCAAGATACACAGCCTCTTACAGACAGTGATGTTACTGTAATGCTGCGTCTCTGGTTCCACCATCTGCTGGAAGGGAGGCATAAACCACTTGTCTGGACTGGTCTAGTAGGATTCAAGGAATGGAAATTAATATATAAGACTATATTTCACTATAATGGGCTAAATGGTATATGAAATATACAAAAAAAAATCATAAGTGTTTCAAGGATCTGTTTCTGGGACTTATACAAATTTTTCCTAAGCAATAATCGTCAAGAATGAAAGTACAATTATTACAAAATAAGTAATAAGTTAGCTGTTTAAACATCATCTCACTTTCATGGTTCTGGAGTTTGTGCTTTTAAAATTGATTATTTGTGTTCACAATACTTGCAGGTCATCTTTAACTTTTTCACTGTCTAAATTAGTTTTGAAAGAATATTTTGTTTTGTTTTAGAGCTGGAAGAGCACATGAATAAAATGAGCATAAAAACGGTTCAGTTGGAGGAGGCTACTATGGTAATTTTTATAAAGTATTATAGCTGAATTTATTAACCTGGCATGAATATTTGCATATATACTAAAAATATTCTCTGAGAAATGATTATGGCCCCTATTTGACTTAAGTTTATTGTATATCTGCCTCAAATCTCATTTTATTCAAAAGGCTTTGAGGCAGGTAATATATGGTCACAGCATTATATGCTAAGCATTAGTAAATAGGGCAAACAAATAGGCCCCTATAAATAGAAATTTCAGGAAACAACATCATAATTGAAATTGTGAAGACTTATGAGTAATTTTTGAATGGTTTTTCATACATGAAAAAAGAACAAAGCCCCTATAAACCTGTTCCAAGGTTAGAGAGCAACTTACTGTGTTATTGCAATGCATTAAATGTGAAATGCTTATTTGTCTTTTTTTTTTTTTTTTCCTGTGAAAGAAAATAGCTGTGCAGAATACAAGAATTGAAGATCTGATATCTATTGTCCATGAAAAAGAAAATGCTATAACTAAACTACAAGACCTGGTATCCTATTGGGAAAAGAAAATGGAAGATTATGTAAGTTACTATTTTTAGTCAAGGAAGCAAAGAATACATTACTTGCATCTTCTTTAGCCAAAAACTTTTGGGGAACTTAATGTGGATAAAGAGTGATACAAGCTTGAGCAGTATTAGACGGTTCAGCTTTGAATGACTGATAGCTTGGAGGTTTTTTTTAACTAGAGCAACGGAGGCAGGAACAACCAGATGGGTGGTCCCACTGGCCCTGATTTACAACTATGGAAGGATTTTCGTGCAAAATATATAACACAAAATATATTTTCCTAAAGTGCAGAGTACTAGTAGATGTATTGTTCCTAGAGAAACCTGAATCATTTATAAGATATAGCTTTTATTAGACTAATATAAAAATAGTCCATGATTGTAGTGTATGAACCTTCAAAATCAGATATGTTGGTTCAGCTTTATGATCTCTCCTATTCTGAAGTTTACATACATCACAATTATGGATTATTTTTGTACTCATGTAAGTCATTACAGCTTGGTACAAAAAAGATACGTTCCTTTTCAGCCACCAGGCCAATCCAGAATGCATGGGTTATGCCCCTCTGCCAGCAGATGGAGACAGAAACTTACAAACTGTGAGCTCTGCCCTGTATTAGGTATTGCGTAATTCCAATAAACCAGTATTCTCTCTTCCAGGTCCATACCTTGCCCATGCAGGCCCTGCTATAGGAGTGTTTTCTGCACTTGCAGATCTGTTCCTCCCTTTTCTCAGTCTCCTTCAGTCCAAGAGCCTTGCAATAAACCCACAGTATTTTTCATAGAGTTTACTTGGGAAAAAGGAAAAGGATTGCTTTGCCATGATGAGATGTATAAGTAGAAATACATTCATTTGGAAGCTGCGGAGTACTTGTGTGAACTGAACTGGCCACGGTTAGACAAGGTACTAGGTTAAGTGGATCTTGGTCTGACTTGCCATGGTTTTCTTATATTCTTGTCTGTTATGCTTAGTGCTATGGAGTGTAACACATCAATGTTGCAGGGAGTTTCAATTAGGGCAAAATGTAGAGCTTGTAAAGAATGGTATTTGTAATGTTGCTGTACCTGCTAGAGTTCATTTACATAACTGCTAATGGTTGCAATTTCAACAGGACAAGACTGTAAATAATATCAAAGGGGAAGTGCTGAGGCTGAATGGTAAAGTGCTGAATGACAACATCCAGCTAGATGAATCTAAGGAAAATAATGAGACTCTGGGAAGAAAGCGTTTATCAGTTCAACATGTCTTGGAGGAACAACCACCTACAAAGAAAGGTACTTTTTGTGTACCCGCTGGGCAGAGAGGCAATGCAATGGTTTGTATGCAAAGACAGATGGATGCAAAGCGCAGAATGCGTAATCTGAGAAGGCGGCAGTCTGTCATTCAGAAAAATGTTAAATAGGTTGTTTTTAGCTGAATCTGTCCATCTGTCTACAAGCTTGACCTTTTTCTCAATTGTTTGTTTACAAATATTTGTAATAAACTTATTTGCTTATATCTTGCTTCTCTTTTTCTGTTTTCAGTTGTCTTTTTGAATATTTCTGCCTACTGCTGCTAATTGCTGCAGTTCTGTAGAATTCTTAGGTGCCCCTTTAATAAAGCTTAGCATGCGCAAATGGATTCTAGCATGTGTTAAGTGCTGCATGTCTTGTCTTCTGCCTTGTGCCTAATTTCTGTTAGTGTGCGCTAAACTTTAGTAATAGGACCCCATAACTTGCAAACTGCTTCCCTTGCTGCATAGCTACCTGCTCTTAAATGCAGTGCTAAACTGGGCCCTTTTTCTGTTGACAAAAGAACAGTGAAATTATGAGTTTCAAACTCATCCTATAACAGTGGTTCGCAACCTTTCTTCTGTTGTGAAACACCTTACAGACAACGTTCATATATGACACATCAAACACTAAAATTTATAGCTGGATAAAGCATGCCTAAATATTTCATTTTTATACTGTAAGTGTAGTATGTTTGACGATCCCAATCAAAAAGCTGTGTGCAACACATCAGTCCTAGATTTTTCACTTTTCATATTAGAATTTGAATATATATTTTTTTGTTGTCACCTCAGTAACAGTGACACAAAATCCTCCACTTCTAGATACTGTGAAGCAACACAAAAACCTTCAGAAACTATACAGCAAACCAATCTGAAGAAGACCTGCAACATTTTCAGTTCGGATAGTGGGGAGGCAGAAATAGGGACCAGTTATTGAAATTTCAAGAACCTGACTAAAGATTGCTGATCTTCCCAGCTTGAAGACACTGATAGAAAGCATGGGATATCCTCAAGATATAGGACCTCTTCTATTAAACTGTGCTAGCAGTTTCTAGCGCGGGGAGCCACGCTGCTTCCGACGTTCATAGAGTTCCTATGAGCATCGGGAGCAGTGTGGGCCATTCAGCACAGCTCTCTGTGCTAAAAACTGCTAGCACAGTTTAATAGAAGAGGAGGATAGTATATATAGCAAGGATGCAATTTGGGAAGATCAGATAAGTAATGCTCTTGATTTGCCATATTGTTTCATTGAATAGACAGGGTACTTGATATGTGCCCACTTTAGTTTCCCAGAGGTTCTGATGATAAATTTAATTTTTAAATACATATTAAACTCTTACCTTTATTCCCTGCATGCACTTGAGAAGACATGCTAAGAAAACTGTCAGACTTATGCATGTCAGATCCAGTTTTCATAGAGTGGCTATGCAGCTTTCCTCAGGGTTACTACTACCTGGTTTTGCTGCCTGGTTTCTGATCTTTTTTGATCAGAGGAGACGTTCTTCACGTCCCGGTTAAAAGTTTGATCGGATTCTGTTATACCCTGAGGCAGCAAGTTGGTGAAACGCTGGCCATCGTCGGTGTACCGATCATAGATAAGTTGAAAGTTTTTTTCATCTATCAATTGCATAGACAGCCCTGCTTATAGTTTTTCAATAGGGAGTGCAATGGAGGTTTTCTGCCAATGAGGTTACCACCCAACCACCTTTATCCACCATTGTGGCGGTGGGAGGGCATTTGTCTGAGGCTTTTTCCTCCGTTTTTTGAAATATACACCCCTTTAAACTGAAGCAGCACTGCCTACACTTATTTGTGACATCATCATCTTTTGTGAAAGTGTGGCACATTATATTATACCATAAGAGTACTGCCAGGACCCGCAACACTAACACTGCTTATGTAAAGGCAGCACTACAAATATTATAGCAGAATATATAACAGAAATACATCTACTACTGGGGAACTCCCCCCTCCCCAAGAACAAATAGGATTGCTACAAATGTCTGCATAGAAATTATATTCTAACAGAATGCTGCATATCTGTTGCATATGCAAGCAGATATTCACCAAATACAGGACAAGGGACCACAAATGAGAAATATTTGAGTTGGGACCCCAAGAAGTCACTTAGCATATACCACAACGCTGAAGAAACAGAAATGCATTTCTTGTACTGACGCACACAAAGAAGCAACAAGCAAGCAATAAACAGCAAACCAACAGACATAAAAGTAGTTTTAGTGTGACACACACTATTCCTGAACCTGTAGGTAATCTCTTCTTGCAAGAATTCTTGTAGAGAGCTTCATTAGCATTCATTTGCTCTGCCTTCCATTCCTCTGGGCTGTCCTTCAATTCCTTAGTTGTCTCTCTACAAGTGAGATGGTAGGAGCTAGTCTTTTCTGCTCGTGTTTATTTTTCAATTATATTCATTTTTTTGGACCATTACTATAGAGAGCGCAGTCTCTGAGGTTGAGGGTCTGCTTCCAAAGGCAAACTGCTTTGCAGTGTACCAACTTGGACAGTTTGCATTACTAGTTCGGGGGCTCAGGGACTATTCCCCTGGGAGCAGTGCTCACCCCAGGTTTATCTGCAGTGGGTTTGAGTGCAGGCTTCGTGACTCCAAGGTAGTTTTTCCCAAGATCGGGGCAGACTACTCTCTCCCCCATTTGCGTGTTTGAGGTCTCCGGCCAGTTCATTGGGCCCAAGAGGCAGTCTGAAGATGCAAGCAGTCTGGATTCCAGGCTTGTTGAAGCAGAAGTTCTCTTTGAAAGCTGTTTTAAGCTTCAGCACTTGCAGCTCCCACACAGTATGGCACAATGAGTAACAGGCTGACAGCCTGAAAAATAAAATGTGGGGGTGGGGTGTCTTAAAATCTTTTTTTCCAGGGGATAGAGTTAGGTTCCCCCACATCTAAAATCCCATAATCGCTAGTTTTTTACCCCAGTATAGCTCCCCCCAGGCTGTTTTTGGTTCTATAATCACTGCTGCAGTGGCCATATTGTGGTCACTGCTTCCCACCTACTTCTACACCTTGCGCCGGTCCTCGTAGTCCATTTAGAATTAAGTCCAGAATCGCATTTCCTCTCGTATTTTCCTTGACAAGTTGTTCCAGGAAGCAATCGCCTACAGCATCTAGGAACTTGGTCTCCCTACCGCAGCCAGTCTATCCCTGGATAATTGAAGTCACCCACAATAGGTTCCAGTCTATCCCTGGATAATTGAAGTCACCCACAATAGGTTCCAGTCTATCCCTGGATAATTGAAGTCACCCACAATAACTACGTTGCCTCCTTTGCAGTTGCGTTTAATCTTGTCCATCATTTCACCATCAATTTCTTCAGACTGCCCTGGGGGTCGGTAGTAGATGCCGATCTTTGTTTCCATTGCATTCGTTCCCGGAATTTTGATCCATAGAGACTCTTAACTTATTCTTCGTGTCCGGCATGTTCTCTCCAGGAGACTCAATTCCCTCTTTGACGTATAGGGCAATACCCCCCTGCCCTAAACTCGAGGGACTGCTTGATGCTGATTTGGAGAACTTGTGCTGTATCCGCCTTGAACTGCAAGGTAATGGCGGAATAGAAATCCCTAATGTAATGTAATGTAATGTTTCATGGCTGCAGAGTGTATGTGTGGGGGATGTTTGTGTGAAGGAGATGAACTTGTTAGGTGTGATTTGAATCTTAATATGCAGTTCCAAGTAACCAAAATGATTCAGTCTTGTTTTGCTGAATTGCATTTGCTGTTTCCCTATGATTTTAGAACTGTACGGTAGTACAGGGACTGATTCTGTCTAGGCTTGATTATTGCAATTTATTGTATCTTGCTATATCTAGAGCAAGGGAGAAGGCTTTGCAATTGGTGCAAAATGCAACTGCATGTTTGGTGATGGGGGATACAGAAAACAGTGCATATTTCCCCTATATTAAAGCAGCTTCATTGGTTACCGATAGCATATTGGATTCATCAAACATTGTATGCTCCTACACCATTGTATTTTAAAGACTTGTTGAAGGTCTACTGTTCTAGTAGGACATTAAGAACAGAGCATGCTATGCTGTTCTCAGAAGAAAATGATGAAAACATATTATGCAAGTATACAGGTATCTACAATTGCTGTAGCTGGAGTGCAGTTATGGAATAACTTACCTGGTTTGGTACTATAACAATGCAGTGCCAGATCGAAGTTTAAGAGAATGCTGAAAACTCAACTCTTTGCAAGGGCATTTATTTTGCCTGCTTGTATATTATAAGATCTGAGGCAGAACTTGAGGGTATTGCAGTGACATGTATTTTGATTGATGTGCTTGGTTAGGCTTATTGCTTGTTTTCATATATGTATTTTATTATGTATGTTGCTTGTGAACCTCCTAGGTATTTAGGCAGTGTATAATTTTTTTAAAATAAATGTCTCACAGATTCAGGAATAGTGTCTATTGCAGTATAAGGAAAGATTAGGGGCTAGATTCACTAAGATAGCAACTCAATTGCTGTTGGCTGATTCTCTGGCCGATTCTCCAACAGTAATTGATTCACTGTTGCATGGAGGTGCAAATCATTTGCTTTCAAACCCGACCACTTCAATCGCTCAGTGAGTGATTGAGACATGCACACAGCCTTAACAGCAGTGACGGAAAGCAGCCTCCGGTCACTACTGTTAGGGCTTCTGTGCTATACCATGCCATGCCTCCCTGTGCCGGCACCCTGGAGCCACTGTCACCACCCCTGAACCCCCCTCCCCCCCAAAAAAAAAGGCAGGAGAGATGCCCCCTCCCCCCCCCAGAGAATCAAGAAAAAAAAATGGCAGGAGGGATGCCCATACCCTCCTGTCACCAGACGCTCCTCTCTCTCCCCACCACCCCTCCGGAACCAAGGTAAAATGGTAGGAGGGATGACCACTCCCTCTTGCCACCAGACGCCCCCTCCAGGCACCCATGCCTCTGTACCTGGAAGTTGGGAGCAGGAGGTACTGAAAACACCTGCTCCTCCTGTGACGACACTGGGCCTTGGGCCCTGATTGGCTCAGATGCCTCAGACTCCTCCCTTGAGAGGGGCCTGAGGCATCTGAGCCAATCAGGGACTTCCTTAGGAAGGAGCCTAAGGAAGTCCCCGATTGGCTCCTTCCTCGACGACACTGGGCCTTAGGCCCCCACCCCAATGAATCATGTGATGCACTGGGAAGGAACTTAGGCCCTGATTGGCTCAAATGCCTCAGGCCCCTCCTTGGGAAGGGAGTTGTCTGAGCCTATCAGGGCCTTAGGTACCCCCCCCATGCATCACATGATTCACTCTGGAGGGTCCTAAGACCCAGTGTTGTCGTGGGAGGAGCAGGAGGTGTTTTTAGTACTTTCTGCTCCCAACTTCCAAGGAGGGGGAGGAGGCGTCTGGTGGCAGGAGGGAGTGGGCATCCCTTCTGCCTTTTGGGAGGGGAGGTCCTTCATGGCAGGAGCAAGTGGGCATCCCTCCTGCCAATTGTTTTAGGTTCGGGTGGGTCATCACAATTGTCGGGGGAGGGAGGATGTGCGATTGTCGGGGGTCATTTGGGAGGGCCGGCGGTGGTGGGGGATTTTCAGCTCTTCTCATTCATTTCTTGCTTTTCTGCTTCTTTATTCACTTAAATATCATCTGCCTTCTCACTATCTAGTCCTCGGTTTTCCCTTTTTACATTTTTAAAATCTCTTCTTACCTTCTTACTAGCCCATCTTCCCGACTCTTATATTTCTCTTATCTCACTTTCCCTGGCCTCTTATTCCATTCTGTATCTCACCTACTTCTATTACCCTATTGTCATTCTTTGTACTCATCATTCTCCTCTCATTCATCTCTCTGCCAATCCCCACTCTAATTCCTCTTCCACATGGTTCCACCATGCTTGGTAACATCCCTCTCTGTCCCTCTTCCCCTTGTAGCTCAGCATCTTTTTCATCTCTGTTTCCTGTTCCTTTTTTCCACTCTTGTGATCCCGGCAGCTTCCTGTTCCTCCCTGTGATCCAACATCTCTACCTTCGTTCTTTTTTGTACAGTTAGTTATTTTATTTGATATACCACAGTTTTTAACAAAGTTAATGCAGTTTGCAAGAATAAAATCAAGGGCAAAAATTAAAATTCAATAAGAAACAAAACCCAGAGAAGGTAAGGAGACCAAGACAGGGAACAAACCGAACACAAGTAGGGCTAACGGGGGAAGGAAAGGCTAACAAAAAGCTAAGGAAAGAACAAAAGGAAAACAAGAAATGCCAACTGCACTCACTAAAGGTGTGTATCTCGCTTCCTCCAATACAACTTCTGTTACTGAGGGGTAACAAAAAGGCCATTTGAGTATTGCTCTGAATATTAGCTTGTATCTGGATAAGTCCCAGTAACAAGACAAATCTAGATATTCCATGCCAATATCTGAATATACTTCTTGCACTGAATATTTGTGTTTAAAATGCTGCAGTTGCAAAAGTCTTAAAAAACCAAAACTGACCACTATGGGCTGAATATTGACCAATAAGCATTTTTCTCAGAGAGAAAATGAAAATAAATAAATAAAGCCTAAGTAAACAAGTCTCTTATTTTGTCCAACATTGGATATCTGCTTTTATTTTTCTTAATGGCAAGTACCACCCATATGTAAAGACACACTTTCAAATTTCAGTAAATACTAAACATTTTCTTAGGTATCATTTGTCATTGTTTCAGACTTGTGAAAACATAGCAACTTACTCCCTTCACTAACTTTGTGTAATGTTTAGAGCAATAAGAATAAATGCTGTATTAGCAGGCCATTAACTTTCAGCACAAACCATAAACCTAAGTACATTCTTCTTTTTATCCTAGTGGGAAACTTATGGAACTATGATGTACTAGTCTTTAAGCCCGTTACATTAACGGGTGCTAGAATAGATGTGTCTGTCTTTCTTTCTTTCTGTCTGTCTCTCTCTCTCTCTCTCCTTGGCCGCTTTCTGTCTGTCTTTCTGTCTCTCTCCTCGGCTGTCCACCACCACCACCCCTCCACCACCCCTTCCCTGCTCCCCCTGTCCAGCAGCAGCCCTTCTCCCTTCCTTTTACCTCGCCACTGTCCAGCAGAACCCCTTCCCTGCTCCCCCTGTCTAGCAGCAGCCCTTCTGTGTGTCTTTCCCACCTACCTGTCTTTCAGTGTGTGTGTGTGTCTATTTCTGTCTGTCTTTCAATGTCCCTGCCCACTGCCTGTCTGTTTATCGTGCCCCTTCTCCCACCTACCTTTTTTTATCACTGGCAACTGGCACACATTAACCGCTACTGGATATAGTAAACCGCCACACGCGCACTTATTGTAAACCGCCGAACATGCACTAACATTTCTCTGCCGGCCACGGAGCTACTGATCACGGAGGCAGAGATCACGCAGGTAGGAGTGCGCATGCGCACGTAGGGTTTTATTATTAGTAATGCAGTTGATGGATATTAGCAATTCTTAAAACTTTGTCTGACCATACTAATGCTTCAGCTATAGGTTTAATGTGCCATAACTTCTGTTTTGGAATGAAATGGCCTTGCATGTTTTGTATCAGGAAGAACTGGTCTAAGATGGATCAAAACCACATGCCCTTATTCTACACCTTCGTGTAGCAACCAAAGGATGTGCCTTTATTGTCAGGTGCCATAATCAAATGGTGACTGTGGATGCTCTTTTAAGCTGTCGCTGAACATAGCAGCGACAACCTGCACTGGTACAATGTACAGCTAGTGCTCAGAGTACTTGTTCATAGCATGCTGTTTTGCAATCAGTTGACTTTGCTAGTTTTCATTAAGATGACCATTTACTTCCCTAAACCCATTTTTATAGGGCCTACTTCAACTACTTACAGCACACCAGCAGCAGATCATGATAAACATGAAAAAGTACATCAACATTTTTTAGGAAAAACAGCTATAATGATGTTGCAGGATGAACCGGAAAGTCAATTAACCGTGGTAACAAAAGAACTTGAAAAGGAAAAGGCTGAAAAGCAAGAGCTCAATGCTCAAGTAACAAAGTGGCAGCTGGCACTTTCTATCTCAGAAAAAAAAGCTTTAGAATTTGGTGAAGAAGTTGAACAGATTAAATCTAGTTATGGAAAGTTGATTTCTGAACTACAAATACAAAAGGAAATTATTAAAGATAAAGATGAAAAAGTGAAGAAATTACTTGAAGAAGTTGAGGACAGTAAACAGCATATTTCAGAAAAGGTATCGCAGGTCAAAGCAATGCAGTTTAAAATTGATGAATTGGGGAAACTAGCAGATGATTCAAAAACTGTAGATTTAGGTGCAATTAATCTGAAGGACTTTTTAGATTCTCAAAAAGATCATAAAGAGAAAATCCAGTTAATTCATTCTCAGACATGTGCAGATCTGGAAATAACTAATGCTACACGTGCCGCACAAGAATGTGCGTTCCATCATGCTATTGAAGGACTATGGAAAGAGTGTCAGCGGCTAGTAAAAGCCTCTTCCCATAAAAATCATCAGATCCGAGAGCTTGAAAAACAGCTTATAGACTTAAGAAAGGAAGTTGATGAAAATGATAACAATAAATTGAAACTTGCTGAGATTACAGTAACAACTAAGTTGCTGAAAGAAAAAGAGAACCTTGCGGCCCACCTGGAAGAATGTTTGTTAGAAAGCACCAGACTTCTGGAGGCAGAAAAGCAATGTGTTTTTGAGGCAAATGCAAAGGAATCTGAGCTTACAAAACAAGCTAGTGACTACCAAGTGCAGCTTGGCAAATTAGAAGAGAATCTGAAGGAAAAGGAATCTGCTGTTTTAGACCTTGAAAAGAATCTGGCAAGTATACAGGAAAAGTACCAGCATTCAGAGAAAATAATTATAGAATTAAATAAGCAAGAAATTAAACTGGAGGACTTACAGAATAAATTAGAATCTGTTCAATGCTTGCTTGAAGAGAAGGGCAGAGAGGAAGAAATAAAGAAAGAAGAAACTGAACAGTAAGTAAAGTACTCTTTTAAACAGTTTTTAAAATATTTTTTTAATTAATTTTGACATATAAATTTTTTATGGTGGTTAACAAAAAGATTAACTGCACCTTTTATCAAGGTGCACTGCCGAGCCACCCATTCAAATCCTATGGGCGGTTCAGCATATAGCTTGCGCTGCTTGGCAGCGTGGATTGATAAAAAGGGGAGTAAGTTTGTAGCATTTTTCCTCAGATGTAAATTTTCAAGAATCCTATAACAGTTTTAGTGTGAATAACAGGATATATAGAGAGTAGACATGGTTAAATTAAACCCTTCAGCAAAGATTATTTAGATGGTATACAGATATCACTGCAAATAAGCCCAAAATTTGTTTGCATTTCTGGATTGCCTTCATGAATCAAATAATAAATATTTTCTCAAGGGGTTAACAAATAAGTAATGTGGAAAATAAGTAATTTGTATAATGTAAGACACTCATAAAACTAATGAAAGACTAATCAGGTGTAGTCATAACTGCTCCTATGAAAGAGGGCTAACAAGAACCTGCCTCCTAGAACTTTTAGTAAAAATTTAGCCTTCACAAGGCTTTAATAGTAGTTTAGACAAATTTGTACATTCATAGGAAATAATTTATTCTGAGCAGTATGATTCATAATTGTATGTTAAGATCCATTTATTTTTCATTGTAAAATTATGAAAGTTATAACATAAAGGTCTATATTTTATATATTTCTGTAATGATTTTTAAAGAACATTTAACCATTTACCAACAGAATCTCTTGATCATTTTCAGCACACACATTCAAAGTGTGCTCATTACATGTACACACTTACACATACACACTCCAAAAGAAAAAATAAAAAGCCACTTGCAGCATCTTGTGGATATTTAGGTTTCGTTCATCTGGAACCTTCCATAGCTGTGTTTAAATTCTTGTCTACATTTGCAGCCTTACATTCCCTTCCCATTCGGTCCAGATGATAACAGCAGCAAATGTATAGGTTATACCTCCCTGCTAACAGATGGAGACAGAACACACATCTTTCCAGTAACATCTACTATAAAGAGTGGTGCTGAATGGGGTGCCAGCTAGTGTTCTGTGTCTCTAATAGATTGTTGGTTTGTTAGAATGGTGCAGCAGAGCACTTTATTAGACCTCCAAGACCATAGTTTTGAACAGTGTTCCCTGGTAGAGCTAGATCTTAGTCCTGGTTCTTCAGGCAGCAGTTTACATGCCACTTCTGGATGAAAAGGCTGCACAGAGTGTGACTTTCAAAGCAGCGGTGTACTAGGCCCCCAATAGACTTCAGTCTGGTTCTTTGTGCTTTAGTGGTGCCTCTTTGAGAGCCCTTAAAGCATGCCATGTTGAAAACTTTCTCTTAAATTTTTTTTCTGATAGTTATATGTTTAGCCAAAACCGAAGAGAGTTGACCCCAAAGTATCCACAGAGAAGAAAATTCCAGAAAAAAACCCACTGTGGAGTGACAATTTTCCTTGAACGGACTTTATTAAGAATGTCAAAGTCCAAGGTACAATAGAATCATCCACATAAAAATAAGGTAATCTACATAAAAACCTAAAGGATCCAGTCCACTAAGGACGCAGGACCCAATACGGTCCGCGTTTCGACAACAAGTCGTCTTCAGGGGTCCCTGAGGGTTCTATAGTGGTGAATACATGGAAGAGCTGATATGTGGAGAGCCTCAAGTGAAACGCTGCTTGCAACCAATGTTTAACCCAATAATCTATCCCTTCTTTCATAGCTCTTCGTTGTTGAATGTCTGTCAGCTTTCCATATTTTAAGATGACTCATCCCTTCTGGAAAATAGACTATTTCTGGCGTATAGTGAGCCTCACATAGGTTAGGTGAGGTGACGTCTAAAATTTTATTTCAAGGAAACTCCTTGGATATTTGTAGGGGTAGTTATTGCTTTGGGTGTGGGTTTTCTCAAATTTTTTTTGTCTTTTAATTGCTTTGACATTAGTATAGTGGCAAGTGCTTCATTTTGCACCATTCCTTATAACAGCAATATCACCTCTTGAAAGAAGTTTGCTCTGTTTCCATCTGCTTGCAAGGTGGCATAAACCCATGCCTCTGAACTTGTCTAGCAGGATTTAAGGAGAGGAAATTTCTCCTTTGCAAAGAAGTTTGAACCTTGATTCCCTCTGGAACTTGAGAAAATGTTCTTGATCTCTCACTAGAATCTACTGTTGTACACTGGTGGATGTTACATCTAATGGGGCTGTCAGTGTTGCCTCTGATAACTAGCCAAAGAAGCAGGAAACACACCCATGTTTGGTTTCCAAGTCTGTCACATATCTATGCATATCACTGCTGACGTTTTGGAGGGGGTACCGTTTACCATCACCCTTTGAAGCCTACCATCTAGCCAATCCCTTACCCATGTTGTGAATGTATCCCCTAATCCCATCGATTTTAGTTTGTTCAACAGCCTGCGGTGTGGAACGCTATCAAAAGCTTTGCTGAAGTCCAAGTATATCATGAGTCCCTTGACGTGATATACTTGGACTTCAGCAAAGCTTTTGATAGCGTTCCACACCGCAGGCTGTTGAACAAACTAAAATCGATGGGATTAGGGGATACATTCACAACATGGGTAAGGGATTGGCTAGATGGTAGGCTTCAAAGGGTGATGGTAAACGGTACCCCCTCCAAAACGTCAGCAGTGATGAGTGGAGTACCTCAGGGCTCCGTCTTAGGGCCGATTCTATTCAATTTATTCATAGGAGATTTGACCCAAGGACTTAGAGGAAAAGTATCACTGTTTGCCGACGATGCCAAACTATGCAACATAGTTGGCAAAAGCAGTGTGCCTGACTCTATGACGCAGGACCTAAGACAGCTTGAACAGTGGTCATCAACTTGGCAGCTGGGCTTCAATGCTAAAAAATGTAAAGTAATGCACCTAGGCAAAAAAAATCCACACAGAACTTACACACTAAATGGTGAAACCTTGTCCAGGACCACGGTGGAACGTGATTTAGGAGTGATCATTAGCGACGATATGAAGGCTGCCAATCAAGTAGAGAAGGCATCGTCCAAGGCAAGACAAATGATGGGCTGTATCCGTAGGGGTTTTGTCAGCAGAAAACCTGAAGTCATAATGCCGCTGTACAGATCCATGGTGAGACCTCATCTCGAGTATTGTGTTCAATTCTGGAGACCACACTACCGAAAAGATGTGTTGAGAATTGAGTCGGTTCAGCGAATGGCTACCAGGATGGTTTTGGGGCTCGGGGAACTCACGTATGAAGAAAGGTTAAAAAGACTGCGGATGTACTCACTGGAGGAGCGAAGAGAGAGAGGGGACATGATTGAGACCTTTAAGTATATTACTGGGCGTATAGAGGTGAAAGATGATATCTTCAGTCTTACAGGGCCCTCAGTAACCAGAGGACACTCGCTGAAAATCAGGGGAGGGAAATTTCAGGGTGATGCGAGGAAGTACTTCTTCACTGAAAGGGTGGTAGATCATTGGAACGAGCTGCCTCAGAGGGTGATTGAGGCCAGCAGCGTGTTAGATTTCAAGAGAAAATGGGATATTCATGTGGGATCTCTAGGAGAGTAAGAATCAGGGAGTGGGTCATTGGTATGGGCAGACTCGATGGGCTATAGCCCTTTTCTGCCGTCAATTTCTATGTTTCTATGTTTCTAATGCTGTTGTTAGGACTTCAATCTTGGCCTAGTAACTATATATTGTTTCCTGTGCAAACCTATGCACCTCAACTCGCAAGTTGCTTGCAGAAAACGTCAATCATTTTCTTCTCTCCACCCTCTTGTGTCTCTGGGCAGTACCCCTTCTCAGAAGTTCCGGGTCAGGTCTTTAACCAGAATTTGGTACCGGTTACTGTCTGGCAAGGACTTAGGTTCCAGGTCAGGTCTTTGACATCCAGAATTTGGTACCGGTTACTGTCTGTCAAGGACTTAGGTTCCAGGTCAGGTCTTTGACATCCAGTTTTTGGTACTGGTAACAAATTCTGTGCCTGATGCTATCTGGAGGGTGAGAGGCTGTATTCATGTTGTTAAGTGTTGGATGGATAATAATTGCCTGAAGTTGAATTTGGATAAAACAGAAGTGTTGTGTATTTCTAAAATACTTCCAGACAAACTTGATTAACCTTAACATGCTAATGTAATTTCGAAAGTTTTCTGTAATATCAATGTCTATGTACAGTCTCTTCCTCTATAAACCACTCTGAACTGATTATGGTATTGTGGTATATAAAAAATAAAGATATTAGTTATTATGATTATTATTATTATTGATCGTTCAAAGCAGCTTGAGTTGTTCCCCTCGGTGTTAACCTTGGACAATGTTGAAGTGCCAATTTTGTATAAAGTAAGATATTTTGGAGTAATTTTGGATTCTATATTGTTATTGAAACCACAGGTAAAATCAGAGTTGTCTTGTATTTTTTTCAAATTATGGTTACTGCGGAAATTGAAAGATTTTCTTCTGGAGAAGTAATTTCAATAGTAATCAATGCAATATTGACACCGATTCTGGACTATTGCAATGCCATATATTTGGGGTTGTCAAAATATGTGATTTGGGCATTGAAATTTGTTCAGAATTAAGCAGCGCAATTGATTGTTGGAGGCTACTAAGTTTGATCATATCACCCCCATACCTATGTCAGTTGCATTGGTTACCTGTCCAAGCTTGAATTGAATTTAAGGTGCTTTGTTGTTTTACAAAGTAACCCATACAAAATTGCCAATAGTAGTCAGTTGTCTGGGTATCACCAACTAGGAAGTTACGCTCTAAGGAATAACACTGCTTGGAAATGCCTTCGTTGAGACAGGTGAAATCAGGGAGTTGTTGACATTCCATGATTGTAGTCTAGGGCTCTGTGTTGTGGAATACTTTGCTTTCTGAAGTAAAGCAAGCGCCCCACTCTATTAAGTTTCAGGAAATTGCAAGTGCCCCACTCTACTAAGTTTCAGTATGATGGGTTTTTTTTTATAAGAATGTGGTAGCAAACAGTTGATTTGTCCGCTTTGTTGTATTGAATGTCTGATTTGTTATATTGTATACAAAATTTTTTTTATTAAACATAGAAACATGATGGCAGATAAAGGCCAAATGACCCATCTTGTCTGCCTATCCGCAGTAACCATTATCTCTTTCTCTTTCCAAGAGATTCCACGTGCCTATCCCAGGCCCTTTTGAATTCAGACACTGTCTCTAAAGTCTGCGTATGTAGTGGCCTCAAGTATGGGTTTTCCCATGTGTTCAGCCTGGCTGCCTGGAAAGATAACATTCTATCTAGAAACTTTTTGTATTGGTAAGATTTCAGGGAGGGGTAATTAAATAGGTTTGTTCTGCCGGTGCTCTTGTTGGAACCGTTGAGAAAGAACTGGGAGATTAGGTAAGTTGGAAGAATCCCAAAGAGAGCTTTGTAACAGATACAAGCAAACTTGAAGATGATTCTGGATTCTACGGGTAACCAGTGGAGTTTCTGATAGTAAGGGGTAATGTGTTCCCATTTTTTTAAACCGTGGATTTGTCGGATCGCGGTGTTCTGAATTAATCTCAGTTTGTTGAGGTTCTTTTTATAAGCACCTAGGTATATGATATTACAGTAATCTAGAGTGCTTAAGATGGATGATTGTACTAGTAAACGGAAGAACTTTTCATCAAAGAATTTTTTAATAGTGCAAAGTTTCCATAGAACTGAAATACTTTTTTTAAACAATAGGTTTTTGTGATTTTCCAGGGTTAGGTGTTTGTCAAGGGTTACCCCCAGTATCTTTATGGTTGGTCAATTTTGTATTCTTGACTCTGTAAGTGAATTGTATTTTCTTTTATCTTTTCGTTGGGGGAAGCCAGGAAGAATTTGTTTTTTTCTGTGTTGGGTTTCAGTTTGAAGACCATCATCCAGCGCTCTATCTGATGTAGGATGTTGGTTAAGGAGTTGATGTATTGTGACGTTAGGGAGGTTAGAGAGATCTTACCGGCTTAAGCTAATACGGCAGCCTGCAGGATCGCTGGTGCTATAGCGATCCCTGCAGCTGCCCGTTGTCCTCAGCGGCATGTTATTTCTGCTACAGTCCCGCCCCTCGTCTGACGTCAGGCACAGTATCGCGACAGAGGAAACATGAAACATAGAAACATAGAAGATGACGGCAGAAAAGGGCTACAGCCCATCAAGTCTGCCCACTCTACTTACCCACCCCCTGTCTATGCCCTAATGACCCAATTTTCTTATCTTGACCCTCGTAGGGATCCCACATGGGTATCCCATTTATTCTTAAAGTCTGGCACGCTGTCTGCCTCGATCACCTGCACTGGAAGCTTGTTCCAATGATCAACCACTCTCATGCCGCTGAGGATGATGGCAGCAGCAGGGATCGCTATAGCACCAGTGATCCTGCAGGCTGCCATATTAGCTTAAGGTAAATGCGGGGGGAGCAGGCCTATGCAAAGGGAGGAGGAGGAAGATTGCCTTCGTGACAGGAAGCAGGCCTGTGCAGAGGGAGGAGGAGGAAGAGTGCCTTCGTGGCAGGAGGCAGGCCTGTGCAGAGGGAGGAGGAGGAAGATTGCCTTCGTGACAGGAAGCAGGCCTGTGCAGAGGGAGGAGGAGGAAGAGTGCCTTCGTGGCAGGAGGCAGGCCTGTGCAGAGGGAGGAGGAGGAAGGAGGAAGAAAAAGGAGGGGAGATGCCAGACCTGGGGTGAAAGGAAGAGAGACCAAACCAAAAAGAGGGGTAAGAAAGCAGAGGAGAGATGCTGGACTAATGGAGAGAGGGAGAGAGAAATGCAAGGCCACAAGGGGAAGGGTACAAGAGGGACAGATATTGCTCCAAAATAGGTGGGCAGGGTGCAGGATAGTAGGAGAAAGCCTGTACCTGGGGAAGGGGATACAGGAGGTAAGGAAGAGAGAAAGAAGAAGTTGAATATGGGGAGAGATAAAATGCTGGGCATAGAGGGATCATAGGAACAGGGACAAAAGGGGGATAGTACTGGGGAGGAGACTAGGACAGGGACACAGAAGAGAGATGCTGGATGAAAGGGTAGTTGAGAAAAGAAGAGATGGTGGATCTGTGGATGGTGGGGTCCATTGCTGCAGCTGCGGGGGGGATGGAGATGAACAAAAGGAAAGATGCCAGACCTCCGGAGGAAGAAAGAGAAATAGAAGGGGAGGACAGAGATGGAAGATGGATAGTTAGCATGGAGAAAGAAGGAGAGCTTGATCAGAAGACAACCAGACCAACATGGGGCCAACATGATTTGAAAAATGACCAGACAACAAAAGGTAGGAAAAATAATTTTATTTTCTGTTTTGTGATTACAATATGTCAGATTTGAAATGTCTATCCTTCCAGAGCTGGTATTAGACCACGAATGTGAGCTAGGATTTAACAGACAGAGGAAAAGTATTTTTTGTTTGTTTATTTTGTTTACTCCACAGGACCAGTGTGGTTAAGAGAGGGCAAAGGGGGTGAAGAGATTATAAAATAAACCTACCAGGATGTTTGAAAAAAACCACCCAATTGGGCAGGAAAATTGAATCGAAAAATCGATTCAAAAGGCTGAATCGAATCTAAATTTTTTTTCCTGAATCGGGCAGCACTAGTATCTTTCGAATGCTGGCATATTAATGCCGAGGTTAATATCTGTACATTTTGTTTTGCTAAGAGCTCTATGAGTTTTAATGCCTTTTGCACATAGGTAAGTGGTTGCTTTCGCCACCATTCTTTGTTGCCCTGTTGAGTAGGTGGCTGTTAACTCTTGTTTACTATTGCAGAGCAGATTGAACTTATCTGGATCAGGGAGTTCCCTGAACTACCTCCCCCCTTATTTGCATTTCCTCTCCTAGGGGATCTCACTTAATTTGGTATGAACTGAGGAGAGGGGGCACTGCCCAGAGAGACAAGGGAGTTGAGAGAGGAAAATGATTGATGTCTTCTACAAGCAGCTAGCGATTTGGGGTGCATAACCCATCTGTAAGGAATCGTTTACTGTTCTACAGGAAAGAGGATTATCAAGGTAAGAACCTAATCCTTCCTTTTATGTACTTATTGTGTGCTTTGTATAAGGTTGAAGAAAGAACTTGAAGATAGCTCTGCTCAAGTGCAAACTCTAACAATGGAACTACAGAAGAAAGATGAAATATACACAGATTTGAAAGAAAAATTGGCTGATGCCAAAAAGCAAATTCAGCAAGTTGAAAAAGAGGTTTGTATGCATATTATATTCTGTTCCTTTCACTATCACCCTTTGGTCCTGCTTTTTTTAATATCCTTCTTAATTTTCTTCAGATCTGAAGTAAAAAAATTAGCTTTTTTTTTTGTTTGTTTTTTCTTCATATAGTTTAATTAGCATTTAAATTGAAATTCTCAGGAACCTCTTGTATTTCATTGTTGCTAGTAAAGAGCTTGTGGTGATGTAATATAGATAGACCAGACAGACCTTGTGGTTATGTCAACTTGCAAAATAATGGCAGTCATACAAAGGAGAAAATAGAATAAGAATCAGGGAGATCAAGTGTGGATTTTGGAAGCAGAGGCATGATGAGGGGTGTTAGTCCTTGACTAGTTTAAGCATTGTAAGCCTGAGTAAAGAGCCATGTCTGTACTTAGTTTTGAAACTCTTAAAAGAAAGGTTATTATGTATGGCTAGTGGGGAGACACTTTAAGGTAGATGGTGATGAGCAATAGAATACTTTATACTTAGTAGATTCTAGTGCCAATTTAGGTCCTGGAAGCACCAGACACTGGCCATTTATAGAACATAAAACCTTAGGAATTTGGAGAAGAAATATTAACTTCGTAAGGTAAACAAAATGAATCTGAAGAGAAAAGCATGATAGTTCAAATTTAAAAGCATGTCACAGGATACATATAGTCCAGCAGCCAGAAAAGGTTATTGAACCCCTTAAGTCTATAGTGTTGACTCTTTTGCACTTGTTCATTTTAATCATTTTGATTCCAGTTTGGTTGTAGAGATGAAGGGCGTAGGATATATTTTGAGTAGTTTGTACTTTGCTTTGGAGGTCTCCACAATGCGCGAAGAAAGGAAATTACTGACCAACAAAGTTAATGAATATGAAAAAAGCAAAGAACAGATGTCGCGGGAACTTGATATTAAACAACGAATAATTCAACAACTTAAAAAGGTATTTGTAAACTTTTATTTCAAATTATGCAGTTACTTTATGCTGATTCTGGACTAAATATTAATCAAAATTTTGTCTAATTTTCTTCAATATTGTCTAAAATACATTTTTATTTATATTTTAAAAAACCTTATATTCTGCTTATACCTAAGTGGATTACAAAACAAAAACATAATCATAAGATAAAAACACACAAAAAAGTATAAAACACAATAAAACATTGTGTGAGGGTTTTTAACCATTCTCATCTTTGACTCATGTAAAAATCAGTGACCTCTTCACAAGAGTGTATGATCCTTATTATCCATTTCTTGATACGAAGAAAAACTTTAGAACCTCAAAAAATATTTGGAATTTGAGGGAAGAAAAGCACTGGACATGTTTCCACCAGAATGTCATCTTGAAGTAAATCAAGAAGCTTACACGCTTGACCCTTTCAGTTACCACATTTCTGCATGCTCTATGTCATTAGTATGCCCTCAGTTTCTAATAGAGCAAATAGAACACTGAATGGCAAATAAAGCTGAGAATATCATTATGGCCCTTTATAGGCTGCTAGTGCAATTGTACCTTGAGTATTACAGTAGGTGTACTTCTAGTTGGTCCATCTCCCAAAAGGCACATAGGCCCTCATTTTACAAGCCCTATTTGTATTTGATATATGCATAAAAAGGCACTAAAAAGTTTATTTTGCATAAACCTCATTAGCTAGGATATGCACATCTCAAACCCAAGTACATGCAAATGACAAGGGGGGGCATGTTATGGGTATGTTTAGGCTCAAATTCTATAAAAGACACTAGTTAGGCATTGTTAGGTGCCCTAACGACACAGTTTTTAATTGGTTCAATTGTCTTTAATTGATCGCTTAGTTTAAAAGCAATTCTAGTGCAATAGGTGTCATTCTGGATGAAGGGGTAATATCCTATTGCTCGTGAGCTGTGCAGAAGGAATCCACTTCAGCTTTTGAATCCCTCCTACTTCACCAGAGAGCTTTGCCTTCTTCAATTTTCCCTTCTGCGCACAAGCCGGAAGGAGTTTTTCTGACCTGCTCTGCTTATTTCTTTATTTTTGTTTGTCTTTTTGTTTCATTTCGGTGCTAAGAGCTCCCCTAGTCAAGGGTACAGCTGTGGCTGTGTGGAAGAGAAATGGACTAAAATTTGCAGCTGACAGGCTGATCCTTTGTGCCTGCAGAAGCCTTTTTGGTGCATGGGGTCCATACCCTTTGTAGCACTGCTCGCCTACTGCTTTGCAGGGACTTAGGCATCTGTAGAGGTCTCAGATGGGTCTTGCAGTTTGCCAGCTGTATTTCACCTCCGCAGGTATGTGAGGATTGGAGACTGTCAAGACACTGGTCAGACTGGCAGTGTAAAGATTCATCTCTGGACTCTGCTCGTGTGCATTTACACCATGGAAGTATTTAAACGTCTCTCTCTTAAACATAAATATATCTCCACTCTTCCGCCTTTCCTCCAAAGTATACATATTGAGATCTTTAAGTCTGGTCCCATACACCTTATGACAAAGACCACGCACCATTTTAGTAAACTTCCTCTGAACCAACTCCATCCTTTTTATATTTTTTTGAGGGTGCTTATCCAATATGTTGAGGTCGCCAATGAGTTCAGGCTATCTGACCATCTCTTCCTACTGACAAATTCAGCTAGGTGTAGTGCACTGACTTCCAAGGCCACAATTTCCAAATGGGTCCATAGGGCTATTTCATCAGTATATATTGCTTGTGGGAAGCAGTTGCCTGTTTCCGTAAAGGTGCATTTGACTAGAAGCATAACTTCTTCGTGAGCAGAAGCTCAGACGGTCTCACCTGAGGAGATTTGAAGGGCAGCTACTTGGTCCACTCTACATACATTTTCCAAGTTTTAAAAGTGAATATAGCTGCAAGGAGGACTCTGCCTTTTTATCCTCAGTGTTGTTTGCTGATGCAATGGTCCATCCAGAATGACACACCTAATGCACTAGAAAAAGAGATTAGGTTCTTTTTTAGTAGATAGGTATGCCATTCTGGACCCCCCGTCCTTTCGTTTATGTCCTGTGCCTGCCTACTGTCGCAATCAGAAAGTTCGTATCCAAACTGACATTTTGATAACCAACCAGATCTTAAGGGTATGCAGAACAGACTTTTGCTATAGTGCTCTGAGGTATTGTTTGAGCTCCATAAAGGTTTCTGTTTACCATGTATATTTTCAACGTTTTAATTTTTCAATGACAGAATTTAACATGTCCATTATATTTTCAGACCGGAATAGTCTTGTTCTTATTCTTTGAGTTTCCCTATACCCCTCCTTCACAGGTGTTTCTAGAGGGGAATGTCACCTGTTTTGGAACAAACTGAAGGAGGCAAAAGAGCCCCCTAGTGAAGTAGAAGGGATTGAAAAGCTAGAGTAGATTCCTTATCATTGCTCGCAAGCACTGGGATATTACCCATCTGTCCAGAATGACACACCTATCTACTAGAAAAGATATTAACAAGGTAAGAACCTAATCTCTCTCTATAATCTTATTTTAAAAAATATGTGGTGCTGGAACCGCATCTACTGTAGTCAAGATTCTCATCACAAATAGGTACTGGAAATGTAGGCCTTGAAACCCTGACCTATATTTGCACTGTCATGTGATTGACAAGCAATCAGCACTACTTTTTTGGGCAGCTGCCAATTGCAGTGCTGTTTATAGAATCTGGGTCTTAGTCCCATGTCATAGGGCACTAAATGTCATTTCTAAAAAAAATTGTAGGAAGTTAACCCTGTTACCGAGCATGTTTAGAATTTGGGAAACAGTAGCTATTGAACGGCACTCCCCTGGAAGGAGCGGGGGGAGGGGAGGTTTCCCCCTTAATCCCCCTTTAATCCCCCTGTGCTTTTGTACTCATCAAATCCCAACTGTATAGGGAAACTGGCCACTGTAAACAATAACCAATTATTATCCCAGGACAAGCAGGCAGCATATTCTCAACATGTGAGTGATGTCACCAACAGAGCCCTGCAGCGGTCAGCTTCGCAAGCAGACTTGCTTGAAGATCTTTTAAGAGCTTACAAGTGCTGCACCGCGCGTGTGCGAGTACCTTCCCGCCCGAGTTAGGGTGCGTGTCTCCTGTGAGGTACCTCAGTTCAACGTTTTCTGCGGAGCCGAGAAATCTTATTCACTTCAGCTCTGCAGCTCTTCATTGCTTTCTCGCATTGCGGTTTTATTTTTTTCAGTCGCTGTGCCTGAGCGTTTTCTATCCTTTTTCCTTATTAAAAAAAAAGTTTTTATTTTGTCTTTTTTTCAGTTGGCGGCCTTTGGGCCAGGCTGCCAAACCTCGTTCCTTCGCGGGACTCTTTTTTTTTCTATGTCCCGGCCTTTTACCATGTTTAAAAAGTGTAGCCAGTGCTGCCGGGTTATTTCAATCACCGACCCTCATCATTGGTGTATTGTTTGCCTGGGTCTCGAACATTGTCCTGAAAAAACAAATGTCTTGCTATTCCCTTGGAAGGACACTTTTACTCTCGTTGGTCCAATTACTATTAAAGGCATTTCTTTGAAACTTATTCATAAGGTCAGGATTCTCGGCGTTATTTTTGATGAAAAACTAACTTATCATGATCATATTAGTCATGTCGTGAAATCTACTTTCTATAGTCTCCACCAAATACGTTCAATGAAAAAATTTCTTTGTCCAAAATCCTTGAATATATTGATACACTCCTTAGTTATTTCAAAGATTTATTACTGTAATGCCTTATTTAAAGGAATAGCACAAAAAGAAATTAAACGCTTACAAATTATTCAAAATACCTCGATTAAACTTATTGAAAACGCTAAGAAATTTGATCACGTTACGCCGTTGCTTGAGAAAGCACACTGGTTGCCGGTTACATATCGAATAATGTACAAATTAAATTTGCTCATTTTCAAATCAATAATTTTTAAAACTCCGGCTTTTATTTATAAACTTTTAATCCCCTATAATACTTCAAGAGTGTTACGGTCAACTGATCAACATTTATTAGTTGTTCCATCGTTAAAGGTTATTGGTACATGACGTCATTTTATTTTTTCATTTACGGCTCCTCTAGCCTGGAACGCTTTGCCAATTCATTTAAGAGAAGAAAGAATTTTAGACAAATTCAAGAGCAAACTTAAGGGATTTCTTTTTAAAGATGCTTTTAGTGATTAATTGATTTTTTTTTTTTTAACAATTTATATTAAATCTTTTCTACATCTTATATTAAATTTCTTCCCCTTTCCCTAATGTTTTTTAACCTTAATTGTTTCTTTTATATTGAATTGTATTTCTTCCCATAACTTTACCTTTTTGTGATCATGTATGTTCATTGTCCTGTTGTATACGTCTAGTCATGTTATGTATTTTATGCTATTTTAATATGTTTAATATTAAGTTGTTCTAATTATGTATGTTTACCCTAACTTTGTAATTTTAGCTGTACATCGCCTAGAACCTGGAATAGGCGATTAATCAAATCTTATAATAAACTTGGAAATAATAATAGTAAACTGACACTTTTTCGCGCTGTGCTACCCTTCAACCTCGAGCCCTTCGCAGACGCCGTGCTAATATTCTTCAACTATTTGGCACTATGGAGCAGTCTGCTGAGAGGGTCTCGACCTCGGCTTCTGGGGCGGCCTCAACTTCCAAGACCTCGACCTTGACCCTCGGGGTGGCCTCAACCAAGGCTTCGGCCTCGACAACTTGGGCCTCGAAGGCCTCGGCTGCAGTCCCTTCTAAGTCTTCATATGTGGGTAAGTCTCCTGTTTCTCCTTCAGGTACCCTTCCTAAGAAGCCTCCAGAGTCTCAGGCATCCCAAGCTGTGCGCACGGTCCTGCCAGCCTCTATGAGACCTCCAGCTAAGCGTGCTTCCAAACATAGGGAATACTTATCCTTGCTGCACCTTTGAGACCTGATCCTTTCGTCTCGATGCCTATGTTCGAGAACATGTTGAAAGCCATTCTAACCACTCAGATTTCCTCGGTCCTGGCTCAACTTGTCCCGGCCTCGACCCTGCTTCCTATGAGCCAGCCTGAGCCTCCTGTCGAAGCACCTTGAGGCAAGCCTCGAAAGTCTCATCGCTTATCATCCAGTGACTCTTCGCCTCCTCCTGGGACAGTCTCCTGAACCTCGATCAAGGCATCACTCTAGGCATTCGAGGCACCTTGCTTCCAAGCGGAGTTAGGAGTCTTCTCTCAAGCAAAAGGGCTTTCCTCCTCCCAGTACTGAGTCTTCTATGCCTCGTTTATCGAGGGCTGTCGAGGATCCTTCAAAAACTAAGCATAAGTCCGGTCTCGCAAAGCTTCTACACCTGCTGCTTCGCCTCAAAGCCTGTCCAGGTCGAAGACTCCTCCATCAAGACCGCCTCCGAGGGAGTTTTCTCCTCTTGCCTCGACCCACTTTGTTCCTCGGACCCCGGGGACTTCATCATCGAGGCTTCTAAAGCACAAACACTCTCTGACTCCTATCACAGGTAGTGAAGCTTCCTTGGTGACCATGGTGCTGGACTCTGAGCCTCCTTCTCAATATTCCAGAGAGGCTTCTCCATCTTATTCTGCGGCTCCTAGGTCTCGCTCTCCTTCTGCTGAGGAGCCATCTACCTCCAAGTCTGCCTCTTTTGCGAGATTTGTCTTTGACATAGGAAAAGCTCTTCAGCTGGATCTTCACTCTGACTCTAAGTACACTCCTGAGTACTTGGCCGACATGGAGTTGCCTCATCCACCCAAGGAGACAGGCTTCCCATGACTCCTGTCTTAAAACAAACTTTCCTCAGGAATATGGAAACTCCTTACTCTATTATGGCTATACCTTCTAAACTGGAATCCAGGTATCGCACCGTCCCTTGTAAGGGATTTGAGAAATCCCAATTATCTCACCAGTCCTTAGTTGTGGAATCTTCATTAAAGAAAGGTCAACCATCTAAGATCTACGCTGCGGTCCCTCCAGGCAGGGAGGGCCGTACCATGGACAAGTTTGGCCACAGGCTATATCAGAATTCTATGATGGCGAATAGAATTCTCAACTACAATTATATTTTCACTGCTTATTTTAATCACTTCCTCAAAATAATGCCTAAAAGTTTTTCCTGGCTGTTGAGGAACAGTGTCTTCCTAAGTTCAAACAGATTATTTGTACTCTGTCACAACTTTGACTTTTCATGCTACAAGCCACGTATGATGCCTTTGAGCTCTCATCCAGAGTTTCTGCCTTTGTGGTGGCTATGCGTTGCCTCGCTTAGCTCCGCATTGTGGACATGGACCCTAATTTACAGGATCGTCTAGCGAATTTGCCTTGTCAAGGCAATGAACTTTTTGATTCCATCGAGGCTGCTACAAAGCGTCTCTCTGAACATGAATGCTTTTTTGCCTCCTTGATTCGGCCGAAGCCTAAGACTCCTCCTGCTCGGCCTTACAAGCCTCCACCATGTCATAATCCTCAAAAAACGACGCCAGCTTTCTCCAGCCCCCCGCCTAGATGTCCGCTACAGCAGCAAAGACAGCAGAAACCTCAGACTCCTGCTGCGGCTAAACCAGCTCAGTCTTTTTGACATTCTCAGTCTGAGCATACCAACCTCCCTCCATCAGACTTCTCTGCTGCCCGTTGGAGGTCGACTTCACCATTTTTATCACCAGTGGGAGCTGATCACCTCAGATCTCTGGGTTCTCAACATCCTTCGGGAGGGATACTCACTTCACTTTCTTCAAGTACTTCCAGATCTCCCTCCAAGAGAGTTTCCTTCCAGTTCTTCGCAACTTCCCCTTCAGGAAACTCAGGCTCTTCTTCGCCTTTGAGCTGTCGAGGAGGTTCCCTTGAACCAAGGGGACACGGGTTTTTATTCCTGTTATTTTCTAGTCCAAAAGAATTTGTGACCCATTCTGGACCTCAGAGCCCTCAACAAATTTCTAGTCAAAGAGAAGTTTTGAATGCTTTCTTTACCAACTTTGTATCCCTTGATGGATCAGGGGGATTGGTTATGCTCTCTGGATCTCAAAGCGGCTTACACTCATATCCCAATCCATCCAGCCTCTCGCAGATACTTAAGATTTCGGGTGGGGAATCTTCATCGGACTCGCCTCATCCCCCAGACTTTTCACAAAGTGTGGTGGTGGTGGCTGCAGCCCTCCGTACCCAGGGTCTTCAAGTTTTTCCATCAATCCCTCTCTCAACAAGGGGTTATTGCAGCGACCCAACAGACTATTATGTTCCTCCAATGTCTGGGGTTTGAAGTCAATTTTCCAACATTCCAGTTGCACCCCTCTCAAACTCTTCAGTTCATTGGGGCCATTCTGGACACTGTCTGGTTCAGAGCGTTCCTCCCTCAACCACGCCAAGATGCTCTCATTTGCCTTTGCCATCAAGTGACTCCTTGCGCATCAATTTCAGTGAGACAAATGATGATTCTACTTGGTCACATGGCCTCTACAGTTCATGTGACTCCTTTTGCCAGACTTCACCTTTGCATACCTCAGTGGACCCTGGCATCTCAGTGGCAGCAAGCTACCGACCCACTTTCTCAACACATTACAGTAAGTCCTTTCCACTTTCTCAACACATTACAGTTGAGACACATCCTTTGTTGAGACAATTTCTCCACTGGTGGATGCTCTCTTTCAATCTTTCCAGAGGTTTGCTTTTCCACTCTGTTCCTCATCAGAAGGTTCTCACAACAGACTCGTCAACCTACACATGGGAAGCCCATCTCGACGGTCTCCGTACTCAAGGCCATTGGTTCCCCGCAGACTGTCTCTGTCACATCAATCTGTTGGAGCTCAGAGCGATTTTCAGTGCTCTCAAAGCTTTTCAACATCTTCTTCATGACAACATAAGAACATAAGAAGTTGCCTCCGCTGGGGCAGACCAGAGGTCCATCCTGCCCAGCGGTCCGCTCCCGCGGCGGCCCATCAGGCCCACTGCCTGAACAGTGGTCTCTGACTAATTTTATAATTTACCTCTAATCCTGTCCCTATAACCTTACCTCTACTCCTATCTGTACCCCTCAATCCCTTTGTCCTCTAGGTACCTGTCCAGACCTTCTTTGAAGCCCTGTAGCGTACTTCTGCCTATCACATCCTCCGGCAGCGCGTTCCATGTATCCACCACCCTCTGGGTGAAAAAGAACTTCCTGGCGTTTGTTCTAAACCTTTCCCCTTTCAATTTCTCCGAGTGCCCCCTTGTACTTGTGGTTCCCCTTAGTTTGAAAAATCTGTCCCTGTCCACCTTTTCTATGCCCTTCATGATCTTGAAGGTTTCTATCATGTCTCCCCTGAGTCGTCGCTTCTCCAGGGAGAAAAGCCCCAGCTTTTTCAGTCTGTCAGTATATGAGAGGTCCCCCATACCCTTTATTAGCTTAGTTGCTCTTCTCTGGACTCTCTCAAGTACCGCCATGTCTTTCTTGAGGTACGGCGACCAGTATTGGACACAGTACTCTAGTTGCGGGCGCACCATCGTACGATACAGTGGCAGGATGACTTCCTTTGTCCTAGTTGTGATACCTTTCTTAATGATACCCAACATTTTGTTCGCTTTCCTTGAGGCTGTGGCGCACTGTGCCGACGCCTTCAATGTTGTGTCCACCATCACTCCCAGGTCTCTTTCAAGGTTGCTCACCCCTAGCGGTGATCCCCCCATCTTGTAAGTGAACATCGGGTTCTTTTTCCCAATGTGCATGACCTTGCATTTCCCTATGTTGAAGCTCATTTGCCACTTTTTGGCCCACTCTTCCAGCGTTGTCAGATCTTTTTGGAGATCTTCGCAGTCCTCCATGGTTATGACCCTGCTGTATAGTTTAGTGTCATCCGCGAATTTAATAACCTCGCATTTTGTTCCCGACAAAGTTCTTGTCCGGACGGACAACCAAGTCTCCATGTACTATGTCAACAAACAGGGAGGCACGGGATCTCACTCCCTTTGTCAAGAAGCTCTGAATCTGTGAGATTGGGCAGTTCATCACAACATCTTTCTCAGAGCTGTATACATTCAAGGTCAGCACAACTGTCTGACAGACAAATTGAGTCGTCTTCTGCAACCTCACGAATGGACACTCAATTCCTCGCGTCTACATCTGCTATTTGCTCAGTGGGGGACCCCTCAGATAGACCTCTTTGTGTCTCCCCTCAACAACAAGCTGGCTCAGTTCTGTTCCCGGATATACTCGCCTCACCGCCTCGAGGCAGATGCTTTCCTCCTGGACTGGACAGGTCAGTTTCTCTTTGCTTTCCCTCCATTCCTTCTGATTCTCAAGAGTCTTGTCAAGCTCAAATCGGAACATGCCACCATGATTCTGATAGCTCCTCGGTGGCCCAGACAACCATGGTACTCCTTTCTACTTCAACTCAGCACCAGGGAACCTCTACTTCTACCAGTTTTTCCCCTCTCTGCTTACACAGAATCAGGAGTCTTTGCTTCATCCCAACCTGCAGCCTCTACACTTAACAGCTTGGTACCTTTCAACCTAACTGCCTCTCTACAGTTTTCTCAGTCTGTACAGGACATTTTGGAGGCTTCCAGAAAGCCGTCCACTAGGCAGTGTTACAATCAGAAATGGACTAGATTTTTTTGCAACATGACTAGATTATTCGCAACATGGAGCCAATATCTTTCTCCTTGATTTCAGTTTTGGATTATTTACTTTACTTATCGCAGTCGTGCCTCAAGTCTACATCTATCCGAGTCCATCTTAGTGCAATTACTACTTTCCATTCCCGCTTCATAAAAGGACTTTTCAATGTTAACCCACCACTCAAACCGCCTCCAGTGGTCTGGGATCTCAATGTTGTCCTCGCTCAATTGATGAAGCCTCCATTTGAACCAATTGATAAGGCTCATCTCAAGTATCTCACTTGGAAAGTCGTCTTTCTCATTGCCCTCACGTCTGCTTGAAGAGTCAGTGTAAGCCTTGGTTGCAAATCCACCTTTCACAGTTTTCCACCATGACAAGGTGGTCCTCCGCACTCACCCAAAATTCTTGCCTAAAGTTGACTCAGAATTTCATATTAATCAATCTTGTTCTTCCAGTATTTTTTCCAAAGCCTCATTCTCACCTTGGAGAAGTTGCGCTTCATACTTTGGACTGTAAACGTGCCTTGGCTTTCTACTTGCAATGCACTCAACCTCATAGAACAGCCCCACAACTTTTCATCTCTTTCGATCCTAATAGATTGGGGCATCCTGTCTTGAAGCGAACCATATCCAACTGGATGGCTGCTTGCATTTCTTTCTGCTACACTCAGGCTGTCTCCCTCTGCAGGGTCGAGTCATGGCCAAAGAGTTAGAGCAATGACGGCGTCTGTAGCTTTCCTCAGATCAACTCCTATTGAGGAAATCTGCAAGGCTGCCACTTGGTCCTTTGTTCATACTTTCACCTCTCATTACTGACTGGTTACTTTCTCCAGGAGGGACGGCCATTTTTACCAGTCTGTTTTACATAATTTGTTTTCTTAATTTGCCAACACTCCCTTCATCCCATTATGCTTAGCTTGGAGGTCACCCTCATGTTGAGAATATGCTGCCTGCTTGTCCTGGGATAAAGCACAGTTACTTACTATAACAGTTGTTATCCAGGGACAGCAGACAGATATTCTCATAACCCACCCTCCTCACCTGGTTGGCTTCTTAGTTAGCTATCTTAACTGAGGTACCTCACAGGAGATGCGCGCCCTAACTCAGGCGGGAAGGCACTCGCGCATGCACGGTGCAGCACTCGTAAGCTCTTAAAAGATCTTCAAGCAAGTCTGCTTGCGAGGCTGTCCGCTGCGGGGCTCCATTGGTGACATAACCCACATGTTGAGAATATCTGCCTGCTGTCCCTGGATAACAACTGTTACGATAAGTAACTGTGTTTTATCTGAACACTGTCACAAGATAACAAAAATAACCTGTGCTAACTTGAAAAATTTTTTGTATTCTGTATTTTTCTAAAAAGGATGTTTATGCCACCCCAATTGGTGCATAAAAGTCAATTTTTCTGTATTTTGGAACAGCCTCTCTCTGTGTGTTCTAAAATACTACTAAAGCTGGGGTTGTCCTTACCTCCTGGTTAAAAATGGGTCTGATTGTATGAGTTGGCCCACAGACATAGCTGTCCGATCCATTGCTGGCAGGGGCCATCTTCATGCTGCATGTATCTAGACATTGACCACTGTAGCCAGAGTCTGTACAGTTAGCACTGTACAAATAGTGCTGCATGTTTCGTGCCAGTATATATTTAGTGCCAGTATGTATTTAGTGCTGCTGTTGGAAGCCTTCTAGATGTTTTCTATGCAGACACAAAAAAGCAGTTTCCATGGTGAAATGGATCTTGTCAATGTTTATTACTGCACATAAAGGGGTGGGACATGCACACATTTGCCCACCTAGTGCTGTTTTCTGCATCAGAGGCACCCATTTGGAACATTCTGGATTTCCACTTTAACCGTGGTGACATTTGGTGAGACTGACATTTATCTCCTATATGTTTTTCACACTTTTTGGATGTGTGTGGGGGGCTGGGGCAGAGAGATACCGATTTTTATTATATGCTTAATTGTACAGTCCTGTTAGTCTAGAACACAGGTGTCAAACTCAAGGCCTGCGGGGCGAATCCGGCCCACCTGGCTGTTTTATGTGGCCCATGGTGTTATCTTGTGGCTGGTTCCCTCCTCCTCACAGTCACAGTGTATATGAAGCCGCGTACAGCGCCTCATCCAGAAGCATTCCCTCAGAGAGAAGATTTCCAGTTCAGGCGCAGAATGCATGAGGAGCTGCTGCACACAGCTTCGTACACACTGTGGATGTGAGGAGGAGGGAGCCGGCCACAAGATAACACCGGAGGCATCGGACTGCGGGCTGCATAAAACGGCCAGGTGGGAGCCGGCTAGAAGATAAGACACTCGTCGAAGGGAGGCACAGCATGGAGGGAGGGAGACAACAAAGGTAGGGGGAATTATTTTATTTTCAAGTTAGTGTTTAAATTGTGTCAATTTTGAGAATTTTAATCTGCTGTTTATATTTTGCACTATTCAGGAAGAAATGCATTTGTTTCTATTTCTCTAGGGTTGTACTGCATGCACAGTCAAATCTTAGGGTTTCCTTTGTATATATTAGTACTTTTAGTTTTTGGTCCCATATTTGTTTAGGGGTTATCTGTGTTCTGGTACGAATGAATGTTGAGAAGCATACAGTGTGCTTTGTGTAGTTTAATTTTGTGATTAACCATTGTGTATTAATAAGATTATATTGTGTGTGTATATATGACAAATTAATGGAAAAAATTGTATTATAATTAGTACTATTATGGGTGCAGGGTCTGGGGTGGAGATTGGGTGGGGTCTGGCCCGTGACTTAGCCTGTATTTTGGATTTCGGCCCCTTAATGTGATTGAGTTTGACACCCCTGATCTAGAATGTCAGGCTTGGTACATATTCACTAAAACATCTAAATTCCAACATCCACAGTGTAACTAAAAGGTTGAGAAAAAGTGATAAAAGTAATAGAATATCTTCCTTAAGAAGAAAGGCAAAACAGGCAACAGGTTAGGGCTCTTCAGTTGGAGAAAAACTAAGAGGGGATATGATAGATGCTTATACAATCTTATACAAGATATAACAGTTCAATAGGAAACACTTGATTAAACTTTTAAACTACAGGCAATTCCTGAGTTACAAACACCCAACTTAAGTACGACGCATATTTAGGAATGTGGTTGCGGTTTCATTTGATTTCACTGAGCAGTATTTCCAGTGGCTTAGACTCCTACAAGTCTTCTGCAGCTGATTCAGGAATGATGTAAGGCCACATTAAGAACAGAGTGTGGTTGTGCATGCTGTATCTTAGAGGGAACACTGGACTAGGGACAGTTGGCCCTTTTGTTAGACGAGAGCAGATAAGCAAGAATCTTGAAATCTACAAGTTCTGAATTACATACAAATCCGATAAGAACAGCTTTAAAAACGTAACTCGTTCTTAACCCGGGAACTGCCTGTACTTTAAAACAAAGGTTAGCGTCCAAGAAAATGATCTGGGTGTCATCATAGACAATACGATGAAACCTTCTGCCCAATGTGAAACCTTCTGCCAAAAAAGCAAACAGGATGCTAGGAATTATTAAAAAGGGGATGGTAAACAAGAATAAGAATGTTTTATTGCCTCTGTATCGCTCTATGGTGCAACCTCACCTGGAGTATTGTGTTCAATTCTGATCTCCTTATCTCAAGAAAGATATAGCAGCACTAGAAAAGGTTCAAAGAAGAGCAATCAAGATGATAAAGGGAGTGGAATTCCTCTTGAATGAGGAAAGACTAAGACAGTTAGGACTCTTCAGCTTGGAAAAGAGATGGCTGAGGGATGATATGATTGAAGTCTACAAAATCCTGAGTGGAGTAGAACGGGTATAAGTGGATCAAAAATTACAAAGACTAGAGGACACTTGATGAAGTTACAAGGAAATACTTTTAAAACCAATAGGAAGAATTTTCTTTTCACTCGGAGAATAGTTAAGCTCTGGAATGCGTTGCCAGATGATGTGGTAAGAGTGGATAGTGTAACTGGTTTTAAAAAAGGTTTGGAAAAGTTCCTGGAGGAAAAGTCCATTAAAACGATTGAGCCAGGTAAATTTGAGAGAGCCATTTCTTGCACCTGAAAATTGAGGTGTGAGAAATAATTTTTTTTTTTTGGGGGGGGGGATCTGCCTGGTACTTGTGACTTAGATTTTCCACTGTTATAATTGTTGAGCTTGATGGAACTTGATTTGATTCAGCATTGTTTTTCTTATATTCCTATGCTGCAACTTCATAAGGTGCACAAATATGGGTATTTATTTAGGTATCTCTCCAGGACTAAAGCCATAGCAAGAAAAAAGTAGTTTGCAGAATGTGTGAAAACAGAAATTCAAGGCTTAGATCGTATGAATTCTATAAAGAGTGTGCTAGCAGCAAGAAAGCTTAAAAGGAAGAAGCAGTCTATTTGTTGTATTGGTAGTTGATGTCCATTTGGAGCAAAGGCTGCATGTGGCTATATGGCATAAGCCTCTTCCTAATCATTCAGCTTTCCTTATCATTTTTTAAAAGCACCTGAGCATTCATTGCTTTATGATGTCATGTTATAAATTATTTTGTATTAAATCCCTTAGGAACTGGCTAATGAGAAATTAGAAGAAGTTTCAAAGCTTTACCGTGACACATATGAAGGTAACACGAAACTTTATTTTCTTATTTGTTTGGGGGGGGTTGTTTTGTTTAATATCATCTTACTCATTCGATATACTGCCTTTTGGTTAACAACAGTTTACAAATCAAACATGAATTTAAATGTAGTTAGTCTGTACCCCTCCCCCTTTAATTTAACAAGACAAGAACAAAGGAAGAGAAAAGTTGCATTTGAAAACAGCTATGAGAAATATGCAGAAAAGGCCAAGCTATAAGGTGGATAATAATCTAGTTAACACACTAAATTGAAATTCCCTAGTGGGAAAACTTCACAAAATATTATAAATCAGACAGTTCCCACTTATAATCGACTGCAAACTCTATTCTATATACAGGAGTCGGCCTCAGTAATGGAGCCTACGCGTAGTCGTATTCAATGACTGAGACCGCTTTCAAATGCACACAGAACATGGCTTGATTCTCAGATAATTCGGCCTTAATGCAGTGGGTTTGAATCTGTGCCCACAAAACGCTGGCCACGTTGGCTTTTTTGAAATACAAGCGCTGACTAAAGATAAGTAACCTTTAACAGCACTGAATACTATCCATTGATAGCAACTGTAAAGAGGGATAAATGAAAGAATGTAGTCTCATGAAATATGAAAGATTTTTTTGCTACTTATAAGTAGTGGTTTTCCCCAGGTCTATATTTGTTTGGTGTAATTTTGCCCAACCCCCCCCCTTTTTTTTCTTTTTCTTTTTTAAAAGCTACCGTTTTTTCCCCGAAAATAAGACCTACCCCGAAAATAAACCCTAGCATGATTTTCGGGGTAGGTCTTAATATAAGCCCTACCCCCCGAAAATAAGCCCTAGTTGTATGCAGCCGCGTTTCCCTCTGCCGCGCAGCTGAACCCCCACTTACCCTCTATCCTTCCATCCCAACCAATTCCCGCCGACTGCGACCATAAATACCTTGCTGCAGAGCGTCGGGCCAGCAGCACTCACAGGCTGCTTTGCGGCCTTCTCGCTGGGGCTGTCTGTGTACTGATGACATTATCAGTACACAAATGACCCCGGCGAGAAGACTGCGAAGCAACCTTTGAGTGCTGCTGGCCTGACGCTCCTTTGCAGCAAGGTATTTAGGGTTGCGGTTGGCGGGGATCGGTTGGGAGGGAAGGATGGAGGGTCATTGGCGGTTTGGCAGGGAAGCGGCGGGTGCTCAAGGGTTCTGCACGAGTGATGAGAGGGAAGGAAGGATGGAAGCTGGGCAAGAGTTCTGCTGCACAGGGAGATGGGAGGGATGGAGGGATAGAAAGATCCTGCAGAGGGAAGGCACAAGGGGATGGGTGAGAGAGGAGGAAAGATGTTGCAAATGTGGGGGAAAGCAAAGAGGAAGAATTGGGGTGAAGGAGAGGAAGGGAGAGATGATCATGTACATGAAAAAAATAATCCCTACCCGAAAATAAGACCTAGTGCCTTTTTTGGACCCCATATATATATATGACACTGTCTTATTTTGGGGGAAACACAGTAGTTACATATCTTCTACAGACTATACAAAACACAGCTCTTAGACTTATTTTTTCTCTAAGTAAATGAGCCCATATTCTTTGCCTACCTTGAGATGACGCATTGGCTTCCAAATCAGGCACAAATCTTTTTTAAATTTTACTGCCCGTTATTTAAAGTTTTGAATAACTAATTTAATGTTTAGTCTTATATACCGGGTCATTCCCATAGATAAACAATAATGAAGAAGGGAAAATCAGTAAATGTCAGCAAAGAGTTGTCAGCTAGGGATTTTTATCAATTATCAGTGAGATATTTTGTAAATAGATAAGTTTTCAAAGTTTTTCTAAAGCAGGTCAACAAAGAAAGAATTTTAATAACTGAAGGAAGATCATTCCAAATTTTAATCATAGAGAATGACAAAGAATGTGAAAGCCTACCTAAAGTTTGAAACCCTTTAATGGCTGGGAACATTAATTTAAATTTATGTTTATTCCTTGTAGACTGAAAACGATAAGAATTAAAAGAAAGAGGAAATAATGGGGAGGAAATCCCATATAGACTCTTAAAAATCATATTTGCACATTTAAACTGGACCCTCCAATAAATTGGAAGCCAGTGCAATGCCCTCAACAGTGGAGTAACATGATCATATTTATTTTTACCAAAGAATATTTTTGCAGCCGTTTTCTGAATGAGTTGTAATCTCTTCAAGTTACATTTACTTAAACCTACGTAGAGGGAATTTGCGTAGTCCAGATAAGCCAGAATTATAGCTTGGACCAGTAAAGTAAAATGATGTTGATGGGAAAAAAAGCAAAGAACTCTCCTCAGCATCTGTAACTAAAAAAACATTTTTGGGATATGTTATTAATTTGGTTTCTCATAGAAAGAGTGGAATCCAAAATAAAGCCCAGAATTCTAGATGAGTATTCAATCTTTAGAGAGTCACCGGAACTTAATCTTATAGAAGAAGGTAAATTGTGTGTAACAAGACCAAACCATAACAATTTGGTTTTAGTGGCATTCAACTTCATACGCACAAAGGAGGCCCAGTCTTGAAGTCTAGAGATGCAAGAATTAATATCTGCTGTTATATTCAACAATGATGGGTCCACTTCAAGTAAGATAAAAATGTCATCAGCGTATGTAAAAATTTCAATGTCGTCATGTATATATTAAATAATATGAGTGACAATGGAGATCCTTGAGGTACTCCACAAGCAGGGGACCATGGTGAAGAAAATTTATTTTCAGTGTATACTTGATACAATCGTAGTTTAAGAAACCCCTGAACCACTTCAAAACTCCTTGCTCTAATCCAGTATCAATCAAAAGTTGTATAAGAATATCATGATCCACGACATCGAAAGCTGCCAAAAGATCAAACTGCAATAAGACAGCACAACAGCCATGGACCAGATAATGTTGAATTTTCGCAACTAATGAAATAAGGAGAGTTTCGGTGCTATAATTTGGGCAGAAACCAAACTGAAATGGAAGAAGTATTGAAAATTTATCTAAATATTCTGATAGTTGTTTTGAGACAATAGATTCTAAAATCTTTGTTAACAATGGTATGTTTGCAACTTGGTGATAACTAAGAGCTATTGTTGGATCTAATTCAGAATTTTTTAACAATGGGTTAAAAGTATAATTTGTTCCATATCTGATGTAAAAAAAATACTACCACAATCTACTTGTATGAGTGTTTCAACATCAGTGTTCTCTCCAGAATTTTTTTCCAGCTAGGTGGCATGAAAAAGTAGCCGGGTGGGGCAGGATGCGGAAATTTGGTGATTAGAATAGGGTCATTAAATCTAGTGGCGTACCTAGTATATATGATAGCCAGTACTGATCACTTTTTAACAACCCCCTCCTCAATATAAAAAAGTTATTTTAGTAATAATCCATGAGTCACACAATAAGGATGCACCTAGGAAAAAGCAGCATCTTAAACACTGCAGTGAGCACTAGAACACCAACAAACACATTGTAAAACTAAACAAGCCAGATCTTGTACAGTCGATGCTAACAGAAAACCATGTCCTTTTCATACACACTTGCCCAATATGGAATAATCACAAACTAAAAATAGAAATATGTAGACAAAAAAACCTGAACTGCCAAGAAACCAGATCTACATACAATGCAACACCACAGAAACAGTGACACATGTCCCCTAATACTGTGCAAAATATAAAGACAGTAGATGTAAATTTGAAAAAGGTGATACTTAACAATCACCACTTTACAAATTAACAAATATAAATAAAACAAATAACGAGAAATAAGGAAAAACCATTTTATTGGACTAATCCATTTTTCAATTAGGTTTCAGAGGCCAAATGTTTCTTCAAAACATTACAGTATACTACTGTTATGGTATCCTGTCCTGACCTGAGCAAAGGAGTTTAGTCCAGAAAAAACTGCCTTATTTCCATTTCCTATTTATAAACTTTTATCAATACAGTTACAATACTACTTGATTCTACATAAAGCAACAAAAAAAAATTATTTCTACCTTTTGTCGTTTCTGCTTTAATCATCTTCTCTTCGCTCTCTTCTTTCTATTCAGCGTTTGTCCTCTCTCCTTTCCATGCAACATCTGCCCTCTCTCTTTGCCCCTTCCACCCAGCCTCTTCCCTCTCTCTCTACCCCTTCCATCCACTGTTTACCCTCTCTCTCTCTTCCATATGGCATCTTCCCTCTTTCTATGTCCCTTCAATAACCTGTATATCCTGAAGACAGGGAGATCCAAGATGGCCACTGCCTAAACGATCGGGTACATGCCCCCGATCGGAGCTCTTCTAGTTTAATGATTTTTGGCTGGTGACTGCGGTTCCCAGCCTGCTCGTACCTATTTCCGCGACGCGATGCCGAAGAGAAGAGGCAGGAGCGCTGCTGGCACTTCGTGGTGCTCTGAGGTGCCGTCCCTCTGCAACATCGAAGAACACCTTCGGAGGATGCAGGGAGCTGCTGCGGTGAATCCGAATGCTAGCCCGCTGAGGATCCCGGGTGTGAGTGAGACCGACGGGACTCCTCTTGGGCCAGACACCATCCTTAGCCAGGATGTTAGAGCACCGCCTCCTCCACCACAGTTGGCCAGCTCACCCAGGGGTCAGGAAACCCCGGAGAAAGGGGTATTACTTTCCCCAGAGGCAGACATTAACACCGGGAAGCTTGGAAATGGAGATCCCAGTTCGGGCAACCTCCAGGGAAGACTCTGTGGGATTTACAACACCCGGGGGAGGATTGAACCAGAAGGAACAGAAACCAGAACATACCAAGGAAGGTGAGAGACTCTGCACTACAATACAAGCTACTTTTTGGGATAGACCTGCTGAGGTGATCTTAGAAGCCCTTTGGGACCTGGTAGCAAATTTTGGGAAGGTAATTAGTCCCAATTTCCAACAGATTGAAAATAAAATTATCCACCACTCAGAAGAATTAGAAAAATTAAAATTGGATATGACTTCTTCTAATAGTTTACTTGAAAAGACTCAACAGGATATGGTTTCAATAAAACAACTCCAGGAAGCTATAATTAAAGACAACTTGAATCTTAGAAGAAAAGTGGAGTTATTAGAAAATCAGGCACATAGTAATAATTTGAGATTGATAAACTTTCCAAGAATAACTATGGCAACACCTAGAGATATGCTCAGGAGATATTTATTAGAAATTTTGGAAGTTCCGGAAGGTAATCTTCCACCATTCGTTCAAGTTTATTATCTTCCTAGCAAAATTCCTCACCAACAGCAACCTGAGCCTACTGAAGGGCAAGTAATGAATATTACACAGATTCTGGAGAAGTCAGATAAGAAAGTGATAACACCTGCAACATTAATAGCCACTTTGGCTCTTTCTATTGATAAATCTTGGTTATTGAGACTATTTTTTAAGAATAAACAAAAGGAATTTCTTGGCTGTAAAATTCAGATGTACCCTGATGTTACAAGGGAAATGCAAAAACGTACACGTGACTTCCTTCTTTTGAAGCCAGGGGTCATCTCTTTGGGGGCTACATTTTATTTGAGACATCCTTGTAAGTGCATTGTCCGTTATCACTCAACTAAATATGTATTCTTTGAGCCCCAACATTTGACTAATTTTCTGGCAATGTCCCGTCTGGACAAGGCGAAACCTCAAGTTTGAGCTCTAAAAGAGAATAGTAACTTCCTTACCGATCTATAGGAACAGCATTACTTTTTTGATTGTTTCTTTATGTTCTCACAATTAATTCTTGGATCTAATGAGGACTTGAGCTAATTTTACCATAATAGTTTTTATCCCAGGACAAGCAGGCAGGTATTCTCACAAGTGGGTGACGTGATCCAACGGAGCCCCGATGCGGACACCTCACAAGCAGTCTTGCTTGAAGAAACTCGAAGTTTCGAGTCGCCCGCACTGCACATGCGCCTTCCCACCCAGCGCAGGGCGCATCTCCTCAGTTCTTACTTTTCCGCGGAGCCGAGAAGTCCGTCTTCGATTCTCTGCGTGAAATAATTTCACTTGTGCCTTCTTAAGTCCACGATTTTGGGTTATTTTTCTCAGAATCGCTGATTTGCGTCATAATTTTCTTGTTTAAAAAAAAAAAAAAATTTCTTCGATCTTGCGGTAGAGCTTTTTCGGCCTATGTCCCGGCCTGTGACCGGTTTTAAAAAATGTTCCAAGTGCCAGCGCGCGATTTCCCTGACAGACCCTCATCGACGCTGTCTTCGGTGTCTTGGGCCTCAACATCTACCGAAATCATGCCGGCCTTGCTCAACACTTACATCCCGTGCTTTCAAGCGTCGTTGCATCTTGTGGGAGCAGCTTTACAGCATGGAGTCTTCGATGGAGCTTTTGTCATCGAAGGGTGCTTCACCATCGACCTCATCCGAGGCTCTCCAGGCTTCCACACCTTCTGCTCCGAGCCTCATCAAACCTGCCTCGTTTGTACCGGCTCTGCCTTTGACGCCGGCTGCGGTGCCTTCCTCTGTCTCTTCAGGTCAGATTGCGCAGCAGCCCATTCCCCCGGTAGTGCTTAAAGTGCCCAAGGCTTCTAAGTCCAAGCACTCTCACACTGCCTCGAGGGAGCACGAAGTCCGTGCAGGTGGTCCTGTTGGAGACGCGGATCCATCCTTGCCAGCTTCGTTCCAGACCTTACTGGAGAAGCAATTCATTCAGCTCTTTACCACAATGGGGCCGAAGCTTCTCTCTCAAATCCAGCCTGGGCATGCGGAGGTCTCCCGCGAGGTCGAGCCACCTCCTGTGCCTCAGTTGTACGCACACTCTCTACAGGGAGCAGAGTCTCTGTGAGTGTCTGGTCTGGCATCGATGCATGCATCGCAAGGAGCAGAGTCTTTGTGAGTGCCTCCATTGGAACCTATACACTTGATGCAAGGAGCTGAGTCTTTGCGAGTGCCTCGTGGTTCTTCCAACCAACCACTTCTGCTTCGATCCACAGCCTCCAGACCCATCCATTCTCTGGGGGCCTCAGCGAAGACACACTCGCTTGGATTGTCGAGGCCCGCTTTGAGGCATAGCTCGCATCATCGATCAAGACATTCTTCGAAGCACTCATCCAAGCATGCCTCGCCCCATCGGAAGCAGCCTTTTCTTCAGTATTCTCCACCGTCTACTTCAACCACTTCTGGATCTCAAGGACATTGTGGCGTCTTTTTCTCCGTCTAGATCCCCTTCTTCATTGGATCAGGCTGCCTCAACGTCCTCGAGTCCCTCTCGAGGCCAGGCTTTGGCAGATCAGCTGTCTTTCTTCTTTTCTATGTCAGATGGCAGCTGATTTGAACATTCAACTGGACACTGGGTCCAAATTTTCCAAGGAGTATCTCGAGACCATGTATTTCCCTCAACCTCCTGCTGAATCCCTCAAGCTTCCTCTTCATAAGCTGTTGGATCAAACCTTTGTCCGCTGTCTGGAAACTCCCTATTCCATTCCAGCTATTCCAGGGAAATTGGATTCCAGATACCAGACTGTCCATCACAAGGGGTTCGAGAGTGCTCAATTGTCCCATCAATCCCTTCTGATGGAATCTTCGTTGAAGCGTTCTCACCCTTCTCAAGTATATGCCACTATTCCACCGGTAGGGAGGGCAAAACGATGGACAGATTTAGTCGTCGCATTTACCAGAACTCTATGATGACCTCCAGAGTCCTCAACTACAATTTTCATTTCATTACCTATTTCGAGTTTTTTCGGTCCATCCTTCCCAAGTTCATGCCCTACTTGGATTTGCACATTTTGAGTACCAGGAAGTCCTGGCATCATTGTCCCAACTTCGACTGCAACTTCTTCAGTACTCATAAGATGCCTTTGAGCTGTCTGCTCGGGCTACTGCTTGCTCGGTGGCCATGCGACGCCTGACTTGGCTCCGCACCATCGATATGGACCCAAATCTGCAGGATCGGCTGGCTAATGTTCCTTGCGCTGGCACTGACCTCCTTGATGAGTACATAGAGGCAGCAACCAAGAAGCTTTCAAACCACGAGAAGTCTTTCCAGTCTATTCTCCGTCCTAAGCCGAAGCCAGCTCCTCCTCATCCTTCACACCTGCCTCTGATTTACCAACGGCGTTTTCCACCTAAACAGGCTCCTGCCATTCATCAGCCTTTCAAGAGGCAACATCCTCAGAATCAGCAGAAGCCTCAGCCACCAGCTGTACCCAAGGCTCCTCAGCCTTTTGACTGTCTTCTAGAAAGCATAACCTCAGTCGTTCTGCCCTTTCCCATTTTTCCCCCCTATCGGAGGTTGTCTCCATCATTTTTACCACCGATGGATGACTATTACCATCGACCTCTGGGTCCTGTCCATCGTCAGGGAGGGCTACTCTCTTCATTTCCAACAAGTTCCTCCAGAACATCCTCCAAGAGAGTATCCTTCCTCCTCTGCCCAGACCACCCTTCTTCTTCAGGAAGCTCAAGCTTTGCTTTTGCTCCGAGCTTTTGAGCCAGTTCCTTTGGCTCAGCAGAACAAGGAATTTTACTCCCAGTACTTCCTTGTTCCGAAAAAGACGGGCGATCTGCGACCTATTTTGGATCTCAGGGTGCTCAACAAATTCCTAGTCGGAGAAAAATTTTGCATGTTCACCCTGGCGTCTCTTTATCCCCTCCTCGAACAGAACAACTGGTTATGCTCTCTGGATCTCAAGGAGGCCTACATTCACATTCCTATCCATCCGGCCTCCCGCCAATACCTCAGATTTCGGGTGGGAAATCTACATTATCAGTCACCCAGAGTCTTCACCAAGTGCCTAGTAGTGTTGGCCTCAGCGCTCAGGAAGTACGGTCTTCAGGTGTTTCCCTACCTGGACGACTGGCTCATCAAGGATTCCACGTCTCAGGGAGTCATCCTATCGACCCAACGAACTATCTGGTTCCTGCAGAGTCTGGGATTCGAAATCAACTTTCCATAGTCCCATTTCCAACCTTCTCAGGCTCTTCCCTTCATTGGAGCTGTTCTGGATACAGTCCAACTCAGAGCGTTCCTTCCTCCGCAACGACTGGAGACTCTTCTCCATCTTTGTCAGTCAGTCTCCTCTCACCCGTCCATCTCGGCGAGACACATGATGGTTCTTCTAGGTCACATGGCTTCCACAGTACATTTGACTCCTTTTGCCAGACTTCACCTCAGAATTCCTCAGTGGACCCTGGCATCTCAATGGACGGAGGTTTCCGACCCTCTGACTCATCACATCCAGGTCACTCCTGCTCTGATACAGTCTCTTCGCTGGTGGATGCTCTCTTCCAATCTATCCAGAGGCTTACTTTTTCACACACACACACCCATCAGAAAGTTCTCACGACCGATTCTTCGACTTACGCTTGGGGGGGCTCATCTAGATGGTCTCCGTACTCAAGGTTATTGGACCAGTGCGTACGTCAGTGCCACATCAATCTGGGCGATTTTCCTTGCCACATCAATCAGGGCGATTTTCCTTGCTCTCAATGCTTTTCAGCATCTACTTCACGACCATATAGTCCTCATTCGCACGGACAATCAAGTCGCCATGTATTATGCCAACAAACAGGGCGGCACGGGATCTGCCTCCCTCTGTCAAGAAGCTCTGAAAGTTTGGGATTGGGCATTTCGCCACAACACCTCCCTCAATGCTGTCTACATTCAGGGAGCGGACAATGCCTTAGCAGACAACTTAAGTCGTCTTCTACAACCACACGAATGGACTCTCCATTCCATGCCTCTTTATCACATCTCCTCTCTGTGGAGGACACCTCAAATAGATCTCTTTGCAGCTC